>NC_134689.1:352258290-352599540 GCF_050947455.1 Rhinoderma darwinii
AAAAGATATTATTACTAATATTGCCTGGATGATTAACACAGCCAATGAATATAAGAAGGAGCTATTTCTCAATTACTGCTGTTTGGCCACTCATAGATGAAAATTAAGAAAACCTGAAGAAGTTAAATAATTTATGGGACAATATAATAAATAAAGAATAATAATAATAATAATACTAAAGTATAACAAAGTAAAAAGTTGTAATAACGGAATAACCCAAAGTGAAGTAGAATAAAACTTAGAAGTAGACAGCTGAGTCTCCTTACGTCCAAAAGAAAGAAATTGAAAGCTCCAAGAATAAAAGAAAAATGTCTCTCTTTCTGGTTGTAGAAACATGACAATAAAGTGAGACAAGAAAAATATCAATGCCTTTGAACCTAGAGGAACTTTTTGAGGATACTATGAACATTAAAGAAGATACAAACAAGTCTTGGAAGATGAATTGAAATGATGAGGCCATCTCCAAAAGCTTGAAAACCCATGCAGAAGACAGAATGTTCTAGAGCAGGGGTCTCAAACTCGGCCGGGTAAGTGGGCCGCATATAGAAAAAATGGGAAGTTGACGGGTCGCATTACTTTCAAATTTGATACAATACAAAATTATTGTTAATCAATTAGTTATTTGAACTACTACAACAATACTACATTACTATAATAATAGCGCTAGGTTTAAAATTTGAGATATTTCTCCACGTGCTTATTTCAACAATTCAGCTTTCCAGTTTAAGTGTCGCTAAATGCAGTCCGGCGGCTCAGTTAGCACACATGTCAAGATTGGGCAGCCCCTTTTTAGATAGTGCCTCAGTGCCCTCTGTGGATGCTGCCGCAGTGCCCTCTGTGGATGCTGCCGCAGTGCCCTCTGTGGATAATGCAACACACCCCTAGATAAGGCCACAGTGCCCTCTGTAGATAAGGCCACAGTGCCCTCTGTAGATAAGGCCACAGTGCCCTCTGTAGATAAGGCCACAGTGCCCTCTGTAGATAAGGCCACAGTGCCCTCTGTAGATAAGGCCACAGTGCCCTCTGTAGATAAGGCCACAGTGCCCTCTGTAGATAAGGCCACAGTGCCCTCTGTAGATAAGGCCACAGTGCCCTCTGTAGATAAGGCCACAGTGCCCTCTGTAGATAAGGCCACAGTGCCCTCTGTAGATAAGGCCACAGTGCCCTCTGTAGATAAGGCCACAGTGCCCTCTGTAGATAAGGCCACAGTGCCCTCTGTAGATAAGGCCACAGTGCCCTCTGTAGATAAGGCCACAGTGCCCTCTGTAGATAAGGCCACAGTGCCCTCTGTAGATAAGGCCACAGTGCCCTCTGTAGATAAGGCTACAGTGCCCTCTGTAGATAAGGCCACAGTGCCCTCTGTAGATAAGGCCACAGTGCCCTCTGTAGATAAGGCCACAGTGCCCTCTGTAGATAAGGCCACAGTGCCCTCTGTAGATAAGGCCACGGTGCCCTCTGTAGATAAGGCCACAGTGCCCTCTGTAGATAATGCAACACACCTCTAGATAATGCCAGTGTCCTCTTCAGATACTGTCACACACCCACTTGTAGATAACGCCACAGTGCCCTCTGTAGAGGCTGCCACAGTGCCCTCTGTAGAGGCTGCCACAGTGCCCTCTGTAGAGGCTGCCACAGTGCCCTCTGTAGAGGCTGCCACAGTGCCCTCTGTAGAGGCTGCCAAAGTGGCCTCTGTAGAGGCTGCCCCAGTGCCCTCTGTAGAGGCTGCCCCAGTGCCCTCTGTAGAGGCTGCCCCAGTGCCCTCTGTAGAGGCTGCCCCAGTGCCCTCTATAGAGGCTGCCCCAGTGATGTCAGGGGCTTGCCCAGAGCTGGAGTCCCAGGCAGAGCGCTTGTAGGCTCTTCCTGGGACTCCAGCTGTGCTCCTGACATCACTGGGACTCCTGCTCTGGGGAAGCCCCTGACATCATTGTCGATGTATGGACAGCGATGTCAGAGGCTTCCCCAGAGTCCCGGAGCAGAGCCGATAATAGCGCTCTGCCCGGGACTCCGCTCTGGGGAAGACCCTGACACACTCTCCATATATGGGCAGCGATGTCAGGGAATTCCACAGAGTCCCGGAGCAGAGCCGACACCAGCGCTCTGCTCGGGACTCCGGCTCTGGGGAAGCCCCAGACATCGCTGTTCATATGTGGACAGCGATGTCAGGGAATTCCACAGAGTCCAGGAGCAGAGCCGACAACAGCGCTCTGCTCCGCTCTGGGCAAGACCCTGACACACTGTCCATATATGGGCAGCGATGTCAGGGAATTCCACAGAGTCCCGGAGCAGAGCCTGTACTAGCACTCTGCCCGGGACTCCGGCTCTGGGGAAGCCCCAGACATCGCTGTTCATATGTGTACAGCGATGTCAGGGAATTCTAGAGTCTCGGAGCAGAGCCGATACTAGCGGCTCTGTGTTCCGCGGGCCGCAGATGACAGCCCCAGGGGCCGCATGCGGCCCGCGAGCCGCGTGCTTGAGATCCCTGTTCTAGAGAAACACTATTCATATGAAGTGAAGTTGGAGAGAGATGACAACTACTCAGACATACATCACTGGCTCAGAGAAGATGTGGTAAACTTTCACCTCCATCGACCTTTGCCCACATATTCAGACCATAACTAAGAAGATTGTTGAGGGTGTTTTGAGGACATAGCACCAAATGATCCACCTCACGAAGCTATAAAAATGACTACATCTGCGGTAAAACTCTATACAGTCTTTGATCTTCTGTCACATGATCAGTACCATGGAGAGTGAATATGAATACGCAAGATTTACTGGGTGCCGAAAGCACGGCAGATACAGATGTATACCCAGAAATATTTTAAACAAGTCTGCATGACCGTAAAATGTCATATATAGATAACATGCCTTCACAGTAAGGTACGTGTATGAATATAATCCTATCTCCAGCTATTAATTCTGGGTAAAAGCATAAACAATATCCCCAAAAAGTTACTGATAACCTTCGAAAGGATCTTTATAGAGTGAATGGCTCATATTTGCCTATCAGATGCTGCTTGACCTACTTCTGCCTGCCTGTTCATGCTTCTTACTTGAGATGGAAGGGGAACTCCACAAGGAAATTTGGAATAAATGCTGCTTATTCAGCATTGGATTCTAATTAAAACATCTGTGCTAATGATAAAGTGGAGAAGAACTGCCGCCAGCTATCGACTATAATGATTTCAAGTAGCCACAAGCTGACATAGAAACAAAATATATTTTTAGTTACTATCATAGGGAGGAAAGGCTGCATGTCCTGTTCATGCAAATATGTGTATGTATGTGTACTGGCATGGTTAGAGGTCACATGCACGACCGTCCATGTATTTATTTGCTTTTTAGTAAATGTTCATTAGTTGAAGTTTATTACAAAGCAACATCAGTCAGTGGGGTTTCCAATAGAATTGTATGACCAAGGCCGGCACCAGGTTTACATGGGCCCACTTATGCCTTAACTTTTTTCTTCCACCCAGTATATTATAAACTAATAATCTCACCAGTAATGTTTTGGTTTAAGCTATATTTTCTTTGCGTGTGTGTTTTTTGGTAAAAATTACCTAAATATATTTTCCTTTCCTTTTTACAAAACAACACAGAAAAGAAAAATGCCACCTTTGAACATATCCAAAGAAGCAAAGTGGCACCAGAAGAGAGGCAGCTGTATGCCACAATGTTTGTAATTAAACCTTTTTACTTCCAAAAAAAGGGAAAAAGGAGGGGGGGGGGGGCTGTACTAATTTAGATAGTCAAAATAGTTTTTTATTTTTGCCTGCCGACATTCATGACCCCAAAAGGCCATAATTTTTTTTATGTTTGTATCAACATAGCTGTATGAAGTTTTGTTTTTTTGCGAGTCAAGCTGTATTTTTTTTAGATGCCATTTGCTGTATACAAAAATAAGCATTTAATTTTCATTACGTTTTATCATGGACTAAATCAGGGGTGGGGAACGTCCGGCACGTGGACCGTATAAGGCCCACGGGATAATTTGGTCCGTCCCGACCTCACTCTGACCGCCGCTGCCGTCGTGATTCCGCCCTACTCACTCACATTTAGGAGCCAAGCATCGTGGCTGCAGCGGCGGTCTGAGTGAGGTTGGTGGGTACCGGCCCAAGAGTGGATTCAGTCGGTCAATTGACCTGAGTCAGTGACGTAAAGGTCAGTTGACTGGACTGTGCAAGCCCAAGAGTGGACCAGTCCGTTCACCTGACCTGAATCAGTGACGTGAGGTCAGGTGACCGGACTGGTCCACTCCCGGGCTGGCAGTAGCGTAGCTATAGGGGTCGCAATGGTAGCATTTGCGACCAGGCCCCTAAGCCTGGGGGGTCCGCAGGGGGGTCCCTTTGCCACACAACACTGACCGCACTTGTCTCACTCCCAACTGAATCTGTGTCCGCAGGACACACATTCAGTTGGGTTCAATGCTGGAGCCTTTCTCCAGCATTCGCTGTGCCGCAATTGGCTCGGTGCAGGCAGGCACGATGTAGTGATGTCATCGCGCCTGTCTGAGCCGAGTTACTCACAGCACAGTGCAGAGGAGGAGAAGGATCCTCTATCCATCGTGGGAACGGGATAGTTAAGTAGTTATGTTATTGTTTTTCTATTAGGTACATTCTGATGGGGGCATTATACTGGGTATGGGAGGGGGGCTCATTAGTTAGCTGCTGAGGGGGCATTATACTGGGTATAGGAAAGCTAAGGGGAGAATTATACTGTATGGGACAGCTATGAGGGCATTATACTGTATGGGACAGCTATGGGGCATTATACTGCATGAGGCAGCTATGGGGGGCATGATACTGCATGGGGGCATTATACTGTATGGGACAGCTATGGAGGGCATTATACTGTATGGGGAATTATAATGTATGAGGCAGCTATGGGGGCCATTATAGTGTATGGGGTATTATACTGTAAGGGGCAGCTATGGGGGACATTATACTGTATGGGAGCATTATACTGTATGGGGGGCATTATACTGTATGGAGCTGCTATGGCGGGCATTATACTGTATGGGGTCATTATACTGTATGGGGGGCATTATACTGTATGGGGCAGGTATGGGAGTATTATACTGCATGGGGCAGCTATGGGGTGCATGATACTGCATGGGGCATTATACTGTATGGGACAGCTATTTAGGGCATTATACTGTATGGGGGCATTATACTGTATGGGGTAGCTATGGGGACATTATACTGTATGGGGAATTATAGTGTATGGGGCAGCTTTGGGGGCCATTATACTGTATGGGGCATTATACTGTAAGGGGCAGCTATGGGGGACATTATACTGTATGGGGGGCATTATACTGTATGGGGGGCATTATACTGTATGGGGCAGATATGGGTGGAAATATACTGTGGGGGCAGCTATAGGGGCATTATACTGTGGGGCAGCTAAGGGGGCATTATACTGTGTGGGGGGCAGCTAAGGGGGGCATTATTAAGTTGATAATTTTGTATGGCATGCGAATGATGTTATAAATATCCAAATGGCCCTTGGCAGAAAAAAGGTTCCCCACCCTTGGACTAAATAAAAAAAAAGCAATTGCGCTATTTTGATAAGTCATTTACTGATCATCATAAATATTGTGTTCACTGTAATGTACAGGTTAGGCTCTGTTTACATTTATCCCGTATACTAGGAAAGCTAACGGCATAGAGGCTAAATGTGTCCATAGTGCTTTATTAACCTGACGGAGGCCAAAACAATGTCCTTTTGGACACCGTCGTCCTGGTATACGTTGGTATACCTTTTTTTTATAGGTAAGGAATACCGTAGTAGACTACGCTTTTCCATCAAGCAAAAAAAAAAGAAGCTTTATCATGGGAATCTATGGGTGATGTATGCCACATAATGGGCTTCTCAATAGATTTTCATGACATATACATTGAAAGGATACCATAATAGTCTATGGGTGACGGGTGCCTGAGAGGGATGCCTAACAGTGGCATCAGTCACCCATAGAGTTGATGACGTATCCGTTTAATAGACATGTCATCAACACTTGTGACCACTTTTCATGACGTATTTGTTAAATCGATACCATTAAAGTCTATGGGTGATGGATGCCGAAGTTAACGTATACGACAGGAGCTTTTCCCGGCCTATGCATCAAATATAGGCAAAAAAATGTGATGTGAATGGGGCCCCATTACTATTACATGGATATTTGTCTACTGTATGTTATTTACAGCTTTGCAATGTTAATTGAATAAAGTGTACTAAAAAAAAAAATAATATTTAATTGTGCATGTGGGTATTTTAGGCAGAAGAAATCCTCTCACAGATAATAGTGCACCCTGTGGCTCTTTTAGTGTTTTTGACATCCATACAGAAGGTCCTAAATTCAAGACCTGTTAGGGACATGGCAAAATAAAAGCCTAAATAAATATGATATATAGAAAGGGATCCCCCGAGCACTGTGGGCCCTTCATTGGTGGGCCTCGAGCAATGCCGGTTCTGGATTCTACACGTGTATTCTATCAAGCAGTATCCAGAACCTCAGAGTTGTAAGACAGCAGATCTAAGCACTGTGCTACCATAACACTAACATAAAATAAGAAACGTATTCAGAGATCTGCTCTCCATTACATATATATATATATATATATATATATATATATATATATATATATATATATATATAAAATTATGTTTAGCAGATGTATATAGTGTCTTGTGATAGATCTTATCTAACAAATTGGACACCTATATACTTAGAGGTTTTTTTCCTACATTGCAATTTTGCTGCCAGCAATACGATACAGTATATGATGGTGGGAACGTCAATGCATTCTGTTCCCTTTACGGTTTGGACTAACCACTACACTTCATATCTGGGGATGAAACTAGACCGTTTCATTCACAAGACCACAGCTGATAATTTGTGCTTATTCTGCAGAAAGACCAAAATAACTTCAAACAGTCTCAATGGTAAACAAGAAAACAAAGTTCTACAAACCTAAATCTAGTAATGACACATGTTTACGGTTCTTGAGATCTGTGTCCCAACACCAGACTCAGGGCAATGCTTTATGGGTATAATATAATTTCTCAGTTTATCTTCATCGTCTGAAATGAATTATCATTGGCCTAAGACCACTTGAGAAGAATAAAAC
Source organism: Rhinoderma darwinii (assembly GCF_050947455.1). Taxonomy (NCBI): domain Eukaryota; kingdom Metazoa; phylum Chordata; class Amphibia; order Anura; family Rhinodermatidae; genus Rhinoderma; species Rhinoderma darwinii. The sequence continues at coordinate 352,265,418 of NC_134689.1, forward strand.
CCAAGCTGGTTGAAAAGATTTTGACATGAAAAAATTCTATGGGTTTTTATTGGGATTTTGCATGATAACAAAAAATATATATATAAAATGTTATACTTTATGAGCCAACTAGTTGAATGGAATCCTTCATTAACTTTTTTTTATATACATCATAGACTTGTGGCGTGCACAGAATGGGATACAGAAGGGGCTCAATAGCAAGATCAAAGCCCTCCCATTATTGTGCCAGGTTTTGCCACTCCAGAACAGAAAGGATGGGATGTAGGAAAGAAGATGGGACCGATCATGGCTGGGACCTTTTTCTCCAAGGGCCGAATAGTAGCCTGCATAGGTTGGCCCTATGGCCCTTGCAAAGACTGTGGAAAGTAATATAATTCAGTTTGTGGATATACTCAGTAGGTGACGCTCATGAGAACACTTATTCCCTGCACATCTGAGAAAAAGCATTATAAAAGTGACGTAGAAATATTGTTAAAATTTTCCTAAATGGTTTAATGAGGATTTGAGCGACGCAGCTCGCACTATCATACCACGTCACTGGAAGTCCATTCAGGTGCTTTCTTTGCAGGAATGGGTTACTGAAATGAACGGGATTATTAGGATGGAGGAACTGATGTCTGCTGACCGGGGTAGATCTGACATCTTTGTTGAACATTGGTCAGTCTGGTCGGTGTTTCGGGGTGGTGCTGATTTGCCTCTCTGGCTGGATGGCCTCTTCTGAACGTTCCTATCGCCAGTTCTGTGTGCTTTTGTTTGTCTGTGCTTCCTTCTGTTGTCTTGTGTTTATGTCATTTTGTGATGGAATTAACACTTAAAAATTGTCATTCTTACTTTTTTTTTGGGACCGGTTTCCCTACATATTGCACTACTTTTGAATTTGAATATGGATATTGTGTTGTTATTTGCCATTGGATGTTATCTCCTCTTCTCTTAATTTTCTTTTTTTGCTGTTTGGGAGAATATCTCCTGCCTTTGAATTTATGTACTTGTGAATTTATACACTTTGAATGTATTGCACTGCGTGCAATGTTTTGAAATATCGTATGATGTTTTATTTGCTATTTTATATTCTAATAAAAATTGTTGATAAAGTAAAAAAAAGATTTGAGCGACAACGGTTATGAGTACAGGACACAAATAGTAATAACAACAAAATAGCATTATGGTTGGCAATGTGGCTGCCACAATTATAAGGATAATATTTGGACTCTGACTATTATTGGGCACTGTGGCTGACACTATTTTGTGTCTGACCCTAGTTTACTTGGGCACTGCTTTAGTTGGCCCATGTATTTGGGCATTAATATAGTTGTCACACTTGTATTAAAACTACAACGGCGGGCACATTTTTATGTGTGCTGTTATGACTGGCAGGCACATATGGATAGTACTATAGCTGAAATTTTAGAATAGGTACTACTATAGCTGTCCCATTTGTATAGGCACCTCTGTGGATTAAAAATGTGTATGGATATATGTATAGGTAGTGCTTAAGCATTTTATGGCATTTGGAAGCTGTTGCTGTGAACCCACAACATGAGGTCAAAGGAGCTCTCAATGCAAGTGAAACAGACCATTGTTAGGCTGAAAAAAATGAAGAAATGCATCAGAGAGAGAGCACAAATGTTAGGAGTGGCCAAATTAACAGTTTGCTACATTCTTGAAAAAAAAAGAGCGCACTGGTGATCTCGTGAACTCCAAAAGGCCTGGACGTCCACGGAAGACAACAGTGGTGGATGATCGCAGAATCCTTTCCATGGTGCAGAAAAACCCTTTCACAACATCTAGCCAAGTGAAGAACACTCTCCTGGAAGTAGGTGTATCAGTATCTAAGTCTACCATAAAGAGAATACTTTATGAGAGCAAATACAGGTGCAAATACCACAAGGTGCAAACCATTAATCAGCCTCAAAAATAGAAAGGCCAGATTAGACTTTGCCAAACAACATCTAAAGAAGCCAGCCCGGTTCTGGAACAGCATTCTTTGGACAGATGAAACTAAGATCAACCTGTACCAGAATGATGGGAGGAAGAAAGTATGGAGAAGGCTTGGAACGGCTCATGATCCAAAGCACACCACATCCTCTGTAACACATGCTGGAGGCAGTGTGATGGCATGGGCATGCATGGCTGCTAAAGGCACTGGGTCACCAGTGTTTATTGATGATGTGACTGAAGACAGAAGCAGCCGGATGAATTCTGAAGTGTTCAGGGATATGCTTTCTGCTCAGATTCAACCAAATGCAGCCAATTTGATTGGATGTAGCTTCACAGTACAGACGGACAATGACCCAAAACATACTGCGAAAGCAACTCAGGAGTTTATTAAGGCAAAGAAATGGAATATTCTTCAATGGCCAAGTCAATCACCAGATCTCAACCCGAACAAGCTGCATTTCACTTGCTTAAGACAAAACTTAAGGCAGAAAGACCCATAAACAAGCAACAACTGAAGACAGCCGCAGTAAAGGCCGGGCAAAGCATCATAAAGGAGGAAACCCAGCGTTTGGTGATGTCCATGGGTTCCAGACTTCAGGCAGCCATTTGCCTGCAAAGGATTCTCTACAAAGTATTTCTTTAAAAAAAACATTTTATTTATGGTAATGTTAATTTGTCCAATTACTTTTGAGCCCCTGAAATGAGGAGGCTATGTAGAAAAATGGTTGCAATTCCTAAACGTTTCACATGATATTTTTGTTCAACCCCTTGAATTAAACCTGAAAGTCTACACTTCAATTGCATCTCAGTTCTTTCATTTCATATCCAATGTTGTGGCATACAGAGCGCAAATCAGGAATATTGTGTTACTGTCCAAACAATTCTGGACCTAGCTATATATATATATATATATACATATATATATATATATGTATATATATATGTAAAGGATCTGCCAGGCACAGCTTCTGTGTCAACGCCCATAGGTAATCAGTCTGCACCTGCTTCTATGTCTGTGAGACTGACTCCATCTTCCACCACTCAGGATGGCAGGCTTAGGAGTGGGAGAGCCTATCACAGCCTGGCCAGACGGAGCTAGCTCCTGCCCTCTGTCTATTTATACCTTTCCTGTTCCTCCTTGCTTGTGATTCTTCTCGCTTGGTTTCCTGGCCATGCTGCAGCTTCTGAACTATTTGACCCTGCTTCATATTGACCCTGGCTTACTGACTACTCTCCTGCTCTGCGTTTGGTACCTTGTACACTCCTGGTTTGACTCGGCTTGTTCACTACTCTCCTGCTCTGCGTTTGGTACCTCGTACACTCCTGGTTTGACTCGGCTCGTTCACCACTCTTGTTGCTCACGGTGTTGCCGTGGGCAACTGCCCCTTTTCCCTTAGCTTCTGTGTACCCTTGTCTGTTTGTCTGTCGTGCACTTATTGAGCGTAGGGACCGTCGTCCAGTTGTACCCCGTCGCCTAGGGCGGGTCGTTGCAAGTAGGCAGGGACTGAGTGGCGGGTAGATTAGGGCTCACTTGTCTGTTTCCCTACCCCCTTTCATTACAATATATATATATATATATATATATATATGTTTATATATATAAAAAAGCAAAGCAAAAGCAGCACCGTTCCTCCAGTGCACCCTGCAAGGCGCAGTGGGAGATGCTACATTCCTATCGATACCCTCAAGTAGAGAGTCAAAAAAGAAATATGAGTATGAAAAGAAAAGAACCATTACGATGGGTTTACATCTGTCCACTCTGACGGAATACTATAGAGCACACAGGATTCCGAGAGGTATGCGTTCCCAAATGAGACCCAACCTTTTCTTCCAGAACAATGATTTCTGTACCAGATATATGCAAATTTCCAATAAGTATGCATTGGATATCTTATTACTAAATATCGAATACTTACAGAAAGATTTATTATCTACTGAGGATAAAATGCATACTGCTGAGTTATCACTGAAAACATTGCCGACTACAGAAGAATTCGATGACTACATGGCCAAATTTAACAGCCATTTGGAGAAATTCCGTTCTGGATTAGAAGAGACGAAACGACAAAAATGGCAGAGAGATGCCGACGATTACACCAATGGAAATATCTACAATTGGCAAGTCGAACAAAAAAATTTCCGGCGTTACGTTGGAAATGATAAATCCCAGCACAGACGCACATGCTATGATGAAAGGAGGGATGAGAATTTCACTGCGGAACATAACCAACATGTTCAGAATAGACGCACATGCAATGACGAAAGGAGAGATGAGAATTTCGCTGCGGGACACACCCAACAATATTTTTTAGGTCGTACGAGGGACGAAGGCCGTCCAAATATGGCCAAAGGAGAACTCGACGTGGTGGAAGAAAGCATTCCAGACAACGGAAATCCCACACAACCCAGATCACCCAGATCAGTGAGGACACGGACGCAGTCCTTACGCAAGATGGACTATCCACGGAAACATTAGTGGTAAATATCTCATCCGTTTTGCTTACTAATGTCCAATATACCGTATTAAATAAAGGTTTATCGTTTTGCCCCACATCTAAAACTAATTGGTTTGAGTTAGAACTAGACTTACATAGATTTTACCGTACAATCAAACTGAAAACCTGGTTTGCAGAACGGAGTTATATCTCTACTGATGTCAAAATTGGGGAATTGAAACTACGTGATTTTGATCTTTTTTTAAAAAGTGATTTTGCCCCATGTTGCAATTTACCGGCTATTGAAACTTTCATTACAGCCGTCAAGTTGGATATTGGAACGTTGAAGGATAAATGTAAAAATCAGAGATTCAAACATCCTAACATGACTAGAGAGGAGATTGAGGCTCTATCTGAACTTAAAAACAATACTAAAATGACTATTAAACAAGCAGACAAAGGGGGAGCGATAGTGGTGATGGATACCAAGGATTACCAAGAAGAAATTTTGAGACAATTACAAGATAGACAGGTCTATGGGGAATTAACATCTGTCCCTAAATTTAATATAGAAACACTCTTAGATAGAATAATTGAGAAAGCAATACAGAATAATATTATTGATAATGATTTAAAACAATTTTTACTGGTCAAACACCCAGTTACACCAATTATATACACACTCGCTAAGATACACAAATCTCTCAAAAAACCTCCTGGCAGGCCCATAGTATCTAGCATGGGTTCTATCCTGGGAAATATCTCAATATTTCTAGACAAAATATTGCGACAATATGCAATTGAGGTACCATCCTACATACGAGATACCTCTAATTTTTTACTGAAAATCAGGGAGATACAGATCCCAAACACTGCCCTGCTATGCTCATTCGACGTGGTGAGCCTGTACACGTCGATTGACCATGGGAGAGGCACTTCTTCTGTTTATAAAACCCTGCGCAATAGTGAGTATTCACCAGCCTGCATTGAATTCATACTTGCCCTACTAGATCTCGTACTGAGATATAACTATTTTTTGTTCCAAGATCAATTCTTTATTCAACTAAGAGGTACGGCTATGGGTACCAATGTGGCACCCACCTATGCCAGTATTTTTATGGCAACACTTGAGAGGGAGTTCGTCTATGTGTCCCACCACTTTAGGCATGTACTGAAGTGGTGGAGGTACATAGACGATATCTTCTTCATCTGGTTGGGGTCCGATGAATTGGATTTGTTTCACGAGTACATCAATCACATTGATCCAGACATCAAATTTACATTGGCTAAGTCCAGTCATTCAATTGAATTTTTGGATATCACCATAACCAAATCAGATTTAAGATTAACATCAGACATTTTTACCAAAAGCACCGATAGGAACAATCTTCTACGGTTTGAAAGCAACCATCCTAGGGGTCTTATTAAAGCACTCCCATATAGCCAACTACTGAGGGTGAAACGGATTGTAGACACTGATGAGAAAAGCAAGAAGAGGTTGGATGAAATGGGCGGAAAATTCATTTCACGTGGGTACCCTAAAAAATTGGTTCAACAACACAGAGATAGGGTATTGTGATCAGATAGAGAGACACTATTATCTACAGAAATGCCCACACAATCAGCTAAAAAGAACAAAAGAAATACGGCTAACAGGATACCTTTTGTGTCCACATATAATGAAACTAGCAACGATGTTGCCAAGATTTTATACAAACATTGGTCAATATTGGGTAGTAACCTAAGACATGTTCTTGAATTCTCAGCACCCCCATTGATGTCCTATAAACCTCCGAAAAATCTAAGGGATAATCTGGTAAGAGCAGATATAGGTTCGAATAGGAAAGTGACACAAACCTTTCTAGGCAGGAAAAAATTGGGATGTTTCCCTTGTCTTAATTGCGTTAACTGCAGATACATGATTAAAGGTGAATCGTTTATTCACCCTATAACTAGTACGGAATACAAAATTAAACAATTTCTTACCTGCACATCAGATTATGTTATCTACTTATTGCAATGCCCATGTGATCTCCTTTACATAGGAGAGACAACACTAGACTGCAAGACACGTATAAATAACCATAGATTCACCATGCGTTCCAAAAGACTGGATTTACCAGTATCAAAACATTTTGTGGAAGCCAATCACACAGAGAAAGATTTACGATTTAGAATAATAGATCACATCACCAAACCGAGACGAGGTGGTGACAGAATATCTTTTTTTTAAAAACGGCTAAATACATTACGCCCCTATGGGTTAAACGTTGACTTCAAATTGAGTGGTATAGGATAGGAGGTGGTTTGCCCATAGCTTTGCTTTTTACTCCACATATTAGGGATTATGACTAGACAGTGTGTACATATTACTATACTAACATAAATATTTTTTTCTGTCTATTTCAGATAATATATGAAGACTCACCCGTAATGGATCCGCTCATCCTGACTCCATGCTATTATAAAAAAGAAATTGATGCCTTTTTTCCGAAATTTGAAGTTTGGCACAAATTGGATGAAATGTGCTTATACTGTATGTCAATTTACATGCTATTATTAAACTAATATAGCTCTACATTCACTTTTTCTATTTGCCATTGTTTATTCCTTTATGGCAGAATTAGTGCACATATTACATAGAATCACGTTCTATATAGAACGGATTGAATATCAAAATACATTGTAAAACTAGGAACGTGCACCCAAAGTTTTGGGAACTTCTTTTTGATTACCTAAGATGTACAAATTAATAGAGCGAAAAGTGAATGTATTGTGTTCTTTATGATCTTCAACATAGTGACGGACAGAGCATGCATGTGATGCGTGTCATTAGAGTGAGTGCGTTTCACGACTCATTCTCAGTTTCTATGCAGGAACAATTCTATGTGTGACGTGCGGCTCGGCGCATGCGCACTGATACCCGGAAATGCCGGTGAATTAACCAGCATGGTGGATGAAAGGGGATCCACGGAATGGTGAGCCGGATTTAACATGATTGAATTACCTTTTTTATTATATTTTGATGCTATACACCTGCACTGGTTCTATTGGCAAATTAGACTGTATTTTTAAGTTTCATACAGTACGGGCGATATTAACTGCACGTATTTCATTGAAAAAATGAAAACACCACATGGTGGTTTTTTCACTACACTGTTTTTAAACATTATAACTAAGATTTTATGCAAGATTGAAATTTTATTGCATTATTACAATGATGTTGTAAACCATGTATTTATATGTGCACCTCACACTGAAATGTATTGCTTGAGAAAGGCCCTATTGAGCAGGGCTGAAACGTTGCATGTGGTGATTAAAAAGATCCATTTTTTCACTGAACCTGGAATGCTGACCTGTATATTGGATTTTGCTATATATATATATATATATATATATATATATATATATATATATATATATATATTTCAGAGATCTGATAAACACGAACAAATTCAGGGACTTCTGACCTTCTTTAAACTTTCACTTTTCGGTATTATTGCTAAAATTCTTCTTGAGTTATTTTACAATACGTGACATATATAACTATGTTATATTGCTTTAAATGAAAAATAAAATGATCATATAACTTTACATACTTTTGAAGCATACCACCATGAGTTCGAGTAACCTAAAACATTCTCCGTCTCATAAAGCTTTATATAAATGTATGTAGACATGCAGTCCATTATGCCAGCAGCCACCCTCAGAAATAAATTGAATGTCACTGGGTTGATATCTTTTATTTTGTGTTTTTGTAGGTCAAAATTAATAGTCATTGTACAAAATACTTGGAAAAAAATGTGCTTAGGGTGAAATTTATGGGTGAGGCTTCCAATATTTTATTGTTTACATATGTGATCTATTCACTGCATATGGAGTACAATTCCTTGTTAATCTATAGCTATATGTCTTTGCTTTTCAAACATGATTTTTGCAGGCACACCCAGGTAAACACAACATAATAGTCGGATTAATTACTAATTGCCCCTTTATGGTTACGAAAGGACTTTTTTTTTTATCAAACTTGTCCTTACAGCACCTAACACATTCCCTGCCATAAAAGGTATCTGCCCTAAATAAGCGTGCTGTCCAGATGCTGAAAATCCTGTCATCTCAGGTCATGTCCTTACCCAATGCCCCCGTCATGCCACTTTGATATTAACTCCCTACACAAGGGTACAAAACATCATCTGGTTGACTTTATACTTTACGTCCATAAAATAATCCAATTAAAATATTTCCAGTCAGAATCCATATGGAAGAAATGCTAAGGCATACATTTTCAGACTTTAAGGAATACAATAGACAGGCAAGACAGGAATTCAGCTTTCAAAGAGCTTAGTGGGCTTAAAGTTTAATGTTTTATTTAAGCCATCTGATAGCGCAAGCTGTATTGTGAAAATTAAAGCTGCCCCCTCCCATATAGGTTGTAGATAGAACATATTCCAGCACCCCATGCCTCTTTTTTTATGACTAGGTGTCTATTATTAAATGTAAATATTTTTTTTAATATTACATCTGATTGAATTTGCTACTATCAACATAGTCACCTCAAACTTATTATTGCTTGCATGTATCTGATATCTCTGATAATTTTGGAACGCAGGAGAAATTCAGCTCTTAAAAGGGCTGCTGTATGTGTTTACATCTAGCACATCTAAAAAGATCTTGACAATTGTGGTTACAGGTACACTGAATCTGGACTCATAGAGCCTATCCATTGACAAGAGTGAACATATAGTATAGAGAACCTTGTGTGTGCATTACTCATCCATAGTAGTCTATATATGAATAATACTGGAGTTCCTGTTTCTCCAGCTATATACTTGGGATAATTGTTGGCAGAACATTTATCTAATGTTTATGGCCACAGAGATTGATCAAATTTATAGGGTATATTCATTGACGGAACTACCAATACCGTGGCTGGGATGGGGCCCGTGGCATAAGACGGCTCATGCCGCCTTGTCTGGTACATAAATGTTCCACAATGGCATCGATAGCACCGGCCATTTGGGCCCAAGCCTGTATTTTTGGCCTAGTGCCCCAGATCCCCAGGTGACGGCCACATTCAATTGTATCTATGTCCTCACAGGCTGCAGGACTGGGGAAGCTGTGAGACTCTGCAGCTCCGTTCATCGTGGGAATGGCGCTAGCTGAGTATAAGTTTTTCTTATTTGTTTGGTGGCACTATCTACAAGGGGTGTATGTGGCACTATCTACAGTTGGTATGTGGCACTATCTACAAGGGGAGTGTGTGGCAATATACGGGGGGGGTTGGCACTACCTATAAGGGACTGTGTGTTGCACTATCTACAGGGAGTGTATGGCACTAACTACAAGGGGCTGTCTGTTGCACTAGAGAAAGCTGTGGGTGGCACTATCTACAAGGGGGTGTGGCATTATCTACAGGGGGTAGTGTGGCACTATTTACCGGGGGCTGTTTGTGGCACTATCTAGAGGGGGCTGTGTGTGGTGCTATCTAAAGGTAGTTGTGTGTGGTACTATCTACATGGCGCTGTGTTTGGCACTATCTAAAGGGGCTGAGTGTGGCACTATCAATAGAGTGTTGTGTGTGGCCCTATCTAAATGGGGCTGTGTGTGGCACTTTGTACAGGGGGCTGTCGGTGGCACTATCTACAGTAGGTTTGAGTGCCATTATCTACAGGGGGCTGTGTGTGGCACTATCTACAAAGGATGTCTGTGGCACTATCTACAGTAGGTAGCATGGCACTGTCCACAGGGGGCAATGTAGCACTATCTACAGGGTACTGTGTGTGGCACTATCCACAGGGGGGCTATGTGGCACGATCCACAGTGGGCTTTGTGGGGTACTATCAACAGGGGGCTTTGTGGGGCACTATCAACAGGGGGCTGTGTCTGGCACTATCTATAGAGGGCTGTATGCAGTCAAAAGTTTGGTATGGGGCCCAGTCTTTCTTAGTTACGCCCCTGTGTATATTGCAAGTGTAAGCACTTAGCGGTATCACTGCCATAAGGAGATCCCTTTTAAAGGCTATGCAAACCTTTGAAAATGATTTTATTTTAATAAAAAGGTCAATCCATGGGTTTTGTGCCACTTTATAATTAGTTTTTATTAAAAATTATTTTTGCTTTTCGAGATACAGCTGCTTTGTGTCCTGAATCCGTAAATCAACGGGACTGACGAGTTCAGTGTCAGCAGGTCTTGCGAGAAACACGCAGGATCAGAGACACGATGGATCCACCTATTATCCATCACATCTAAGTTTATAACTTAGAAAAGATCGATTACATGTGGATCCTGCATGTATGAGACACGCAGAACCCGCTGACAATGAACCCGCCAGTCCTGCGGACCTGACGGATTCAGGTCATAGCGCATGATACAGCAGCTCTGTATACAGTATACAGAGCAGCTGTATACAGAGCAGTAAAAATAATTTAGAATAAAAACGAATTATAAAGTTGAACAAAACCCACTGATTGCCCCTTTTATTTTAAAAAAAATAATAATAAATCGCTTTACATAGCCCTTAAAGAGTATTTCCATTTAATACATGTATTTGATTCTATCACTAAATAAACATAACATTGGGGCAGGTTTAACCCCTTAACGACCAAGGACGAAAATGTACGTCATGGTCGGCTGCTAGTTCCCGCACCATGACGTACATTTTCGTCCGCATTTCAAACTGTCACTCTGTGTAAACACAGAGTGACAGACCCGCGCTGACAGTTGTCCCCGACAGCTGAGACATCAGTCTTGCCGGACAGCGGACCATCGCCGCTGATTTCGGCAGTTAACCCCTTAAGTGCGGCGACGGATTGCCGTCGCCGCATTTAAGTGGTTTGAAGCACATCAGCAGCCCCCACGAAGTGATCGTGGGGGCTACCGATGCTTGTCACGGCAATCGGAGGTCAGATAATGACCTCCGGGTTGCCATGCACGGAAGCCTCGGAGGAACAGCCTCCGGCCGTTCCTCCTCTGCTTCCTGTCAGTGTGACAGTCACGTCACAATGACAGTTAGAGTACATTACACTACGTGTGTAGTGTAATGTACTCTAGCAGCGATCAAAGCTGCAAGACTAAGTGTCCCCTAGTGGGACAAGTTAAAAAAGTAAAAAAAAGTAATAAAAATGTTTTAAAAAAAGTGTAAAAATAAAAGTTATAAGTTCTATAAACACTAAATGCTTTTTTTCCTATAATAAGACTTTTATTATAGAAAAAAAATGAACACGTTAAAAAAGTACACATATCTGGTATCACCGCGTTCGTAACGAACCCAACTATAAAACTATAATGTTATTTTTCCCGCACGATGAACACCCCAAAAAAAATCAATAAAAAACTACGACAGAATCGCAATTTTTTGGGTCACCACCGCTCCCTAAATAAAGAATAAAAAGTGATCAAAAAGTCGCATGTACCCGAAAATAGTACCAATAAAAACTTCTATCCGTCCCGCAAAAAACAAGCCCTTACACAGCTTTTTTGATTAAAAAATTAAAAAATTATGGCTCTCAGAATATGGTGACACAGAATTTTTTTTTTTTATAAATAAGTCATTTTATTGCGCAAATGCTAAAAAAAAGGACCAAACCTATATACATATGGTATCGCCGTAATCGTACCAACCCGCAGAATAAAGTAAAAATGTCATTTATTGCGTACGGTGAAAAAAAAAACCTAAAAAAACGGTGTCAGAATTCCTGTTTTTTTGCTCAGGATTGCAAAAAAATTTAATAAAAAGTGATCAAAAAAAAATCGCATGTACCCCAAAATGGTACCAATGAAAACTACAGATTGTCCCGCAACAAATAAGCCTTCACACCACTCTATTGATGGAAAAATAAAAAAGTTATGGCTCTTGGAAAGCGGGGAGTGAAAATCTAAAATATGAAAGCAAAAAATGGATCAGTCCTGAAAGGGTTAATTCATTTCTAATGAAAAAACGTATGACCACATGTGGGGTATTTCCGTACTCGGGAGAAATTGCTTTATAAAAAAATGGTTGTTTTTTTCCTCCTTTATCCCTTGTGAAAATGAAAAAATGCAACATTTTAGTGGAAAAAATTTTGATATTAATTTTCGCGCCCTAATTCTAATAAACTCTGCAAAAGACCCGTGGGGTCTAAATGCTCACTATACCCCTAGAAAAATTCCTTGAAGGTTTTTCCAAAATGGGGTCACTTTTGGTGGGTTTCCACTGTTTTGGTCCCTCCAGTGCATTGCAAATGCGACATGGCACCGAAAACCATTCCAGCAAAATCATAAATCCAAATGGCGCTCCTTCCCTTCTGAGCCCTGCTGTGGGTCCAAACAGCAGTTTATTACCACATATGGGGTATTGTCGTAATCGGGAGACATTGCTTTACAAATGTTGGGGTGCATTTTCTTCGTTATTCCTTGTAAATAATAAAAATTTCTATGTTGTTTCAGAAAAAAAGTACATTTTAATTCTTACAGACTAATTTCAATATATTTAGCGAAAAACCTGTGTGGTCAAAATGCTAACTATACCCCTAGATAAATACCTTAAGGGGTCTAGTTTTCGAAATGGAGTCGTTTATGGGGAGTTTCTATCATTCTGGCAGCTCAAAGCCTCTCCAAATGTACATTGGGGCCTAAAACATTTTCAAGCAAAATATAAGTCCTGAAAGCCTCCGGGTGTTCCCTTCCTTTGGGGCCCTGCCGTGTGTCCAAACAACGCATTAGGGCCACAATGTGGGTATTTTTGAAAACAGGAGAAAGAGGGTGATAGATTTTGGGGTGTGTTTCTTCATTTTCATGGTCGCTTTACAAAGAAATCGGTCTTCAAACAAATACTTTTATGAAAAAAGTTAAATTATTATTTTTTTCACCTGATATGCATTAAATTTAGCAAAGAACTGTGGGGTCAAAATAATTACTATACCCCTAAATAAATACCTTATGGGGTCTAGTTTTCTAAATGGGGTCGTTTATGGGGAGTTTCTATCGTTCTGGCAGCTCAAAGCCTCTCCAAATGTACAGTGGGGCCTAAAACATTTTCAAGCAAAATATGAGTCCTGAAAGCCTCCGGGTGCTCCCTTCATTTTGGGTCCTGCCGTGTGTCCAGGCAGCGCATTAGGGTCACAATGGGGGCATTTTTGAAAACAGGAGAGAGAGGGTGATAGATTTTGTGGTGTGTTTCTTCATTCTCATGGTCGCTTTACAAAGAAATTGGTCTTCAAACTGATACTTTTATGAAAAAAAAGTGAAATTATTTTTTTTTTTCACCTGCTATGTATTAAATTTAGCAAAAAACTGTGGGGTCAAAATACTTACTATACCCTTAGGTAAATACCTTAAGGGGTCTAGTTTTCTAAATGGGGTCATTTGTGGGGGTTTCCATCACTCTGAGACCTATGAGCCTCTGAAAACCTGGCTTGGTGCCGGAAAACAAAATGTACTTCAAAATTTATAAAATTATTATTCAATTTGTAAGTCCTCTAAATTGCTGAAAATTTATTTTATTTTTTCAAAAGTGCTGCCAAAATGGAGTAAAGAGATAGAAATATATATTTAATTAAAAAAATTGTACAGGGAGGGGGCGGAGTTACGACGCATCGTGATGGCAGCTTAATTCCTGAGCTCCTCACTTCACCCTCAGAAACTACAGCTTTATAGACGATATATCCAACCAAAATGGTGAGAACATCAAGGGACAAGAGCAGAGACTCACCCGGTCCTGCAAAGCAGGGAAAAAATCAGTCCGAAATGGACAAATACCTGATGAAAAAACTTTCCTCTCCTGCGGCCCGGGAAAAAATGGCGCCGACACAGCATGCAGACGAGGCTGGAGATGATGACTCAGAGGAAGATAGCTCTGCAGCCTGTTCAGAGCCGGTGAGGGACAGAGACACGCTATCACGCTCCTACTTTAAAAAGGTACTGACACAAGCAATCACCCCTGTAATGAAAGAGTTGGCGGATATAAAAGGGGATATTAAACAGATTGGGCAAAGGGTGGAATACCTAGAAGAAACGCAAACCTCTATTTTAAGCCACAGTGCCGTCGTTTCCAATATGCTTGCCTCACATCAGACTCACATAAATAACGCTCATTTGATGATTGAGGACCAGGAAAACCGAAGCCGCCGCCGGAATATCAGAATGCGGGGCCTCCCTGAAACAGTAACAGGAGACACATTGCCCCAAGTAATCACACGGATCTTTGCTGACCTTGTGGGTCAAGAGAGAGCCGACAAGATGGTGGTGGAAAGGGTACACAGAGCGCTAAGACCAAAGCCTGCACCGAACGAACCGCCGAGGGATGTGATTTGCGGCCTGCTGAGTTTCCTAGACACATCAAGCCTGCTGAAAGCGGCGAGGGAACGACAGGAGTATTTGTATGAAGGGTCACAAGTACTCTTTTTTCAAGATATAGCACCCAGTACCTTGGCTAAAAGGAGGATCTTAAAGCCAGTGACAGACATGCTTCGTGTCAAGAAATTGCCGGTGAGGTGGTTATTCCCGTTCGGTTTAGCGACCATGATAGAAGGGCGACAATGCATCATCCGTTCCCCAGATGACCTCCCTAAACTCTGGGAGAAGTTGAGCATTTCACCACTTGACATCCCATCATGGCTGCCTGTACAAGCAACTTCGGATATACCAGAACTCCCATACTTACCGTCGCCAACAGGATGGCAAGTGGCGTCAAGGATGAAGTCTCCGCGATATCGGAAACACCCAACGCCAGCTTTGGCTGATTGAAAGGCTCACCATGGACGATGAAAATATCTGCCATTACTACATAAGTGGTGAATTCTAGGGAGTGCGTGAGTGATTACTGAAATGCTTTTGTTTATAGCAGCAGATCCCTATGTGCCTTATATTACATATGTATATGGTCTATTTCAAATGTCCTCATATAATATGTATACTATTATCTGCTGTGTAAGGGTAGATACAGTGGTATTAGATATTGCTATAGTATATTTGCTCACGATTAGACGGTGTTAAACATTGTTAAGCTGTTAGGAGTGATTATACTGTGATAAAATGAGATGCAATATGGATATACTGGTTTACACTAATATAGTGAGATGGCCGAAGAGGACAGCCCATTCTTATTTTAGTATTGTCGACAAGCTTAAAGTGGATAATACAGTTTCTGGGGGTGGAACCTTGTTTTTCTGGCGTTCCAATCTCCCCCTCCTCCTCCCCCTCATCCCCACCCGTATTCAGGTGCTTTCTCCGGGTTGGAGATATTGATGGCAATTGTGGATACTAGAGGATGTGCGGGGATTTTTTCTGCCCTTCCTCTGGGATCTCTTCGATACCGGGTGGAGGGTCCCACAGGAATATATGTATATAGTTTACGTTTTTATGTTTACACCGTGACCGTGCTCAGACATCACTGCGTCTGTCTCACTGTACCACTTCATTATGGCTTCGCTTAAAACTTTATCATTTAATGTTAAAGGCATGAACGTCCCACAGAAACGAAGTCAGATTTTTAACATGTTGAGAAGAGAAAGTGCTGATCTCATTTTCTTACAAGAAACACACTTTAAATCAAATAAGCTCCCTTCACTTCCTACTAAGCCTTATGACAAATGGTTTCACTGTTCTTATGATAGTGCTGCGAGGGGGGTCTCAATAGCGATACGAGACACAATACCCTTTGTTCATGAAGCCACACAAAGTGATCCTAATGGTCGTTATATATTTCTCAAAGGAACTATTTTGAACACGAAAATTACATTAGTTAATCTTTATGGACCAAATGTGAGACAGGCGCAGTGGTTGACGAAGGTATTACATTCACTTCAGCCCTTCTTTGAAGGAATGGTGATAGTAGGAGGGGACTTTAACATGGTCTTAGATCCGAACTTAGATTCCACATCTAAAGCATCACATGTTACCCATAAGGCCCGCAGAAGATTAAAAATGCTGTTAACCAGGTTAAAATTGATCGATGTGTGGAGGGTACATCATCCGTCCGACCGGGATTATTCCTTTTATTCAGCCCCACATAAGTCATACCAACGCTTAGATCATTTGCTAATTTTAGAACGTTCCTTGCCGGCGGTCACATCTTCCGGAATCGGTAACATTACCATTTCAGACCATGCACCGATCTTTATCAAAATTAAGTTAACAGACCTACCTATGAGAGGGTGGAACTGGAGGCTAAATGACACTTTACTAGAAAATATAAAAGATTTTGACGCCTTAGAACTCCGGTTGAAGGAATTTTTTGCGGTTAACGATGATCCTCTTATATCTCAGCCTATACTATGGGAGACACATAAAGCTGTTATAAGAGGGGAACTCATTGCTTTGGGGTCTAGAGTTAAGAAAGAACGGATGAAAACTATTAACCAGGTATTGGGTAAAATCTCCTCACTGGAAAATATACATAAATGTGCACAGTTGGAGTCAGCGCAAGCTGAATTACGACACCTTAGGCAGGAATTAAAGAATATCCTTAATGTAAAATCGGCGAAAACCCTTCAACTATTAAAGTATAAAACCTATGCACACGGGGACAAGGGGAACAAAATAATGTCAAACCTCATTAAAAAGCAAAGAGGGAAAACGTTCATTTCATCCATCAAAAACAAGGAAGGGCATAAACTCACCACAACAGATCTAATTGCCAGGGAATTTAGGAATTATTACTTGGAATTATATAATATTAAAAAAGATCCTATACAGGCTAGTAGGACTCCACAGGCAGACGCCATACAAAAATTCTTAACATCTATTGAAGCGCCCTCCTTGTCAGAAGAAGAAAGAGCCTCGCTGGTGGTTCCTTTCACTTTGTCTGAAATTGAAAAGATTCTGATGTCCATACCAAATGGGAAGAGCCCTGGGCCAGATGGTCTGCCCATAATTTATTATAAAAAATTTAAAAATACATTAATGCCGTACTTCTTGTCACTATGTAATGCCCTGCTGAATGGAGCTAGCTTCCCTAAACAAGCTTTAGAGGCCAACATTACTATTCTACCAAAAGAGGGGAAGGATCTGGAAAGGTGCAGCAGTTACAGGCCTATTTCTCTATTAAATTCGGACCTGAAATGGTGGGCAAAAATTTTGTCAACACGCATTAATAGTTACCTTTCTAAATTGGTTGGAGCGGAACAGGTGGGATTTGTGCCAGGGAGGGAAGGGAAATTTAATACCATGAGAACGGTTCATGCAATATATCACGCTAGACAACACAAAATTCCCTTGATCTTACTAGGGACAGACGCGGAGAAGGCCTTCGATCGCATAGATTGGATATTCCTGAAAGCTGCTCTTTCTAAATTTGGCTTCCCCCAAACACTTATAGACATGATTTTCTCCTTATATCAAAATCCTACAGCAAGAATACAGGTGAACGGCACCTTTTCAGATCCTTTCCCTATTCAAAATGGAACAAGGCAAGGCTGCCCTCTGTCCCCCACGTTATTCGTTTTGGTAATGGAAACACTCTTACTTAAAATTAGACAGACTACATCTATTAAAGGCCTGAAGGTAGGACAATTCGAGCACAAAACAGCTGCATATGCAGATGATTTATTGGTCCTCATAACAAACCCTGTAGTGGCCCTTCCAAACCTCATACAAATTTTTGAAGAATTCGGTTGGATTTCAAATTTCAAGATCAATTATGAGAAGTCAGAAGCATTAAATATAACCTTACCTAACAATATTTTATTGACAATTAGCTCATGTTCACCTTTTAAATGGCAAAAATCCGAACTGCAATATTTAGGACTGAAACTCACGGCTAGCCCTAACTTACTTTTTGCCAGGAATTACGACCCAATGTACTACAAAATTAAAAATTACTTGAACAAACTACGTATCCCATATATGTCGTGGATAGGACGCAAAAATCTCCTTACTACATTCATTCTACCACAAGTTTTATACCTGTTTCAGACTTTGCCAATTGACATTCCGAAGTATTACTTCCTAAAATTTAGATGCTTATTCACAGAGTTTATGTGGAATAATAAAAGGCCTAGAATCGCATATCAGCAATTGATAAGGAAAAAAACTGAAGGAGGATTGGCACTGCCAGACCTAATTTCGTATTACAATGCAATACAATTGGGGAGATGGACACAACTGGCAAAGGCTGAAGGGGGATTGCCACATGTAGATATAGAGAAGGGGTTATTGTTGCACAATCAGGCTTCTGCTCTATGGGTCGGAAACACGCTTCCTGCCAGAGCATCGGTGGTGAGTGATATGACATGGGGGATGCTTAAGGTATGCCACACTTCCCCGGCACTACATCTACGTGACAGTAAGTTCTCAATGTTAGCGCCACTCTCTGTGCTTCCATGTTTGTTGAACCCCACTTGCTCTAAGGTTCCTGATTCTTGGTCTCATTTGAGGTCCTTAAAGATAGAAAGAGTTTTTGATTCAATGGGACCACCTACACTTCATACCCTACATGAGGAACTGAAAATCCGTAGCCCTTCAAGCTTACAAGTGTTAGACTTCACACACACATGTAAGAGGTTTCTCGCTTCTGTAGCTGCAAGCAAATCAGACCCCACATGGTTGGAAAACTACACTTTATGGGATACGACCCCTAAAAAGTGTCTCTCTAAGATATATAAACAGTTGATAACAAACATGAGCAAAGACACGCCAGGTTTCATACCAGCATGGGAAAGGGAACTGGGTTGTTTGTTCAATGCAGAGGATAGATCTTACATTTTGCGCCATTCACATGGTTTTTCTAGATGTGTTAGAATGCAAGAAAATTCTTACAAGCTACTAACGCGATGGTACAGAACGCCGGATTACTTATACAGGATTCGGGCATCTACTTCAGATCAATGCTGGAGGTGTGAGAGGGAAGTGGGTAGCATTTCCCACATATGGTGGTCGTGCAGGGAGATCCAACCCTTCTGGAAAGAAGTAGAAAAACTGATTGCAAAAATTTGTTCAAATCCAGTGTCACTCACAAAAGAATTGATCTTACTGTGGTTACCAACAAAAGAGTTCTCCCCATCCTCCAAAAACCTTCCCACATACATAATATCAGCGGCTAAAATATTGATCCCTACCTTGTGGAGGAGCTCAATACCCCCATCACTGGACCAACTAGTGAACAAAATACACCAAATATGTCGGCTGGAGGAACTAGCAGGGTGGGAAAATAAAAACAGGACATCATTTCTCAAAATCTGGCAGCCTTGGCTAGCAAAAGGGACAAGGCTTTAGGTAACCAAGGATAGAGGAAATATGAGTGGGACTCGTTGATAGAGAGGGGAGTCCAGAAAAATTTTTGATCAAAAATTTTTTGATCAAGAGGGACAGTACAGAGTGTTTAGTACTTGATAGTACTTACAGTACAGGAAGAATATTACATGAGTCACGGTCACGGTGATATGATATGATATGTTTACTTGTTTATTTGTTTGTCAGGTTGTCTATCATTTCGCAGTTGAGCATACAAGACAGACTGATTATATACATCAAACATTGGATTGCTATGGCATAAAAAATTTAGATGTCATGAAGAGAAGATATTGTTCTCAAGCATAATATATTGATGTGCCAGGCATAAATGCTGCCTGTTATAGTTGTTGTAACTGACTAATGTATTTCTATGCAACTGCTTTAATAAAAAGAGTTTATACAAAAAAAAAAAATTGTACAGTATGTGTGTACATATGTGACATATTGCAGTTAAAAATAGGGGAAAATGGTAATTTTTACAAAATTTCTTCCATTTTTCTATTTTTTAATTAATTTCCGCAAATCGTATCAGTCTACTTTTACCACTAAAATAAAGTACAACATGTGACGAAAAAACAATGTCAGAATTACTTGGATATTCAAAACTTTCACAGAGTTATTCTCTGATAAAGTCAGACATACCAGATTTGACAAATCTGGCTTGGTCATTAAGGTACAAACATGCCCGGTCATTAAGGGGTTAAAAGAATAATGCCAAATACTGTTTGTTTGATATTTTTATGTTTGAATTCAGTGGTGTAATTTGGCTGGGATCTCTACTATGATCTCTACTTCTTATAATTCTACCTGGGAGATCTATGGCTTCTATGGCTATGACAATTGGTGCTCATATGATTCGCCATGCTAAAACTTTGTTACAAAATGCGTCTAAGATGTATGAACAAACTAATCCTTTCAAATGTAACAAACAACAGTTACGGGTGACAAAGTAAAACTAAAGAAAGCCTCGTGCTGTCATCCGGCCTGGTTACAATCAGATACTGGAGGTAGCAGAGGTGGACATGGACTAGTTTTTTATGACCTTCAAACTCTAATTCTATCTAAAAAGGCTGATGAAAGACCCAACAGTGGAGCCAGCAGCAATCTAGCAAATAAGAAAAAAAAGTATGATGGCCTTGGAAAGCAATCATATAACCAATTGTGGCCCTTAATGTAAAGTTCAGAGGACATAGCCCATAGGTCATGGAGGTCCAGTACACTTAAAGCTCCTTACCTCACTGTCTTCTTCTGGCGGTGGGGGAGGTGCTTTGATGATCTATAGGGAAAAAGAAAAATATAATTTGTGAGTTTCGTTACACTCACTTTGTAAACTTCACATTCTTAATTTAAATGTAAGAGTTACATTTTCCTTTTTTTGCTAATTACCTATAATATTAGGTGATGCATTTAGAGAATATCATCATGACACACACACACACACACACACACACACACACACACACACACACACGCACACAGGCACACAGACTAGGGCTCGTCCAAACTGTACGGACCATGTACGGCAGCACACGGAGTCCCTACACGTCCAGATTATGAACATGTAGGCATTTCAAGTGCCATCATGTAATGCCACCCTGAGGCACTATGTCCGTTCTTTATGCAGCACGCTATTTTTTCTTACTGATTCATGAGAAAATCCATGAGAAAAAAAATCTCTGTATGCATCCATATAACACAGAGGTACAGTATGGGCCCCTACCATTTTATAGCCGCTGTATTACAGATCTGTACAATATGGATCCATATTACAGTCATGTGCAGGCGCCCTTTAAAAGGAGAAGTAGGGAGCAAAAAAGTCTCTGCTTACAAGACAAACATTGAATGCTGTATATAAGGACTCGCAGCCAAGTCTTCATTTTTGATACGACAGTGACGTGACGGAGAAAGGCCTTTAAATTGAACACTGCACAATGACATGTACGGACACAAACCCATTCATAAAGAAGTACAGAACTTCAGCACTGATTCCTCTTGCCCCTAACAACTAAGCTCATGAAATCAGAACATCCCCTAAAGGCAGGACTGGATTTCATCACTCTTGTCTCAGGAGCGCAGCATCTGGCCTGGTTTCTGAGCGTCAGTCCAGATTTTCTATAAATGTCAGATTTCCAGGAATTTTTATTGCATCAGTGCAGTCTTAAACTGGAGAACTTAACCATTACCCTGAGCATAGAATGAATTGCTTACATTCAGTTAATTGATAAACTTGTGAGTTATTACTGTATGCTCAAAGCGTAATTCCAGCTCATATGTCACTTACAGTTTCAGCAAATAAAGCTTATTCTTTGTATAAGGAAAAGTTATGTAATTTTTCAATATACTTTCCATTTTAATTAAGATCTGTGCTTGCTGTTATTCAGTAGGAACCTTCATTCTTTACTCTGAGCCCTGGTCATGTGATGGACACAGCGGTGCCCGTACAGTACAGTAGGTCTTGTGACGAGCCGCGCACTTGTGTGTCCATCAGATGAACAGGGCAGATTTGTATGTACTGAAAGTAAACAACGAAGGTTCCTATTAAATGAAAGCAAGCAAAGATCTTAAAAACCATGAGTAATTGATCAAATATTTTGGTAAATATATAACTTTTCGAGGCACTGGCGCCTCCGCTTTCTGTATCTCCTGCAATTAACAATCGTATGACTCAACTATACTTTTTACATTTATTTTACTTGACCCCAACGGGTCTACATAAAATGGGAAGACTCCCACACACTAGATGTCACAGGTGTTCGGAACCACAGGCTGACTTCTGGCATATGGCATGGGAATGCTCATATATTAAGTCATTCTGGGGGATGTAATATCGAAGATGTCATCTCTTCTGGGGATCCCGGTGCCTTTCACCTCTGAGGTTTGTCTTCTAGGTCTATTAGATGAGTCGATATGGTTACATTATACCAGGATCTTCCTTGGGTCCCATGCACACAACCATAAAAATGCCCGTCATTATGTCCCGTAATTACGGGTCCATAGACTTCTATTGGCCACGGGTACCTTCCCGTTTGCGTACAGGAAGGTGCCCAGGCCGTTGAAAAATATAGAACATGTCCTATTTCAGGCCGTAATTGGGGCTCCCATAATTACGGGTGGCTACGTGTGTGCACCCATAATTACGGGAGCGTTTCTAGGCGATGTTAGGGGATTTCAATTTTTTAATAAAGAGAAGCATAGAAAATTGCGTCTGAGCGATCATGTGACCCTTTTAAGGGGTTTGGACATGATTGTGACATCATTTCCAGCCCCCCTTTTTTTACGGGTCTGTACATACGGGTGGAATACGGATGACAACAGACCTGTATTTACAGGCATAAATCCGTAAATATGGATTAAATACGGATTGAAAACGTGTGACAAAGGACCCGTATTTACGGCCAGTATTTACAGGAGGGAAAAAATACGGTCGTGTGCATGGGGCCTTAGAGAATCATTATATTTTGCTCGAAAAGCTATTGCGATCAGATGGATGGGAGATAGACCTCCTACCTGTATCTAATGGATACAATTGATAAACGCAACAATTCCATATGAGTGAATGGTATATACTCATAGAGGCTGTCCCCACAAATTCCAGAGGATCTGGGATGTTTGGAATTCCTCCTCCCTGGCCCTATTGCCTCCGAGATCATTGAGAGCGGGCGTCTCCTCTGATCTTTAGGATTCCTGATGTGGCCAGTGTTTGGGTGTGGGAGGGGTCCCGTTGCTGTAAATAACTGTTTCATGAAGTGTGTTGCTGCTTTCGTGTCCTATATATAGTACTCTGCTTAATGCTCGGGATGTGATAATATGTTGTTAAGTACAAAACTCACGTGTGGAAGTTTAGTTAAACTATGTTCTGCTAAGTTTTTCCATACAATATGTATTATATTTATTTCATAACCTCCTAATGCAACAACAGTAATGGGCTAAGTGGTGTCCCAATGGAGCACCCTCCCTTATATAGAGTATAGGCAGCTCTATAATAGATATATATACACACAAGAACAGAGTCTGAAGTCAAATATATATCAGAATATATCACAAAATGTAGGCATAGGCAGGGTAATATATTGTCTTAAATGACATTTTACACACAGATTAAGGAAATGTCATTTAAGACAATATATTACCCTGCCTATGCCTACAACATAGGGATTACAACCTAATTTAAACCTGGTTTACTTGGTTTTTCTGTGTTTGTATTACATTGAGTCTCTCCATCCATATACCCTTTTAACATGTTTGTTTTATGTATATTTAATAAAATTTGTGATATATTCTGATATATATTTGGCTTCTGACTCTGTTCTTGTGTGTATATATAAATATGTATTATATTTCCTTGTAAAATCCTGATTTATGCTGTGCACTTTACAAATATGTGAGATTGAGTATTGTTTCTGGTGTGACCGGATACTCAGTTTCTTATCTCTTCATTGTATTTTATTCAATATATGTACGCACGATGTGATGCCATTATTTCTCTATTGATACACTAATTGTATTGTGTTTATTGTTCAATAAAATGAGTTTAAAAAAAATAAATATATATAACTTTTCATAATGCAATAAATAATCTTCATTTGCTGAAACCGTAATACCTTGTTAAATATGCTGCCCTATTTATGTCGGCTGGGCATGTGTGATATAATTTACAAATCGGATGTAAGTTCAATTACGTATACGATAAAATTAGGTAGATGTAAGAAATATCTGCCTATATACAGTATATATATATATATATATATATATATATATATATATATATATATATATATATATATATATATATATATATATATATATATATTATAACTGAAATAATCTAAAATTCCAAAAACTTAAAGAGATTGTCTCAACGAAACAACCCCTTTTCAGAAGAAAGCTGCCTCATTGATCCACTGATGGGTGGGTCGAGCAACTGAAACCTCTGGAGCTCAGCACGTATGGCTGTAAGAAGTTGCAGATGGCCCCACATTTACCCTGCAGTAGCGCCCATTCGTATAAATGAAACGTATAAATGAAACGTACCAGGCACTTTCTAAGCTGCTCTCCATTCTAACTACTAGAGAGGGGGGTCCTGAGCAGTAGATCTCCCTCTATGAAGTCCATATGTCTCAATAGAGTATGTGGACAGGTGTTATCTTGTTGTTTAAAGAGGACCTGTCATAATAATAATAATCTTTATTTATATAGCGCCAACATATTACGCAGTACCTTACAATTTAGAGGGAACATGAAACAAACCATATCAAACATTACATAGTGACAAAGTTCATTTACAATTCAAACCAGAAGACTGAGGACCCTGCTCGCAAGAGCTTACAATCTATGAGGAAATAAGGGAGACACAAAGTGTAACAGTCTTTGTTTTGAACAATAGTCCAGCTATTTTTTATACACATGGGGTGGTACACATAAAGGTGCTTGAGCCGGTCACCAGCCAGTATCCGTGTATGACGGACATGAAGAGAAGGAGTGTGATGACTAATCTAAGGCTGGGTTCACACTACCTATTTTCAGGCGTAAACGAGGCGTTTTACGCCTCGAATTACGCCTGAAAAGACGGCTTCAATACGTCGGCAAACATCTACCCATTGCTTTCAATGGGTTTGCCGACGTACTGTGCCGACGACCTTTAATTTTATGCGTCGCTGTCAAAAGACGACGCGTAAAATGACTGCCTCGGCAAAGAAGTGCAGGACACTTCTTGGGGCGTAATTTGAGCCGTTTTTCATTGAATCCAATGAAGAACAGCTCCAAATTACGCCCGTAATTGACGCCTCGCAAAACGCGAGTACGATCAATTACGTCTGAAATGCAGGAGCTGTTTTCTCCTGAAAACAGCTCCGTCATTTCAGACACAAATGCAGTTATCGTGTGCACATACCCTAAAAGGGGGGCCATGGAAAGGAGTCAGATTAGGGAATGTTGTTGGACTGTCTAAAAAGATGTATTTTCAGGGCACGTTTAAAACTGTGGATATTGGGAATTAATCTGATTGTCTGGGGTAGCACATTCCAGAGGGCGGGTGCAGCACGAGAAAAATCTTAGAGGCGGAAGTGGAAGGTTTGGATTAGGGAGGATTTTAATCTAATGTCGTTGGCAGAACATAGAGCCCGAGTAGGGTGGTGGACAGAGATGAGGGAGGAGATGTAAGGAGGTGCAGCACTGTGGAGGGCTTTGTGGGTGTGAGTAATAAGTTTACATTTAATTCTGAAGGGTATGGGCAACAAGTGCAGTGACTGGCAAAGAATAGAGGCGTTGGTGTAGCGGTTGGTCAGAAAGATGAGCCTGGCTGCTGAATTAAGGATAGATTGGAGTTTGGAGAGTTTAGTGAGGGGAGGACCGACTAGTAATGAGTTACAGTAGTCAAGACGAGAGTGAATCAGAGCAACAATGAGAGTTTTGGCGGTTTCCTCCGTAAGAAAAGAGCGGATTCTGGAGATGTTTTTGAGGTGAAAATGACAGGAGCGTGAAAGTGATTGAATGTGAGGAGTAAAGGAAAGATCTGAGTCAAAAATAACTCAAAGACAGCAGGCGTGCTGCTTACGAGTTATGATAGTGCCACACACAGCGATGGAGACTTCAGGTTTAGGGAGGTTAGTAGATGGTGACATGTCCATTTAATATGCAATGTTAAATACTTTTGTGTCCAAAAAATACAAAAGTATAGTAGGTATGATACCTTTATTGGCTAACTATAAAAATTATAAATACAAGCTTTCAGAGCGCACAGGCCCCTTCTTCAGGCAGATTTACAAATGAATGACTTAGAAAAAAACACAACATTTAAGATGTTACACAAGTAAATACTTGTAATTCATGAAATAACAATTCTGGAACATATTTTCTTCGAACTCTGCGTTGTGCCATTCCTCTGTTGTTCCTCCTACTAATTTATGAATTTATTGACAAATAGGTGTTACATAGTTACATAGTTAGTACGGTTGAAAAAAGACACATGTCCATCAAGCTCAACCAAGGGATGGGAAAAGGGAAGGTAAAAATTTCTACACATAGGAGCTAATATTTTTTTGTTCTAGGAAATTATCTAAGCCTTTTCCATTAACAAAAGGGTGTGTCCCTACACAGTCTTACCCTGTCAGCACTGATTGGACCGTGTCAGTCTATGTAGGGACACCCCCCCAACTGTTAACCCCTTCCCGTTGTAAACAACTTTCAGATTTTAATTTTTGTTTTTTGTAGCACCATTTATTGTTCTATATAATGTACTAGGTCAACGGGAAAATGGAAAAAAATATTTGTGGGGTAGAAAATGAAAAAAAACAGCGATTCCTCCATTGTTTTTTGCGCTTCAATTTTACGGAATTCACAGTGCAATTAAAACAACATGTTAACTTTATTCTGCGGGTCAATACGATTACTGCGATACCAACTATATATAGTTTTTTCTATATTTTACTACTTTTACAAGTAAAAACCTAAGTGTAAAAAATTTAATTTATTTTGTGTCGACAAATTCTGAGAGCCATAAGTTTTTTATTTTTCCGTCGATTAAGAGGTATGAGGGCTTATTTTTTGCGGGATAAGCTGTAGTTTTTAATAATACCATTTTGGGGTACATGCGATGTTTTGATCACTTTTTATTTCATTTTTTGTGGGAGATGAGATGACCAAAAAATAGTAATTCTGACGTTTACAATTTTTTTTTCTTACAGCGTTCACCGTGCAGGTTAAATAATGATATATTGTAATAGTTCAGACTTTTACAGATGTGGTGATACCAATTATCTTTATTTATTTATGTTTATTTATTTTTATACTATGCTCTAGGGGGGAAATGAGAAAAGTTTGTTTTTGTTTTGTTTTGTTTTTTTACATAAAAAAAACAACTTTATTTTACTAATTTTTACCTTTTTTTTTAGCTCAAGGGGACTTCAACCAGCGATAGTTGGGTCGCTTGCACGATATACTGCAATACCAATGTATTGCAGTATATTTTCTTTCTGACAGGCTTAGTAGGAGCACAAAGATGGCGGACCTGGGGGCCTTCATTAGGCCCCAGGCAGCCATGGCAACCATTACCACTCCGCAATTGCATTGCGGGGGGCGCGATGAGCTGCTAGAGGGTATTGCCCCCTCTTTCGAACGATTTAAATGCCGCGGTCGCTATTGACTGTGGCATTTAACGGGTTAAACGAGCGGGATCCCGCTCGTTACTGTGAAGTGTCGGCTGTAACATACAGCCAACACCCTCATCGTATGGAGCAGGTTCACTCTGTGAGCCCGTTCCATACCTCCCCTACCCGGCTATGACGTATGGATACGTCAAACGTCGGGAAGGGGTTAATATTCATTTGTCCATTTATTCATAAACTTCTAGGCGGAATAATAGCACAACGTAGAGATCTAAGAAAAGATGCTCCAGATTTTTTTTTTCATGGGGAATACAAATATTTATTAAAACAAAAATGTCAGGAGAGGAGACAAGTCCTCCTTAAGTTGTTATATGTCTTCAAACAGACTCTTTGGTCCGCTCACTATTATTGACATATATACTGCTGACCAGTACTTTGAGGGACTAGAAATATTTTCTCTACTAAATGTAATACAACCACTACACAAGTTTATCCTAGTATTACGATATCTTAAGTAGTCAGCTTGTTTAACAGTAATAAAAGGCGATTTATGGGACGTGTGTTATGTGTAGAGAGAAGTATGCGTTCCTGACTTAGTAGGAGGATAAACAAATGATTCCCCACCGCAATGGATGCTGTTTATACAAAGGCGACCAGTAGTATTAAAATGTAGGATGCAGGAAAACAAGTGAGGTTAAGCACATTCCACCAGCGCAGGGTCACATCAGGTCCCTATAATATAACGTGACAACGAGATCAGACACTTACCACAGTGCAGCACAGAGGCCAGAACCACCATAGCAGGGCCAGAACCAACAGGAGAAATAAGATGAGCAGGGCAATAGCCAAGATGGTCCCATCCGCCTGTAGGATATAAAAGCATGCTGAATTCTCATTGGATGATATAATTCTTGCCTTATTACATTGAGTTGTAACGATTTACAACCCAGCAGTTCTTCATCTGACAAACTCAACCATTCTACATATGAAACTGCTGTTATCTGTCAATAAGCAGCATTTTTCTTAAACCTTAGATGACTTACCTTCCCTCGCACAGCATTGAGTGCCAGTAGAGTTCTCGATGTCTGGCCAGAGGGCTATAGAAGTTTGAATATGACACTTTATTAAAAGGCACATGGTTCCAGATTTTGAGACCATTAAAATGTCCCGATCTATACAGAAGCATAACTTGAAGCTCCTGGGCTCCAATGCAAAATCTACCATGCACCATTTATAATACTGGTGTCTTCTTATGTGGCAGAGGGGCCTTTGGACAACCTCAAGTGCCATGCCTGGGTACGCACTCCCTATAAATACGCCCTTGAATCCACAATAGATCACTGACATGATACAGTCTATCAGAGCTCTCCTGTAATGAGGACATGATCAGGAATGTTTTTCTGCCGCTGGATATAAACAATAATGTCTCCATTTACTGACAGCAAGCAGAGAGTTGGGAACCATGAGAAATTGGTACACAAAGTGTATTATAAAGTTGAATACAATTTTTTTAAACAATCATTAAAGGGGTTTTCCCGCCGATAAAAATGGATGGCCTATCCACTAGATGAACCTGGCCTGTCCATTTATTACATAGAAGGCCGTTCATTTGTATGGCCTCCATGTAATAATACATTTCCCCTGTAGTGGGCATTGTAGGAGAAATGTTTGGCAGACAATCAGAAAACTCATTTTATATCACTATATTTTTATCATATGAACAGATTATAATACCTTCATCTCAGATTATTTTTTTTCTAATAACTCCCTTACACTAGTACCACATCTACAAACCCTACATTGTTACCTGTTATCTAGATCTAAATCCAACTAGCTTAAATCATAAAAAGTAGAAGGTGTAGCGGAGCCAGAAAATTTGCCAGATGAAAAACAGCCAAGTTTGTCATTTGGCGCAAGTCCTCGTGATATTATCACATGTCTTTTGTGGTTTTAGAAAGGACCGCAGGTGAATCTACTAAGTTAGGGATCATGCACATGACCGTTTTGATAACGGGATACACAAAGCAGTCGTGCAGGGTAAAACCGGTAAACTTGTCTGTGGTCTATGGAGATTGATATAGTCACTATCTCATCTAGGACAGAGGAACACCTGGATCCACTGTTATTTGATGTCCTAACATTGGGCAGCATATCCTTGAGACACAGAATACAGTCTAAAGCACAAGACTTCACATGGAGACATCCGTCTCTCCATTTATTACTCCAAGATGTGTTGGAAATCATCCAGCTCCTGCTTTGCCTCAATGCTTCTACTTCATTCTAAAACATTTCTAACAAAGTTTCACAAATCAAAAAGATTTCCTACATGTTAATGTCCATTTATTGCTGAGTCTTTTCTTGTATGGAAAAAAAGAGGATTAAAAACCACATAAGAAAAGATTAGGGAAATGTACACAAATCAGGACTGACTGTGACTTGTATCTGTCTAAGCAAATGTTCATTATATTTTAATCCTCGCATCGCTAAAATGAGGAAATGTTACCGGGGCAATCCCCGGAGGACTGAGGGATTAAATAATGTTAGAAAACACTGCTCAACTCTGATGATGTCATCTGTACAGAAGTGATTGTGAAATTTATCCAAAAATTAGGGAACTGTAGTTACAATTTTCTCCCAATTTTCTATGTGGGCTAGGCTACGGTTACACGGCGGCATTACGTTGTTAATGGACCACAGTAAAATCGTGGTCGTAATGGTATTTTTATTCCGTATAGTAAAACAAATCAACCCTACGACTTTTGCAAAAATGACATTAAATGGTTCTTACTGCGATGGGCGTGTGACTTCATATCCCCAGGTAGCCCTAGACTAGTATTAGAGGTGAATTTACTTACTAACTTTGTGACCCACAGTTCAAAAATCTAGAGATGATCAAATTCCATTTGCCAACTTTAAATGTTAAAAATTATGATGAACTGAATCTCAAAATTGCTTAATCAATTTAAGGTTCGTACTGAGAATGTAAAATTGTGCATTGTCAATGGGCATGAAGGAAAGATTAAGTGCATTGTTCCAACTTAACTTGAACATTCATTGGTTTGCACTTGATACTTTGCAATGTTTTTTTTTACAGGGGAGGGTACGCTACTAAGGTTATTCTGATTATTGTGTATACACGCTGCAACTTGTTCTGTGTGGTCTAACATGTTAACTGGAAAACCCATAAATATTTACTATACTACATAATATTGTGATTTACTTACAGTAATTATATTTATTATTAGCAATGTACTAATAACAGACCGGCTATCACTCTGCTTTGTGTTAATGTCGATGTGCATGTCTTTATGAATTTTATAACAATGTTGTTTCAATAAAGATGCAACTTTTGAATATTTGTTTTGTGTTCTTTATGCTCCTCTTTGGCTGTAGGTCTTAGGCTGCGTTCACATCTGTGTCAGGGCTACGTTCCATCGAAATTTTCAGCCCCGACTGATGCAAATGGAAACTAAAGGTTTCCGTTTCCATCACCATTGATTTCAATCGTGACGGATTCGGTGCCAATGGTTTCCGTTTGTCTGAGTTGTGCAACGGTTCTGTCGTTTTGACGGAATCAATACCATAGTTGACTACCCTATTTATGTAGTCAAACCGACGGAACCCCTGCACAACGGAGACAAACAGAAACCATTTGCACCGGATCCGTCACCATTTAAATCAATGGTGATGGAAACGGAAACCTCGGAAAGCTCCGACGGAACATCGGAACGGAGTCTTGACACCGATGTAAATGCAGGCTAAGGCCTCATTCACACAAGAGTATCAGATTCACACACACACACACGTGAAAAACGCACGTGAATCTGGTACGTGTGTGTTGCGTTATGCATCAGTGTGCTTTGTGAGGGGCATGCGTTATTCACGCACTCGCAAAACACATCTTTTTTTACAATTATTTTTAATTGAATTGATGCATTAATCACACTACGCAAACGGATGTGCATCCATGTGCGGTGCGTGGTTTTCACGCACCTATTAACTTCAATGGGCGCGTGATAACACACTAATATAGGACAAGCAGTGAGTTTCACGCAACGCGCACTAACGCTGCATGAAAAATCATGCATGTGTGAATGGCCCCATTGAAAACAATGGGTCCGTGTGCTGTGCGTTGAACACAAAAATTTGGCTTAATCAACCAATGCAAGAGCAAGATTTTAATCTGTGGGGGGGGAGGAGAAGGTTCATTTGGATTCTACAAAACAGGATGAACTTTAGATAAGGCCTCATGCACATGAAAGAGTATGGAGACTGTACAGAGGCACACAAAATCCCTGCGGCTCCGTATTATGGAACCACAGGCACTACATATGCTGCTGTATGGTGCAGAGTTATCCTCCCCTACTAAGGGTTAACATTAAACCTCCTTAGTATTTACTGGCAGTAGCTTCCTAAATAAAGTTTGCAGTCATAGCTAAGTTGCTGCAGCTGAAACGCAGTTTCTCTATTCCAGATGTGTCACAAAATAAAAACACAAGAAAGCAAGTCTCAGTAGGAGGTAGGGTGGCAAAACAGTTCCATGTCACAGAGATTCGCAGCACAGATTCCTACAACTCCTCAATCAGATGATAGCAAAATGCTGTATAAATAGCAAAGCACAAGTTGACCATAAACATTATAATTGTTGCCAGATCCTACAAATGTAGATGGCGTCCACCGACAATGTAATGTGTATGGGACAGCCAAACTCTTCCAAGATGCCCCCTGTTGGGGAAACAAGGGTCAAACAGCCTGGTTTTTAATGGTTACGATCTTTTGTTTACCGCAGAGATAAGCTGTGCCAGAGGTGTCTGGCAGGGTCTGAAACTAGGTCCTAAAAAGTGAACCATAAGTCTCCCCTTACTACTGCTGTCTCCTGGACTCCAGTGGTGCTTTTGATTTATTTCTAGGCCCCCCCGTTCTAGAGATATGTCTCCCAGTTGTTTGGGTGGAAAATATGCTAATTAATCGCTGACTAGCCAAGTGGGCGTCAACGCCTGTGATTCTCCTGCGGTGGAGCTATCTCACAGCCTCAGAAGCTGTCCTATCAGCGTGAGGCTGCTTTACACACACTGTCTTAGCTCAGTGTGGTCTCGCGAGATCACGATGAGCTAGGACAGTGTGTGTAAAGCAGCCTCACACTGATAGCTAGTTTCTCAGGGTTTCCCTCAAGATTACAGCTGATTACTGGGGTCCCTGCATAGGCATACTCTTTACACCACATGTTCAAAAATATGTAGACAACCCAAAAAGATCATATTCAGATCTATATTTTCTGATAAGTCATCAGTGATGGGTTGCTTAGAGTGTAGTTGCTCCCAGGTAACTTTCTGCCCCTGGGCGCAGGAGGTTAAAGTTTCCTCTCTACAACTCTGTTTTTACTTAATACAACAAATGATTACATTGCTTCTTTAACCCCTTCCCGCTTTGGCCACTATTGACCTTCCTGACAGAGCCTCATTTTTCAAATCTGACATATTTCACTTTATGTGGTAATAACGTCGGAGTGCTTTCACCTGTCCAAGCGATTCTGAGATTGTTTTCTCGTGACACATTGGACTTTATGTTACTGGCAATGTTTGCTCAATACATTCAGTAGTTAATTATGAAAAACACCAAAATTTAGCGAAAAATTGCAAAAATTTGAATTTTTCTAAATTTAAGTGTATCTGCCTGTAAGACAGGCTGTTATACCACACACAATTGTTGCTAATTAACATCCCCATATGTCTACTTAAGATTGATATCAATTTTTGAACATCTTTTTATTTTTCTAGGACGTTACAAGGCTTAGAACTTTAGCAGCAATTTCTCACATTTTCAAGAAAATTTCAAAAGGCTATTTTTACAGGGGCCAGTTCAGATGTGAAGTGGCTTTGAGGGCCTTATATATTAGGAACCCCCAACAAATCACCCCATTTAAAAAAAATTCACCCCTCAAAGTATTCAAAATAGCATTTATAACATTTCTGAAGCCTTTAGACGTTCACAGGCATTAAAGCAAGGTAGAGGTGACATTTACAAATGTAATTTTTTTTGCAGAAATTAATTTTTAATCCATTTTTTTTGTAACACAGAAAGATTTACTAGAGAAATGCAACTCAATATTTATTGCCCAGATTCTGCAGTTTTTAGAAATATCCAACATGTGGTCCTAGTGTCCTTATGGACTGAAGCACCGGCCTCAGAAGCAAAGGAGCACCTAGTGGATTTTGGGCCTCCTTTTTATTAGAAAATATTTTGTCATGTCAGGTTTGAAGGGCTCTTGCGGTGCCAAAACAGTGGAAATCCCCCAAAAGTTACAAATTTTGAAAACTAGACCCCCTCAAGGAAATTATCTATGGGTATAGTGAGAATTTTGACCCCACAGGTTTATTGCAGAAATGATTGAAATTAGGCCGTGAAAATTAAAATCTACATTCTTTTAAAGAAAACGTAGGTTTAGCTAATTTTTTCTCATTTCCACAAGGACTAAAAGAGAAAAGCACAGCCACATTTGTAAAGCAATTTCTCCCGAGTAAAACAATACCCCACATGTGGTCATAAACAGCTGTTTGGAAACACGGCAGGGTTTAAAAGAGAAAGAGCGCCATTTGGCTTTTGGAACCTTAAATTTAGCAGGAATGGTTTGCAGAGGCAATGTCGCATTTGCAAAGCCCCTGAAGGACTAAAACAGAGAAAACTCCCAAAAAGTGACTCCATTTAGGAAACTACACCCCATGAGAAATTAATCTAGGGGTGTAGTGAGCATTTTGACCCTGCAGGGGTTTCATAGATTTTATTAGAATTGGGCAGTGAAAATAAAAACAATCCTTTTTTTCAATAAGACGTGGCTTTACCTCAACATTTTTCATTTTCTCAACAAATAAAGGAAAAAAAGAACCACAACATATGTAAAGCAACCTCTCTGGAGTACGGAAAATACCCCATATGTGGTCATAAACTGCTGTTTGGGCACACGGCAAGGATCAAAAAAGAAGGAGCGACATTTGGCTTTTGAAGTACATATTTTGCTGTATTGATTATTTGGCACCATGTCGCATTTGCAAAGCCCCTAAGGTACCAGTACAGTGGAAACTCCCCAAAAGTGACTCCATTCACGAAACTACACCCCTTGAAGAATTTATGTAGGGGTGTAGTGAGCATTTTGACCCCACAGATGTTTCATCGATTTTATTAAAATTGGACAGTGAAAATAAAAAATAAGACGTAGCTTTAGCTCAAAATTTGTAATTTTCTCAACAAATAAAGGAAAAAAAGAACCACAATGTTTGTAAAGCAATTTCTCCCGAATACGGCAGTACCCCATATGTGGTCATAAACTGCTGTTTGGGCACACAGCAGGGCTCAGAAGTGAAGGAGCACCATTTGGCTTTTAGAGTACAGATTTTGCTGGATTGGTTTATGGTCGCTTTGTCGCATTTGCAAAGCCCCTGTAAGACCAAAACAGTAGAAACCCCCCAGAAGTGACCCCATTTTGGAAACTACACCCCTCAAGGTATTCACCTAGGGGTGTAGTGAGCATGTTAACCCCGCAGGTGTTTTGCAGAAATTAGTGTGCACTCGGTGTTGCAGAGTGAAACTGGGATTTTTTCCATAGATATGCCAATATGTGGTGCCCAGCTTGTGCCACCATAACAAGACAGCCCTCTAATTATTATGCTGTGGTTCCGGGTTTTAGAAACACCCTACATGTGGCCCTAATCTTTTGCCTGGATGATCGACAGGGCTCATGAGTAAAAGAGTACCATGCAAAGTTGAAGCCTAATTTGACAATTTACACAGTATTGGTTCACAATTGCAGAGGCTCTGACGTGAAATAATAACAGAAACCCCTGAGAAGTGACCTCATTTTGGAAACTACACCCCTCAAGGTATTTATTAAGGGGTGTAGTGCGCATTTTCACTCCACAGGTCTTTTCCATAAATCACTTGCGCTGCGAGTGGTGCAAAGTAAAATTTTAAATTTTTCCCTAGATATGTCATTTCAGTGGCAAATATGTCGTGCCCAGCTTGTGCCACTGGAGAAACACACCCCAAAAATTGTTATAAGGGTTCTCCCGGGTATGGCGATTCCATATATGTGGAAGTAAACTGCTGTTTGGGCACACTGTAGGGCTCAGAAGGGAGGGAGCGCCATTTAGCTTTTGGCGAGTGGATTTCGCTTGGTAGTAGTTTGGTTTGGGTATTACTGGTATTTTAGTTTATAATGTGGGGGTACATGTAAGTTGGGCAGAGTACATCAGGGGCATAGTCAAGTGCTATAATAATAGGGTAAACAATAAAATAATCCATAAATATTTGTTACGCGGGAAAGCAATCCTTTCTGCACAGGCCAGTGTCGCACTGATAAATGTCCTTTCTTATCCCCTTTTGGTCCACACTCCGCACCTTTGCAGTTTGGGGAATTTTGCTGGGAAGTGTTTTCCTGGTATAATACGGGCACCCTCGTTTGAGTCCTCCCATTCATGGTTGCCTAATTTTAGGGCCTTGATAAAATGCCACTTGAAACAGAAGAAGTGTTCCTCTCGGGCCTGCACAACTGCATATTTTTCTTTCCTGACTTATTGGAGCCTTAACTTATTTAATTTTTTCATAGACGTAGTGGTATGAAAGCTGTTTTTTTTGCGGGAAAAGCTGTAGTTATTATTGGTACCATTTTGGGGTACATGCGACTTTTTGATCACTTGTTATCCTTTTTTTGTGAGGCAAGGTGATCAAAAAACAGCAATTCTGGAATAGTTTTTTAGGTTTTTAATATAGCGTTCACCATGCGTTATAAATTACATGTTAAGTTTATTCTGCGGGTCAGTCCGATTTTTATGTTTTACAAATTTTTGCACAATAAAAATTACTTTTGTAAAAATAATGTATTTTTTCTGTCGCCGTAAGAGCCATAACGTTTACATTTTTTGTCGACGGAGCTATATGAGGGCTTATGTTTTGCGAGACGAGCTATAGTTTATATAGGTACCATTTTTGGATACATGCGACTTTTTGATCACCTTTTATTTTAATGTTTGGAAGACAAAGTGACCAAAAAAACAGCATTTCTGGCAGTATTTTTTAGTTTTTTTTTACGCTGATTTCACTTCGCGGGACAAATACATAATATTTTTATAGTTCAAGTTGTTACGGACGTGACAATACCAATTATGTATGGTTTTATTATTTATTTTCAATAATAAATGGCTTGATAAGGGAAAAAGGGTGATTGTGTTTTATTTTTACTTGAAACTTTTATTTTATTTTTTACAACTTTTATTTTAACTTTTTTTTTTTACACTTTTTTTTTACACTTTTCTTTAGTCCAACTAGGGGACTTGATGGTCCAACTGTTTGATTGCTGTTCTAATACATTGCACTACCTATGTAGTACAATGTATTAGGGCATGACCACACATGGCGGAATTCCTCCGCAACTGTCCGCATCGATGCCGCACAGAATCTGCGTTGCAGATTCTGCAGCGGATCTGCACAAAATGTGCAGTACATTGATGCGGACTAGCTGCTGCAGACTGCGGGAAAAGTGCTTCCCTTCTCCCTATCAGTGCAGGATAGAGAGAAGGGACAGCACTTTCCCTAGTGAAAGGAAACGATTTTCATACTTACCGGCCGTTGTCTTGGTGACGCGTCCCTCTTTCGGCATCCAGCCCGACCTCCCTGGATGACGCGCCAGTCCATGTGACCGCTGCAGCCTGTGCTTTGCCTGTGATTGGCTGCAGCCGTCACTTACACTGAAACGTCATCCTGGGAGGCCGGACTGGAGACAGACGCAGGGAGTTCTCGGTAAGTATGAACTTATATGTTTTTTTACAGATACATGTATATTGGGATCGGTAGTCACTGTCCCGGGTGCAGAAACAGTTACTGCCGATCGCTTAACTCTTTCAGCACCCTGGACAGTGACTATTTACAGACGTCTCCTAGCAACGCTCCCGTCATTACGGGAGCCCCATTGACTTCCTCAGTCTGGCTGTAGACCTAGAAATACATAGGTCCAGCCAGAATGAAGAAATGTCAAGTTAAAAAAGCAAGACGTATCCGCAGCACACATGACATGTGCATGACAGCTGCGGACTTCATTGCGGAACTTTGAATCTCCATTGAAGTCAATGGAGAAATTCCGCCATGAGTCCGCCACTGCTCCGCAACAGACAGAGCATGCTGCGGACACCAAATTCCGCTCCGCAGCCTATGCTCCGCAGCGGAATTGTACGCATCGTGTAAACGAACACTGCTAATTTAAAGTGAAAGTCAATGGAGAAACGGCTCCGCTGCGGATTAACGCTGCGGAGTGTCCGCAGCGGAATTTAAGTGGAATTCCGCCATGTGTGAACCCGCCCTTAGAACTGTCATTTGGTCACTGACAGCAAGCCGATCAGGCTCCACCTCCGGTTGGGGCCTAATCGGCTTCCATAATGGCAGACAGGGGGCCATTGTTAGGCCTCCTATTGCCATAGTAGCAGTCAGCAGCCTTGCCATTGCATGGCAGGGCTGGTAATTTGCTACAAACCACTAAGATGCAGCTATCACTTTGGATCGCTGCATCTAAGGGGTTAATGCCAGGAATTGGAGCTAGCTCCGGTTCCTGCCATTACAGCAGGGTGTCCGCTGTAACATACAGCGGGCACCCACTGCTGATGACGCCATCTTACCAATGGTAACAGAAGTCTTTTAGGCCCCACCTCCAAGCGGGGCATAGGAGGCTTCAGTTGCTGGCATACCATAAGGCCAGTATTAGGCCTCCAGTTGCCATTGCAGCCACTGACAACCCAGCAATCACATTGCTGGGCTGCCGGTGGCTAATAACCCCTCACATTCTGCGATCTCTATTGAACGCAGCATCTGAGGGGTTAATCGGCCGGATCAGAGGCTAGTTTCGGTCCTAGCCGTTACATCAGGGTGCCTGTTGTAACATACAGCTGTCACCCGGCGGTGATGGTGCGGGCTCAGCTCCTGAGCCCTCACTATCACCGCGATGTAATAGTACTCCACTTTGCGGGAAGCCATGCCCAATAGCACCGTATATATACGGCGGATGTCAGGAAGGGGTTAAGTGGTAATATTGGTCATATTGGCCAAAGGTTCTGTTACTTACACAATGTGTGCTAGTAATGATGACAGAACTGGAGATGAAGCTCAGACCATCGTTCATGCTGACCAGAAGAGTAGCTGTCCTGCAAACACAAAACAGAGAGAGTTGACAATTAGGTCTGGAATTTCTATTTTATTTAACTGTCCAATCTCTCAGAACTATGTTTTTATTCACTTGCTCTTGCTGAGCAGATTTGTTTTCTCCGTGTAAACATGTATGAAAAGCACAATAAAAATGGTGGCCAAAATCATGTACTGTTAATTTTGTGGTGTCAGTGCTCATGGGGCAGATACAATATGCACACAAAAACATCAAATCTGGTCTCTCCAGTACAAATAACATAGTGAGCAGTAGGGATGAGAAAATCCATTCCATGTTACGAATTTCCCAAAAGTTTTGGATTTTATGGAATCCCGGATGAATTGCTCCAAATGGCAGCCACCATTTTAGAGATCAGAAGAAGACAAGAAGACAGAAAAAGGATCACGTGACCTGGGGGCTTGCCTTGCAGGCAGCCCTCCCACTAGCCCAGCCAATCATGAGGGGTTTAGATGTGTGTCACTGATGACTCAGGGGATGACAGTCATATGAGTCAGAGTCAGACTGGTGGCATATAGGGGACAGAGTGGAAGCATGTAGGGGACTGAGTGGAAGCATGTAGGGGACTGAGTGGTGGCATATTAGGGGGCAGACTTTTCTAGAGCCTGTTGTATTTTTCCACACAACACGCTTTAATGCTAGTATCTTTATAACTATTCAAATCTGTACTTGTTTCTTACATGCCATCTTCTTCTAGAACTGGTGCAGGGCACAGCAGGTAAGTGTCTTCCACAACGAGGGGCTTCTCGTCTATGATACAAATATAAAACCATATTACAAGAGAAGCAAACTCAGCTTGTGTATCATTAATTGTTTAAGATAGTATGTACCAATGCAATCCTGTAAGGTATTATACATTTTATAATCAGATTCATTACCTAACTTGGATCAGTGGGTGTGAATTATCGGCTTAAAGGGGTTGTCTGGGATTAGAGAAAAGGGTCAGCTTTTTTCAGAAATAGTGTCACTTTTGTCAATGGACTGTGTCTAGTATTATAGCTCAGCCCCATTGAAATGATTGTAGTTGAACTGCAATACCAGACACGGCCCATGTACAAGTGTGGTGCGGTTTCTGGGGGGGGGGGGAACGCCTTTTTCGAATCTTACAATTCCCTTTAATTATTTATGTATTTACAGCTTGAAAAACACATAAGCATTAATTCTTATCAGGTATGAAAAAGAAAAAAAAAAAGGGCGTTTTGAATTAGTCATTTTTATCCATGTCATGATATTGCTAAGTCACTTCATGCAAAGGATGAAATATCATTGAGAAAATATGCTTACTGAGGGAAGTTGTGTCATTGATTCTAAAACTGCAGAGAACTCGATCAACATTCCGGGCATATCGAAATCCGTTCCCCCGTACAACCACTTGAAAGGACTCTAGAAGCAGATGTTGTAAATCAAACACATTAGATGTTTGGAGTATTTAATGACTCATTTGCTTTTCTATCTTTGAATCCACTGCTACCCATCAGACTTTCTACTAGTCAAGCATACATTTCTTACACAACATCTTCCCCCATCCTTTTCTTTCTGTTGTCTATTTCTAAAGGTAACCTATGTAACTAGATCAGTAGGAGAGACACACTTCCTATCTCTCCTGCACTTTATCCAACAGCTTAATAAAAGCACGGCTTAAGGTACCGCTGCACGGCCTGTCATGGGCCGTTTAAACGAGCGCCGATCAACGAGACAGCTCGTTGATCGGCGCTCGTTTGTTCCTATCACACGGAGCAATGATAGGATACGTATAGGGACGAGAGCACGTTACTACGATCGCTCGTGCCTATGCATTTTCATTATGTTAATCACGGAGATCTGCTGCCAACAACGATGATTTTTAATTCTGCATAAAAATAGCAGATCAGCCAATGATCGAGTGTTTGCTTGTTCATCGGCTGATCGTTGCCGAGATTACACAGAGCAATGATTGGGAACGAGTGTTCCTTTGGATGCTTGTTTGCCCGATCATTGGCCCGTGTAATAGGGCCTTTACACTGAAAGCTATCTGTATTCCTCATTTTAGAGTCAAGAATATACATTGAAATGGATGTTGTAAACCATGTAACACTAAAGTTATATTATCAGAATTTTCTTGGTGGTTTATGTGCAGAGGAGACATGACGAGTGTCTCTCCTATCTCTCACTGTATGTGTAATTGGAAAGACATTACGTGTCACTTTTATCTCATCAGTAAAAAAGAGGTTAAGATAGGATATGAATGTTAAACCTCTATCAGTCCATCCTTATGCAACTATACAGCCTGTGTATGGCCAGCTTAAAGGCCCTTTTACGCAAGCCAATGATCGGGCAAACGATGCTTGTTCCCGATCATTGCCCTGTGTAAATAGGGCGACAATCTGCCGATGAACAAGAAAACGCTCATCATCGAATGATCTGCTAGTTGATGCAGCCAATAAAATGATTGCTAGTCGGCAGCACATCTCCCTGTGTAAATGAATCGGGATCAGCGATCTTAGTAACAATCGCTCGTTCCCATACATAACTGATTACTGCTCCTTGTGAAAAGAGCTGTCTCGTCGATCAGCGCACGTTTTCAAGGCCCATATCGGGCCTTGTAAAATAACCCTTAGGCTTTGTTGACACAGCATTCAGTGTGTATGGTTGACTCATGCGCCGGGAAATGCCCCTGGTGCATATGCCGAACTGGTTTATGGAACCTCTATGGGTTGACGGATTGAAAAGGATGGTTAGTTTGACATCCGCTGACCATTTATGCATAAGTATACCCTTTTTTTGCTTTCCTATACAGGCTGAGCCTTCTTATACAGCCAGCCACTGCAATGTATGCTCTATATTTTATTTTACAATGGTGGCTTTGTATTCAAATGTAAGGCACATACTGTCCAAAAAAGGCTTTATGTTCAGCACATACAGAGAATTACAGTGAAGTAATTTGTACATTAATACATCTGTATCACAAATAATGGTAATGGGGAGTTGATCACAGGGGATCAAGAGAAGGCAGAGTTACTAAATGGGTTCTTTAGCTCTGTATATACAACAGAAGAAAGAGCAGCTGATGTAGCCGGTGCCAGTGCTGTTAATATATCAGTTGATATACTGAACTGGATGAATGTAGAGATGGTCCAAGCTAAATTAAATAAAATAAATGTGCACAAGGCTCCGGGACCAGATGGGTTACACCCTAGAATTCTTAAAGAGCTTAGTTCAGTTATTTCTGTCCCCCTTTTCATAATATTCAGAGAATCTCTAGTGACTGGTATAGTGCCAAGGGACTGGCGCAGGGCAAATGTGGTGCCTATTTTCAAAAAGGGCTCTAGGTCTTCCCCGGGTAATTATAGACCAGTAAGCTTAACATCCATCGTGGGGAAAATGTTTGAGGGGCTATTGAGGGACTATATACAGGATTATGTGACAATAAATAGCATTATAAGTGACAGCCAGCACGGTTTTACTAAGGACAGAAGTTGTCAAACTAACCTAATCTGTTTTTATGAAGAGGTGAGCAGAAGTCTAGACAGAGGGGCCGCTGTGGATTTAGTGTTTTTGGACTTTGCAAAGGCATTTGACACTGTCCCCCATAGACGCCTAATGGGTAAATTAAGGACTATAGGTTTAGAAAATATAGTTTGTAATTGGATTGAGAATTGGCTCAAGGACCGTATCCAGAGGGTTGTGGTCAATGATTCCTTCTCTGAATGGTCCCCGGTTATAAGTGGTGTACCCCAGGGTTCAGTGCTGGGACCACTATTATTCAACTTATTTATTAATGATATAGAGGATGGGATTAATAGCACTATTTCTATTTTTGCAGATGACACCAAGCTATGTAATATAGTTCAGACTATGGAAGATGTTCATGAATTACAGGCAGATTTAAACAAACTAAGTGTTTGGGCGTCCACTTGGCAAATGAAGTTTAATGTAGATAAATGTAAAGTTATGCATCTTGGTACCAACAACCTGCATGCATCATATGTCCTAGGGGGAGCTACACTGGCGGATTCACTTGTTGAGAAGGATCTGGGTGTACTTGTAAATCATAAACTCAATAACAGCATGCAGTGTCAATCAGCTGCTTCAAAGGCCAGCAGGATATTGTCGTGTATTAAAAGAGGCATGGACTCGCGGGACAGGGATGTAATAATGCCACTTTACAAAGCATTAGTGAGGCCTCATCTAGAATATGCAGTTCAGTTCTGGGCTCCAGTTCATAGAAAGGATGCCCTGGAGTTGGAAAAAATACAAAGAAGAGCAACGAAGCTAATAAGGGGCATGGAGAATTTAAGTTATGAGGAAAGATTGAAAGAATTAAACCTATTTAGCCTTGAAAAAAGACGACTAAGGGGGGACATGATTAACTTATATAAATATATTAATGGCACATACAAAAAATATGGTGAAATCCTGTTCCTTGTAAAACCCCCTCAAAAAAACAAGGGGGCACTCCCTCCGTCTGGAGAAAAAAAGGTTCAAGCTGCAGAGGCGACAAGGCTTCTTTACAGTGAGAACTGTGAATTTATGGAATAGCCTACCGCAGGAGCTGGTCACAGCAGGGACAGTAGATGGCTTTAAAAAAGGGTTAGATAATTTCCTAGAACAAAAAAATATTAGCTCCTATGTGTAGAAATTTTTCCTTCCCTTTTCCCTTCCCTTGGTTGAACTTGATGGACATGTGTCTTTTTTCAGCCGTACTAACTATGTAACTATGT
The DNA here is from genome assembly GCF_050947455.1 of Rhinoderma darwinii. Classification (NCBI taxonomy): domain Eukaryota; kingdom Metazoa; phylum Chordata; class Amphibia; order Anura; family Rhinodermatidae; genus Rhinoderma; species Rhinoderma darwinii. The sequence continues at coordinate 352,308,998 of NC_134689.1, forward strand.
AACTATGTAATGTAAGCTACTTCAAACTCATGGGACACTTATTGCTTCTAGTGTTAACCATCCACAATTATAGAGTGCTTTATAGTCTGATAAATACGGCACTTACCTCCGGCGCATATACTGGAAGGCTCTGCAGCTAGAATTTCTATACAGGACATCTTCAGGATCTGTATGGAACAGAAGAATATATTGGGCTCGGTTCTATGAAAGTAATTTCTGTAAACTTAGTGCCATCGAGAATATGTATATATATATATATATATATATATATATATAGTATAAATGTAAGAATCACTGATCAGATTGGGCTATAGGAAACAGTAACTTCCAAACTTCAAAAAACAGGACCTCATATCAAAATGTGTAATATGCCAATAGCAATAGAAAATGATGTATGAACTGCAGCGATACGCCTGCCTCTTTGCAGTGACAGCGCACGCTGGCTAGATCCTGTTGTGAGGTCTTGCATGGGCTGCCAATGCTGTAGTTATCCTATGCAATGGACCTTTCCAGGAAAACATGCCTAGTATGTTATGAAGATATAATGGTTATTGGGTTAAGAGTGCAAATATTTGAACATTTTTGTATCAGAAATGGTCCCAGCACATATTCTGCATAGTAAATTGTTAACCCCTTAAAGAAAAAATATTTACAATATTAACCAATTTATTTGTCTATAAACAAATATAGTCACTTCTCTATATCGCTATAAACAGAACTATATATGTTTGACATTCAGGGAGGAATTGACACTGTTACTCAAATTGACTTATCCAACATTATTATAAAATGATCTTGTCACATGGGTTAGGATAAAAAGAAGTCACCATTTTCTTGTAGAATACCTGAATTAAATGATGAATCAGAATGGAAGGAATAAAAAAATCTCAAGTTCCAATCAGGACTCCTAAGAAAATTCCTCCTCTTATGGGTCATCAATGCAGATGTAATTTGGTCACTTCATGTCTTGACTACCCTTTCAACCCAATAGTTATCTATAAACCCAAGCTTGTTAGTGCCCACAGTTTATACTATTGCTCAGTGACAGGTACATAGATTGTAGATTCTGCAATAGCAGTTCCAAAGATTTGCTTTACAGCATGTACCTGGCCATGAAATGCGAACAACCTATTGACTTGTATGAGAGAGTGTGGTGAGCATGCTCTGTGATATGTACAAAGGTCACTGTGTGGGGAAGGGTATTTGAGGTGTCCCTATCATTGTCAATGGTGCAATCCTGTATTAACTGCCTTGTATGAGAGGGTGTTGTGAGCATGCTGTGTAAGGCTTCGTTCACATCTGCATCAGGGCTCTGTTCCAACGTTCCGTCTGAGCTTTCCGTCGGAACGGGGCCCTGATTGACACAAATATAAACCAAAGATTTCCGTTTACATCAACATTGATTTCAATGGTGACAGATCCGGTGCCTATGGTTTCCTTTGTCTCCGTTGTGCAAGGGTTCAGTTTTGACGGAAAGCTCCGACGGAATGTCGGAACGGAGCTCTGACGCAGCCTAACATGTACGTACAAAGGTCACTTTGCAGGGAGGGGTATTTCTGATGTCCCCATCATTGTCAATGGTGTGATCCTTATCACCTGCCTCTAGCTTTAGTAATAGAAGGGTTACCCTTTCATTGTAATCATGAAGCTAATGAGATATATTGGCCCTGGGCCCCAGTGTACACAGCACAAGCTGAAATGCAATATCTACAAAGCAGGAAGTGTAAACCTATTGTAAGGGCTCAATAGCTAATGTAGAAACTAGAATTTTCAGGAGATTTTATAAGTATATATATATATATATATATATATATATATATATACACATATATATATGTTAATTTACATACAAAATATGTTTAACATAATAAAACATTTTTTACCAATAGGACAATGTTTTCTTCAACTACAGAGTCCCTTTAAACAATGGGGAGCAAGTGGTCAAACTATCCCCTTCAATGACTAGTGTTTATTCTATGTCTCTTCATGGATTCTAAATTGATGATCAAAGATTGTTGGGTCATGGATTATAGACCCATAATAATAGTGTATTTGTCTACATTGTGACATGAAGTGTGCTGCTTGTAAAAAGAAACACCCCTCTCATTTTACTGGGAGCTGTATGCAGTAATGAAACAGTTATACGATACCACTTGTAGCTTCTGGAAAAATAGTTATCTCAACTTGAACATTTTCACGGAGACATTTTCTACGCAATCTTGGACCATAGCCATGAGACTCTGCTACCTCAGAGACAATGTCAGACTTTATTATTCTGATAAAAAAAGTAGACACAGTGTGTATATATATATATATATATATATATATATATATATATATATATATATACATATACACTGTATATACCAGCATATACTAGTATGATAAACAGCATTTAGCACACTAGCCCATTTTTGACACCATTGAGGAGATGGGATCTGTTGAGATTTGTATCTTTTCATTGCCTGTATCTGCATGCGACTTCCATACTTGCCTTCAGGGCTCTACAGATACAGATCACAATCCTAGGCTATGGAAAGCTTGTGTTCTGTTGGAACCTGCTTGCATGATATTATTTTACAAGCAATTATGTATAGTTTCGTAGCTGCTATTTAAGGTAGATCTCAGTAAACCTGCTTATTAAGCCAACAGTGCTGACAAAATATTAAATAGGTAGTTCTTCTTTTTGCACTTTAACCCCTTAACACCGAAGGTGTTTTAAACCTTAATGGCCTAGCAATTTTTTAAGTTTTTCCATCGTCACATTCAACTAGCTATAACTTTTTTATTTTTCTGTTGACAAGGCTAGATAAAGACTTGTTTTTTGCGGGATAAGTTGTATTATTTTGATAGCACCATTTTGGGCTACATATAATTTATTAATTAACTTTTATTAACTTTTTTTGTGGGGGTAATGGAAAAAAAAACAGAAATGTTGCCATTTTGTTTTTGCGTCTTAAATTGACACCGTTTACCATGTGGTATAAATAACATAATAACTTTATTCAGCGGGTAACTGCGTTGCGATTGCGGCGATACCAAATTTATATAGATTTTTTATGTTTACTACGCCACATTTTATGAGCCATAACCTTTTTATTTTTCTGCTGACAGCTGTATAAGGTTTTTTTTGTGGGACAACTTCTAGTTATTATTGGTACCATTTTGGAGTACATACGACTTTTTGATTGCTTTTTATCACATTTTTTTGAAGGCATGATGAACAGAAAACAGCAATTCTGGCATTGTTTTTTTTATTTTATTTTTTTACAGGGTTCACTGTGCAGGTTAAATAATGTAATAGTTTTATAGCTCAGTCGTTATGGATACAGCAATGCCAAATATGGCTTTTTTAATTTTTTAGAAATAAAGCATTTTGCAAGGGGAAAAAGTGGGTTTTTCATTTTTCTTTACTAGGGATTTTTAATTATTTATTATTACCTTTATTATACTTTGTTTACTTTTTTTTTAGTCCCACTAGGGGATTTCACTGTGCGATCATTTCATCGCTTTTAGGGTATGTGTACACGTAGTGTTTTCAGCTGTTTTTCGGGCCGTAAACGTCCTGAAAAATGGCTGAAAAATCGGAAGCAGAACGCCTCCAAACATCTGCCTATTGATTTCAATGGCAAAACGGCGTTCTGTTCCGACGGGCCGTTTTTTTACCCGGCCGTTTTTCAAAATCGCCATGGAAAAAAACGGCCGCAAAAAAGAAGTGCATGTCACTTCTTCAGCCGTTTTTGGAGCCGTTTTTAATAGACTCTATAGAAAAACATCTCCAAAAATGGCCGTTAAAAACGCTGCGAAAAACATGACTTTGATTAAAAAACTTCTGAAAATCAGGAGCTAAAAAGCTCAGTATTTTCAGACGTTTTTTAATTTTGTGTGTGCACATACCCTTTTAACACGCTGCAATACTTCTGTATTGCAATGTATTATTGACTGTCAGTGAGAGGCATCTGTTAGGTCATGCCTCCAGAATGGTCTAGCAGGCATTCACTAAAGGCAGACCTGTGGGCCTTTGTTAGGCCCCCGGCTGCCATAAAAACCATTGGCAATCGCATCGCGGGTGTGCCGATAGGGTGAGAGAGGGATCCCCCCGCTCTAAAACTACTTAGATGCGGTGGTCGCTATTGACTGCCGCTTTTAAGGGGTTAAACGGGTGGTATCAGTGCTGATTTCAATCCCCCTCGCTAGAGCAAGTGTACACCAAACCCTCAGTTATCTCTGGTAGCTAAGAGCACGGAGCTTGTCCTCCTCCCGCAGGCGCTCTTTTATTCTGATGCAGCGCCGTAAAAAGGCTACTCCATCAGAATAAAGCCTGTTAGTGACCGACGTAAAAACACTTATGGGCGGTCACTAACGGGTTAAAGGGCAAATCCACGCAATATGATCTTTTGACATGTCATAGATATTATTCAGAAGACCTTATCTATGGAGTCTGTGAGCACAGTCCCCACCAGTTTCCAAAACTATAGTGCACCAACCAAATGAATCGTCATCACTGGAAAGCTCTGACATAATATGTTATCATGGTATTTAGTGCCAGAGGCAGAATCTGTAACAGGGCCCCACAGCTACCAGGCGCCATTTATAATACTGGTGTTTTGTTATGTGGCAGGCAGGCTGTTGAGCCCCCTCATGCACCAAGGCCTAGGTGCGACTGCTATTTCTGCACCTCCTATAGCTATGATACTGATCAGCACAACAAATCGCCACTATTGCTGCCATAATCGAAAATACATAGCTATTATTACAGTAATAAAAATCCATTATCATTCTTAACATTGTCAATACTAATAATTTCCATACTCAAAAGTTTTATCACGATGTTGTCAGATCGGATCTAGACTACCAGAAAGCTAGTAATGGGCCAGTATTTTTTAATGACTGGCTTAAATTTATATTTTCAGCGATGCCTAGTCTAGATGAGGCTTCAACTCTGCTACGCCCTTCACTCTTCCATAGATGTGCAGGGAAGTCAACCACTATAGCTGCCAAACTATAGCATCTCTTGGGGTTGTCAATATTTAGTTTGTGAAAACCTGTGTTATAACTATGTAAGGGCGGGTTCACACATGGCGGAATTTCACTTAAATTCCGCTGCGGACACTCCGCAGCGTTAATCCGCAGCGGAGCCGTTTCTCCATTGACTTTCACTTTAATTTAGCAGTGTTCGTTTACACGATGCGTACAATTCCGCTGCGGAGCATAGGCTGCGGAGCGGAATTTGGTGTCCGCAGCATGCTCTGTCTGTTGCGGAGCAGTGGCGGACTGGTTGCGGACTCATGGCGGAATTTCTCCATTGACTTCAATGGAGAGTCAAAATTCCGCAATGAAGTCCGCAGATCTTATGTGTGCTGCGGAGCGTATTGTTTTTACTACCATGACATTTCTTCATTCTGGCTGGACCTATGTATTTCTAGGTCTACAGCCAGACTGAGGAAGTCAATGGGGCTCCCGTAATGACGGGAGCGTTACTAGGAGACGTCTGTAAATAGTCACTGTCCAGGGTGCTGAAAGAGTTACGCGATCGGCAGTAACTGTTTCTGCACCCGGGACAGTGACTACCGATCTCAATATACATGTATCTGTAAAAAAAAATATAAGTTCATACTTACCGAGAACTCCCTGCGTCTGTCTCCAGTCCGGCCTCCCAGGATGACGTTTCAGTGTAAGTGACGGCTGCAGCCAATCACAGGCCAAGCACAGGCTGCAGCGGTCACATGGACTGGAGCGTCATCCAGGGAGGTCGGGCCGGATGCCGAAAGAGGGACGCGTCACCAAGACAACGGGCGGTAAGTATGAATTTCTTTGACTTTCACTAGGGAAAGTGCTGTCCCTTCTCTCTATCCTGCACTGAATAGGGAGAAGAGAAGCACTTTTCCTGCAGTCCGCAGCGGCCAGTCCGCATCAATTTTCTGCACATTTTGTGCAGATCCGCTGCAGAATCTGCAACGCAGATTCTGTGCGGCATTGATGCGGACAGTTGCGGAGGAATTCCGCCATGTGTGGTCATGCCCTAATACAATTTTTTTATTGTTTTCCATTGCTCCAGTGCCTCTAAAAAATGTAAATAGAAAATGAAGGCTTGGTTCACACCTGCATTCGGTTTTCCGTTGTTCTGCTCATAGGAGCAGAACCACAAAAAAACCTGAAGTTTCGGATCCGTCACATAATGACGCCAATGGCGCCCAACAGGGCGCATTGACTTTAATGGGTTCCCTCAAGTTCCTCTCATGGTGTCCGTGGTATTACTGGAAAAAAATAACTATTTATTTCTGACTTTTTTTTTACCAGATCTGCGAGGGAGGCTCCTTACGGAGGTTTGGAAGCACATGTGAACAGAGCCTTAAAGCAAATAGTGTTCATTAAAAAAATACCCTATTGTTTTATGTTTACAACTTCTTTGCAGACCTGGTAGTCTCCATGGTTACAGACTACAAACAAACCCTGTGTAGTCAGATTCTGTAGTCGCCCTCCCTTTCATCCGTACCTTACTTTTGTAAGCTATGGATTTTATGTTATTAAGAAGTAGGGTACAGCTGGAATAGAGTATGACTATGGAATTACACTACACAGGTTTGGTTTGTAATCTGTAACCATAGAGAAACATATGTCTGCATAGAAGCTGTAACAACAAAATGGTAAGATATTTTAAATGAAGACTAATTTCAAAGTTCCTTCGTTATTTTTTTTTTAGATGCACTGGAGCATTATAAAAAGAATTGTTGCAAATGTGTACATACCCTTTAAGAAATTTTATTTCCACTGCATTATTCCCACACATAATAACGTTACAGATTTTCACATTTCTCTGGTACCTTGTTACAGTCTGTTCTCATGTGAGAATAAAGTTATTCAAATAGTTTTCTAATGCAGAAATTATATCTAAATTGGTGTTACTCACTGAGCCTATGATATCATGAAGAGCCTCAAATCCTCCATTTACAGGGAAGACATGATCCTTGCTGTCAGCTATCCGAGCCAGCTATGGACACAGGAGGAAATTAAAAAGAAATAATGTAACAAACAAAGAATCACATAAAGGCCCATTATACACGTATGGTTGTTGTTAACCCATCATAGATGTCAAAGAAATATACTGTTTAGTAATTCCTAACCTTTACCACAAAAATGGTTTCATCATCCACGTATATAAAAAAAAAAACATGGTTCTTCAAAATCGAACTGCACTCAAAATATAATGCGGCTGAATTTCGGTGCCCGTATAATGGCCTCAAATTCGGACCCAGACGTCACAGGGACATCATTAGTTGACCTAGGCTAAATGGTGACCTGAGCAATGAATTACGGTAAGTCACATCTAATCTCAAAGACTACACTATGGGACATGGGATGTGATATATGACTCAACATGTCCTCAAAATACACAAAGACTGAACTTGGCCTCAAAATACACAAAACGTTGTAGAAATCATATTTGCCAATTTATAGAAGTCATAATAACTTGGCATTATCATGTGGAAGAACTATGACAGTAGCTTGACTTTCTACTGAGCTCTATGAGCAGTAGACAATAGTTGTACAAGTTGAATTGCATAAAAGTTAGATCATCTGACTTTCATGGAAGTAAAGAGGCCATTGAATACCTGCCAGCATAGATGTCTGCAATACATTATCCGCTTAATGTAATATAATATATTTCAATATACATTTCTATTATGTTGTGTATTTATATATTCTTGAGCTGTAGCCATGCAAAGGTGGCGTCAGAAAAAAAATAACTGCAAGGCACGAACTCAAGAAAAACACAAAGGATATTATTTTCTATTACTGCTCCATAGCAGACTATACAAACAGAATACCTGAGTCTCATTGAAGTCTTTAACCCCCACACAATACACCTGGGCTCCCAAATCACGAGATCTGTTTGCCTGAACGAATAAAAAAGAATAACATTGAATGTTACTATACAAAGGCTTTAAAGTGAAGCTCCATGTATGACCTATACATGCTGACAGTAAAATCTTGCATCTCTGTAATATATTGTCATTGTTGCATTTTTCACTTATTTTCAAGTAGTTTTTTTTTGTTTTTTTTACTCTAATGGATTTTATTATGATTTTATTCTTATTGTGGTTGTAGCTTACAGTTATGGCTTGTGTCACCTGAGCTCATAAATTCACAAATTCCTGCTGGTCAATAATATCAAAATATCGAAATAGTCTGGATTACATATAAATACATAATACTTTCATTGTTAATGGGGTTGTCTATTTTAAATAAAGAGTTTTTTAACACAGGAGCGTACGTAGAGTTTTGTCAATAGATGCATAAATGTTCACATGTACATGAAGATAAACATACTTATGCGCATGCCAGCCACATTCAGTCCCCCATAAGATTGCAACCCATTTCAGTGTTCTCACAACAGACAAACATCAAAAAATGCCCCAAAATACTATCAGCCACTGTGCCCCCATGTCAGTACAAACCACAGGGCCCAAAACATAGTCAGCCCCAGTTCCTTCAGATTGAGGCTAGCCACAGAGCCCCTAAGCAGTACTAGCCACAGAGACCCATATGGTGGCAGCTACAAAATCTTTGTATTCTGCCAACTACAGAATCCACATACAGTGATAGTCACAGAGACCCCATGTAGTGCAAACTACAGAGCCCTATACAGGTTCAGCCACAGAGCCCCCATGTATTGGCAACCACAAATCACCCATATAGTGCCAACTAAAGAGTGCGAGCCGCAAAGCCCCCAGTGCTAGCCATGGAGGCCTCTTTCTGAGCTACAGTGACCACATTGCATCAGTAAAGTATTTGGGGCGGATTTATTGATGTGTTTAAAGCAGTTTTCTGGCGTAAATACATTGACAAATATAGCGTTCGGGCTGACCATCGTATTTAGGGCATGCCCAGACGTGGCGGATTTCTTCCGCAACTGTCCGCATCAATGCCGCACAGAATCTGCGTTGCAGATTCTGTTGCGGCTCTGCCCAAAATGGGCATTAGATTGATGCAGACTAGCCGTTGCGTATTGAGGGGAAGTACTTCCCTCTATCAGTGCAGGATAGAGAGAAGGGACAGCACTTTCCCTAGTGAAAGTAAAAGAATTTCATACTTACCCGGCCGTTGTCTTGGTGACGCGTCCCTCTTTTGGCATCCAGCCCGACCTCCCTGGATGACGCGGCAGTCCATGTGACCGCTGCAGCCTGTGATTGGCTGCAGCCTTCACTTAGACTGAAACGTCATCCTGGGAAGCCGGACTGGAGGAAGAAGCAGGGAGTTCTCGGTAAGTATGAACTCCTATTTTTTATACAGGTTGATGTATCTTGTGATCGGAAGTCACTGTCCAGGGTGCAGAAACAGTTACTGCCGATCGCTTAACTCTTTCAGCACCCTGGACAGTGACTATTTACTGACGTCACCTAGCAACGCTCCCGTAATTACGGGTGCACACACGTAGTCACCCGTAATTATGGGTGCACACACGTAGTCACCCGTAATTACGGGAGCCCCATTGACTTCCTCAGTCTGGCTGTAGACCTAGAAATACTTAGGTCCAGCCAGAATGAAGAAATGTCATGTTAGTAAAACCAATACGCTCCGCAGCACACATAACATCTACATAACATCTGCGGACTTCATTGCGGAATTTTGAATCTCCATTGAAGTCAATGGAGAAATTCCGCAATGAGTCCGCAACAAGTCCGCTACACGTCCGCAACAACCATTGTATGCTGCGGACACCAAATTCCGCGCCGCAGCCTATGCTATGCAGCGCAATTGTCCGCAACGTGTAAACAAACACAACTAAAAAGCTGTGGAAGGCAATGGAGAAACGGGTCCGCTGCGGATTTCCGCTGCGGAATTCCAGAGCAATTCCGCCACGTCTGGCCATGCCCTTATGAAGCCCCGAGGCCACTTTTCCCAACAGATACAATCTTGTTTAATAAAGTGGGTGGGGCTTCACAATGGAGCCGAGTGCGACTTTTCATCACTTTTCCCACAAGAATGATGTCAGCAAACAACACCGACAAGCAATGTCTAACCTGGCATTTATTTTCTCCTTACCACAGATTCAATAAGAGGACGAGCGTTCTATTGACGAATCTCTCATGCACTAATCAATCTCATATGGTTGGAAAAAAGTTTATGGGGGAGATCTATAATAATAATAATAATAATCTTTATTTATATAGCGCCAACATATTACGCAGCACTTTACAATGTAGAGGGAACATGAAAACAATATCAGACATTACATAGTGACAAAGTTCATTTACAATTCAAACCTGGGGAGTGAGGACCCTGCTCGCAAGAGCTTACAATCTATGAGGACATAATGGAGACACAAAGTGTAATAGTGTTTGTTCTGTACAATGGTCCGGCCATTTTTATACACATGCGGTGGTAACATAAAGCTGCATGAGCCGGTCACCAGCCAGTATCCGTGTATGACGGACATGAAGAGAAGGAGTGTGAGGGAATCTTATTCTGATGACTAATCTAAATGGAGGGCCATGAAAAGGAGTCAGATTAGGGAATTTTATAGGCCTGTCTAAATAGATGTGTTTTCAGGGCACGTTTAAAACTGTGGATATTGGGAATTAATCGGATTGTCTGGGGTAGCGCATTCCAGAGGACGGGTGCAGCACGAGAGAAATCCTGGAGACGGTAGTGGGAGGTTCGGATTATGGAGGATTTTAATCTAAGGTCGTTGGCAGAACGTAGAGCCCGAGTAGGGTGGTAGACAGAGATGAGGGAGGAGATGTAAGGAGGTGCAGCACTGTGGAGAGCTTTGTGGGTGAGAGTAATAAGTTTGAATTTTATTCGGAAGGGGATGGGCAACCAGTGCAGTGACTGGCACAGATTAGAGGCGTTGGTGTAGCGGTTGGTCATAAAGATGAGCCTGGCTGCTGCATTGAGGATAGATTGGAGAGGGGAGAGTTTAGTGAGGGGAAGACCGACTAGTAATGAGTTACAGTAGTCAAGACGAGAGTGAATCAGAGCAACAATGAGAGTTTTGGCAGTTTCCTCCGTAAGAAAAGAGCGGATTCTGGAGATGTTTTTTAGGTGAAAATGACAGGAGCGTGAAAGTGATTGTATGTGAGGAGTAAAGGAAAGATCTGAGTCAAAAATAACCCCTAGACAGCGGGCGTGCTGCTTAGGAGTTATGATAGTGCCACACACAGATATAGAGACATCAGGTTTAGGGAGGTTAGTAGATGGTTGGAACACAAGGAGCTCAGTTTTAGAAAGATTCAGTTTCAGATAGAGAGAGGACATGATGTTAGAGACAGCGGACAGACAATCACTGGTGTTCTGTATTAGAGCAGGGGTGATGTCACGGGAAGAGGTATATAATTGGGTGTCATCAGCGTAGAGATGGTACTGGAAGCCAAATCTGCTGATGGTTTGTCCAATAGGAGCTGTGTAGAGAGAAAAGAGGAGTGGACCTAGGACTGATCCCTGAGGAACCCCGATATCAAGGGGAAGAGGAGAAGAAGTGGAACCAGCAAATGACACACTGAATGAGCGGTCAGAGAGATAGGAGGAAAACCAAGAGAGAGCCGCGTCCTTGAGGCCAATAGAGTGGAGCATGTTAAGTAGGAGTTTGTGGTCTACAGTGTCAAAGGCTGCAGAGAGATCCAAAAGAATCAGGAGAGAGGATTTACCGTCCGATTTAGCCGCCAAGAGATCATTTGAGACTTTAGTAAGGGCAGTTTCTGTGGAGTGTAGAGTGCGGAAACCAGATTGTAAGGGGTCAAGAATGGAGTTAGCAGAGAGATAGCGGATAAGGCGAGAGTAGACCAAGCGTTCCAGGAGTTTGGAGATGAAGGGCAGATTAGAGACTGGTCGGTAGTTGGCAGCGCTGGATGGGTCAAGTGTTGGTTTTTTCAATAATGGGTTTATAATGGCATGTTTAAAAGCGGAGGGAAAGATACCAGATGAAAGAGAGAGGTTAAATATTTTAGTGAGGTGACTAGTGACAGCTGGGGAGAGGGACTGGAGGAGGTGTGAGGGGACAGGATCACTAGGGCAGGTAGTAGGACGAGAAGAAGAGAGGAGCCTCGAGACTTCTTCTTCAGTTATTGGGTCAAATGCTGAGAGTGAAGAAGAGGGAGTGCGGGGGGGAAGGGGATCGATGTTACTAGGGGACTGGGAGATAATATCATGCCGGATGTTGTCTCAGGATACCGGAATTTACAAGTCTGTCAAAATAGTGCAATGCGGCATAATATATTGGGTGCAACCCGCCAGGCACGTGAGACACCTTTTACTTCCTTATACCACCTCCTGTGTGAGGTATATACACACCAATTTTGTGCAAAAAAAATGGCGCACATTTTTACTAAATTTGACACGTTATGACTCCTTTTATCCCTGTATCTTTTTCTTGACACTTTTCAGTACTTTTGAGATATGCATAAAAAGTTTCTGAAACACATAATAAATTTGGCGTACACCATGTACTTCATGGTGTAATTTGCATTCGAATTATGGCATATTTGGCTTGGTAAATCTTGCCTGATGTATCTTACATCTATTGCATAGCTTACTCTATCAATAACAATAAGTTGTATTTAGCAGTCTGGTCTGTACCTCTCGTTCTGCATAATAAAATAGGTCCTCATGCAGCTCTCCATCTGTCAGTGCAATGATAACACTTGCTGTTCTGTAACCTGCACAGAAAAAAACATGAAGTTTGGTGATGTGCCTGCAATTACCTATACAAAACGTGTAAAGAATTGACCTTAGACAGAAACGTAAGCGACTATGGTAAAAAACGAATTCTGTCTACAGTATACTTTTATGGTAACAGATCCGAGAACATAATTGTAAATAACTCATATGGCAATATTTTCTAGTTTTCACAGGCAATTTCAGGCAACGTCTTTTATTGACCAATGCTTGCTATAGACTGGAGAATTTGCTCACTATTCATTATCATCATGAAGCCTTGTCATGTAAATGTGGCCTGACTTTTTTAAAGCACATACATGACGATTTCGTCTTCTTACAATTCAGTGGCATATTTTTTTTTTTTACCAATTAAACAAGGATTCAATAAAAATGTGTAAACTTAAAATTAAACAAATGTGTTTTCATTAAAGAAAATGTTAACGATTATATTCCTTATGCCTATTGTAATGCAATGATTGTTTAACCAGTGCAAATTCGTTTCAGCAGTCGGAATAAGTTTAGGTATAACATGTATCACAGTCGCTATTATTAAATGCTCCCATTTCACCAGTTTTCATATGGGAAAATAAATGTAATACAATTCATATGTACAATATTTGCAATATTGGGAGCACTTTTCGACATGGATAATTATTTCAACCACTTCATCTATCCGTCTATGTATACCCAATTATGGACTCGAGTTTTGATATTAAGAAATGTACGAATTCTGTTTGGTTCAGGGGCAAATTATTCCACACTTAAGCAGGGGCGAGATAAGGCATTTGGCAAACTGCAAATATGTCCTCTCCCCCAAGCCTTCATCTATAAACACTTTCATTCTTTTGTTTTGCCACAGCTTTTGCAGCTTTTGTAACTGGGTTAAGCAGGATCACAGTTGCAGAGTAAATATCTATTCATCCCTGTGGTAGTTTAAGAATTTAACAGAATTTTTTTTTCAAATGATGCCTCCTTTTAGGACTGATGGAGCCATATGCGGTTGTCAACTACGCTTTCGCTTGTCCCAGCCCTGCATTTGGTACCCAAAAAATCACAGGAATAATAAAAACACAGATGTCATAACTCATGTAATAGTGCAAACAGAGATGTAGACTGTTCCAGTACAAAATGCACATAGCAATGTCATAACACTAGAAAACCAAATGATGTTACAGTACAAGTATAGTACACACATTGATATTACAGTATATAAAAAAAAGTGTGCACAGTAACGTCACAGTGCAGGAATAATGTGCTAAGTGATATCACTGTAGATGAGTAATGCACACAGTGATGTCACAAAGCAGGAATAGCGTACAATATAATGTCACAGAATAGGAGCAATGCACAAAGTGATATCACTTCCCCTGAGAAATGCACACCATGATGTGAAACTGCAGGAATTATGTATATATTGATGTCACAGGATTAAGATAATGCAATAATGTAAACTGATAATGCACACAGTGATGTCACAGCACATGGATCATTTGCACAGTGTTAGCATATAATAGCACAGAGAAAATGCACACAGTCATGTCTTCATACAGGGATAATTTACTGGAAGATCTCATGGCACAGGAATGGAAACAGTAATGTCACAGTTAAAGAGGCTCTGTCACCAGATTTTCAAACCCCTATCTCCTATTGCAGCAGATCGGCGCTGCAATGTAGATAACAGTAACGTTTTTTTTTTCAAAAACGAGAATTTTTGGCCAAGTTATGACCATTTTTATATTTATGCAAATGAGCCTTTCTTATGTACAACTGGGCGTGTTTAAAGTTATGTCCAACTGGGCGGGTATTGTGTTCGTTACATCTGGGTGTGTTTTACTAGCTGGGCGTTGTGAATGGAAGTGTATGATGCTGACGAATCAGCATCATCCACTTCTCTTCGTTACCACCCAGCTTCTGGCAGTTCACAGACACACAGCGTGTCCTCGCTCATCTGACGCGATGAAGTTCCTGTGGGAGGAAGTGAGTGACGTCACAGCGTGATCTCGTGAGGACACGCTGTGTGTCTGTGCACTGCCAGAAGCTGGGTGGCAACGAAGAGAAGTGGATGATGCTGATTCGTCAGCATCATACACTTCCATTCACAACGCCCAGCTAGTAAAATAAGTAAACACACCGAGATGTAACGAACACAATACACGCCCAGTTGTACATAAGAAAGGCTCATTTGCATAAATATAAAAATGGTCATAACTTGGCTAAAAATGTAACGTTACTGTTATCTACATTGCAGCGCCTATCTGCTGCAATAGGAGATAGGGGGTTTGAAAATCTGGTGACAGAGCCTCTTTAAGTGATGCCAGTGCAAAAGGATGATGCACAGAACAGGATTAAGGCTTTTGGGCACTTAAAACAAAATTGACAAAGTGTGCATAAAATTAAGCTAAAATAATCACATACCTTTGTAGTTCTCATGATAAATTTGCTCACTGGCCTGGATAAATCAGAAAAGAAAATATTTCAGTATTTTATTAGACACAGAAATACATTAATTAAAACTTTAGAGGGGGATTGCACTGCTGGAAAAAAAACCCCGTAAAATAATGATCTTGTCAATATTCTCCCCTTTATGATTCCCTACCAATATTTTGTCGTCGCTGTTTGGGTTCTTCATCACATCTCTGTTTACATCAATGCATGATGATTTGTCCTCCATAGAGAAGACACAACATGTGAGTCAAACCTAAGTCCATCAGGTTCAAGTTTTTAGAGTATGTGTATTTATTGCAACAGAATATTTGTCCCATACATCTGAATGGGGTTATTTCTGCAGCATGTATTTCTTTAAGCCTCATTGAGATGAATGGGACAGCTGCATACATTTCTGCATCGAATCTGCCATGTGTGAATATACCCATATACTGATAAACCTCTAGTTGATCCAGAGGAATACAAAAAGCACCATTGAATGGCATTTACCAATTTGCCATGAAGTGAAAAAAAAAAATCCTTCCCGATCCCTACTGCCAATCAGACAGATCCCTGTATGTCACTACCATCAACCCTTAATACCCTTGTAAACCGAGATGTTGCAGGAAATCTGAACAGCAGCAGCAAGGGAACGGTGAGGAATTCTAGATGTAAGTTTATTGAGATTATTATTTTAAGATTTTGGGGTTTTGTAGGTATGACTTTACTACCAACACGATGACTACAAAACCTCCCCTTTATCACTTTCTATACCTGTCTGAAGTTTTTTCATACAGACCTAGAGATTTTGCTGAATAATTCTGTTGACAACCCACCCCTTAATGATGCGTGCGTTTTTTCCCCTTAATTTCTATATTTTGCCCTTTTGAGATTCCTTTTTGATACTGGTCTAAACATTTTAGCATGATGTATTTTCATTCCCGTAATAAAATGTGCACTGCTTGTATAACTAGTTCGTTGTGTGCTTTTTAAGAGCATTGGAACGTAAATGACCTTGTATTACAGATAAGAAACTTTTTAATAAATGGATAGTTACGATGGACATTGAAAAAAAGGGGTTTAAAATGGTTACGAGGTCTAGGACTCCATTTGCTAATGATTCCGTTTTTGGTGAGGACATTTTGGGGGATTCATTAATATTGGCATATCAGTTAAGCACTAGTGTCTGCCCGACTGTGTGCCATATACATCAACACATTTCGACATTTTAGTGACTCAGAGGCTTCATAAATATGGATTATGGCCCAAATACCATATTTTTCAACGTATTTACACCACAAAATGCAATAATAAATATGGGCCACTTCCTTGATGGCTCAGGCTATGACCTAAGACAGAATTCTGATGACACTATAACGTATATATTTTCAGATTTCTGTTTAGGCGGTAATCGATCTGGCACGGTTTTGAATTTATTGTAAAAGCCATATGAGCCATACAGAAGAGAGGAAGCAGAATACTTTGAGACCCTAAAGAGTCAGGAGCTTTAAATTGTTTATGGTTTCCGGAAATAAAATCTGATGTGCGTGAATATAACCTTAAAGAACCTGTCTCTTTTGTTTAACCACTTAAAGTCCAAGCCATTTTTTATTTTTCACTCGCCACCTTCCTAGAGTCATAACTTTTTTTTTTAATTATTTCAATGGAGTGGTATGTGAAGGATTATTTTTTGGGGGAGGAGTTGTAGTTTTTATTGGCACCATTTAAAGCACCACATAATGGGTGAATTGGAAAAAACTGAGATTCCTCCATGTTGTTTTGGGTTTCATTTTTACTGTATATATATTTACCTTCACTTAAAGAGGCTCTGTCACCAGATTTTGCAACCCCTATCTGCTATTGCAGCAGATAGGCGCTGCAATGTAGATTACAGTAACGTTTTTATTTTTAAAAAACGAGCATTTTTGGCCAAGTTATGACCATTTTCGTATTTATGCAAATGAGGCTTGCAAAAGTACAACTGGGCGTGTTGAAAAGTAAAAGTACAACTGGGCGTGTATTATGTGCGTACATCGGGGCGTGTTTACTACTTTTACTAGCTGGGCGTTGTGTATAGAAGTGTCATCCACTTCTCTTCACAACGCCCAGCTTCTGGCAGTGCAGCACTGTGACGTCACTCACAGGTCCTGCATCGTGTCGGCACCAGAGGCTACAGATGATTCTGCAGCAGCATCGGCGTTTGCAGGTAAGTAGCTACATCGACTTACCTGCAAACGCCGATGCTGCTGCAGAATCATCTGTAGCCTCTGGTGCCGACACGATGCAGGACCTGTGAGTGACGTCACAGTGCTGCACTGCCAGAAGCTGGGCGTTGTGAAGAGAAGTGGATGACACTTCTATACACAACGCCCAGCTAGTAAAAGTAGTAAACACGCCCCGATGTACGCACATAATACACGCCCAGTTGTACTTTTACTTTTCAACACGCCCAGTTGTACTTTTGCAAGCCTCATTTGCATAATTACAAAAATGGTCATAACTTGGCCAAAAATGCTCGTTTTTTAAAAATAAAAACGTTACTGTAATCTACATTGCAGCGCCGATCTGCTGCAATAGCAGATAGGGGCTGCAAAATCTGGTGACAGAGCCTCTTTAAGGTCAAAGTAGATTTAACACCTACCTTTACCTTAAAGAGGCTCTGTCACCACATTATAAATGCCTTATCTTCTACATAATGTGATCGGCACTGTAATGTAGATTACCAAGCTCAGTACATCTATACAGCACCAGAACAAAGCTCAGTACATATATACAGCACCAGAACAAAGCTTAATACATATATACAGCACCAGAACAAAGCTTAGTACTTAAACACAAACACCAGATCCAAACTCAGTACATAAATACAACACCAGAACTAAGTTCAGTACATATATACAGCCCCAGAACAAAGCTTATTACATATATACAGCATCAGAACTAAGTTCAATACATAAATACAGCAACAGCACAAATACAGAGTACAAGTACAGAGATCATTTGCAAATTCAGTTTAACCCCTGTTATATAAGTTTGTATGACATAAAACTACAGCTCCCAGTATAGCCAGAACAATGGTTAGGATATGCTGGGAGTTGTTGTTTCACAAAAAAGAACAATACACCCATCATGTCGCTGTAGATCATACAGTGACTACAGTACTGATCAGTCACAGGGAGAATAAACATTTACATTGAGTGACTCACAGGTGACGTCTCAGATTATTTTTCATTCTTTTTCTCTTTTCTTCCCCATCCGGCCCAGACCTCTATAATGACTTCTCTCGGCCACAGCCCATTTCTGCAGAGTTTGCTGCTCAGATGTCTTCGGCTCCACTTTTCCAACATTTCCGCACCTATAAACGAAGAGGGAATTCTCATGGTGCCACACTCTATGCCCCTGAATATAATAGTATAACACACTCCGATCCTGAATATAATAGCACCAACCTCTGTCCCCATTAATTAAATTGTGTTAAACACTGTAAAGTAGAATACCACACACACTAACAATGCCCCCTGTAGATAGCGCCAGTCACAATGCCAACTGTAGATAGCGCCAGTCACAATGCTATCTGTAGATAGCTCCAGTCACAATGCTACCTGTAGATAGCGCCAGTTACAATGCCACCTGTAGATAGCGCCAGTCATAATGCCCTCCGTAGATAATGCCAGTCACAATGCCACCTGTGGATATCGCCAATCACAATGCACCTCTGGATAGCGCCAGTCACAATGCCCTCTGTATATAATGCCAGTCACACTGTCTTCTGTAGATAATGCCAGTCACACTGCCCTCTGTAGATAATGCCAGTCACACTGCCCCCTTTAGGTAGCGCTAGTCACACTGCCCCTTGTAGATAGCGCCAGTCACACTGCCCACTCTAGATAATGCCAGTCATACTGCCCCCTGTAGATAGTGCTAGTCACACTGCCCCCTGTAGATAATGCCAGTCACACTGCCCCTGTAGATAATGCCAGTCACACTGCCCCTTGTAGATAATGCCAGCCACAATGCCCCTGTAGATAATGCCAGCAAATATGGATTAGACCCTTGGTAGCTGGCAGGCTGGATACAACAATTGAGAAACAGATGCCGAAGGCAAAGTAGCCCTATTTCCCAGCTACCATTAAAAATGGTTTATTTTGTAATCTTTATTATGCTGAATTGAGCAAACAGACAAACAGACAGAACCAACAGAAATGGTTACAATTTTTCAATGCATGGATCGGGTCAGCAACCATTGGTGGTTGTTGCAGTGTGCACGTGTATTTGCCGTCTATGATTAAAGACGAGCAAGGTATAGAGACCGTTGATAACAGCAGTGGCCTCCTAAATAGTTAGATTGTTATACCCAATATACCAGCATGTATTAAAATTGAAAAGAGAGCCCCCCCCCCGACATGTTTCGCTACGGATGTAGCATCCTCAGGGGTTCATGAGGCTACTGACGGCGCGCCGGAAAGTTCTCTCTGTTATGGGAATCCTCCATGACGTGTCAAGGGGTGTGTGCGTGAATTGGACCAATCGCAACGGGGGCGGGCAAGACTAGTCATCCCCCGTTTGAGCGGCAGGTGGAACTGCTAATGAGATAGTGGGAAGCCAGAACATCTGAGAATGAAAGTCCACGCATGCGCTTCTGAGCTTATTCAGCACTTGAAACTCAAAACCGTTCGCAGAGATCGTCAGATAGGTAAATAATGCATTC
Organism: Rhinoderma darwinii; assembly: GCF_050947455.1. Classification (NCBI taxonomy): domain Eukaryota; kingdom Metazoa; phylum Chordata; class Amphibia; order Anura; family Rhinodermatidae; genus Rhinoderma; species Rhinoderma darwinii. Next base: position 352,328,790 of record NC_134689.1, read on the forward strand.
CTATTTAGAGATTTAGTTCAGTTATACAAGTGAAGGGCACTGGTGCTGGGCATGCGTGTTAGATATATGTAAGCAAATAGAGACATCGTACGCCATCTCATAGGAAAAAATTAATAAATAAATATATAATAAATAATGATCAGTGATATAACGGCAGATGAGACTGCCGGAAATAATAATAAGAAGCGAAGATGTATAAACAGAACTGAAATTACATGCATGCATTTGCAAGCTAGTTCAGCACCTAGGTGATTACGAGCCCATTCACATGGACCAACAAGGATTAAAGTAATGTATTCTAGGAAGCTTGATTCATTAGAAGTACAAGAGATACTAATGTTGGATATGCATATTAAGTTTATTTTAGGAAGTGGAGAACAGAACCCACGGACTCGGTTAAGTCAAAAATAGGTAAATAGTATAGAAGTTGATGTAAATAATTTTACCTTACGAATAAAAGAGGGGGGATGTTCTGCGAAAATCCCAATGGTCCTTAGTACAAACCAATGGAGGATGGAGGTACCATAGGAGAAACAGAGAGGATATGGGGCCATCATAACTAAATGATTGGATAGTGTCTATAATTCTACTTTGTATTACTATAAGAAGTAGAGATACAAAACGTAAGAACAAAGACTAGGTTATGAGCCAGTAAATCGATAATTGTAACACTGAACTTAGAGTGTAAGTCTCAGAGAAAAGCCGCGAAAGTAAACCCCTCATTCAGACCAGAGGGGCTGAGAGAATGCAAACGATGGATCCATCGTGCTTCCTCTTGCAGTAGAATTTGGTCTAAATTTCCATCCCTTGGTCCCAATTTGATCTGGGTAACCCCCCCGAACTGAAGTAGCTTAGTATTACCACCATGTAGCTGATGCATATGTCTGGACAGAGTTGTGTCCTCTTTGTGATTGATCGTGCTGAGATGCTTGGAAACTCTCTGTTTCTCCTATGGTACCTCCATCCTCCATTGGTTTGTACTAAGGACGATTGGGATTTTCGCAGAACGTCCCCCCTCTTTTATTCCTAAGGTAAAATGATTTACATCAACTTCTATACTATTTACCAATTTTTGACTCAACCGAGTCCGTGGGTTCTGTTCTCCACTTCCTAAAATAAACTTAATATGCATATCCAACATTAGTATCTCTTGTACTTCTAATGAATCAAGCTTCCTAGAATACATTACTTTAATCCTTGTTGGTCCATGTGAATGGGCTCGTAATCACCTAGGTGCTGAACTAGCTTGCAAATGCATGCATGTAATTTCAGTTATGTTTATACATCTGCGCTTCTTATTATTATTTCCGGCAGTCTCATCTGCCGTTATATCACTGATCATTATTTATTATATATTTATTTATTAATTGTTTCCTATGAGATGGCGTACGATGTCTCTATTTGCTTACATATATCTAACACGCATGCCCAGCACCAGTGCCCTTCACTTGTATAACTTTACTAAATCTGTAAATAGGAATGCATTACTTACCTATCTGACGATCTCTGCGGACGGTTTTGAGTTTCAAGTGCTGAATAAGCTCAGAAGCGCATGCGTGGACTTTCATTCTCAGATGTTCTGGCTTCCCACTATCTCATTGGCAGTTCCACCTTCCGCTCAAACGGGGGATGACTAGTCTTGCCCGCCCCCGTTGCGATTGGTCCAATTCACGCACACACCCCTTGACACGTCATGGAGGATTCCCATAACAGAGTGAACTTTCTGGCGCGCCGTCAGTAGTCCCATGAACCCCTGAGGACACTACATCCATAGCGAAACATGTCGGGGGGGCTCTCTTTTCAATTTTAATACATGCTGGTATATTGGGTATAACAATCTAACTATTTAGGAGGCCACTGCTGTTATCAACGGTCTCTATACCTTGCTCGTCTTTAATCATAGACGGCAAATACACGTGTACACTGCAACAACCACCAATGGTTGCTGACCCGATCCATGCATTGAAAAATTTTAACCATTTATGTTGGTTCTGTCTGTTTGTCTGTTTGCCGAATTCAGCATAATAAAGATTACAAAATAAACCATTTTTAATGGTAGCTGGGAAATAGGGCTACTTTGCCTTCGGCATCTGTTTCTCAATTGTAGATAATGCCAGTCACAATGCCCTGTGTAGATAATGCCAGTCACAATGCCCTGTGTAGATAATGCCAGTCATAGTCCCCCCCGTAGATAATGCCAGTCATAATGTCCTCTGTAGATAATGTCAGTCACAATGCCCCCTCTAGATATTGCCCAGTGTAGATATTTCCCCCTGTAGATATTGCCCCCAACGCTGCCCACAGAAGAAAAAAACAAACAAACATTCTCACCTGTCCCCGTTCCCGCACCGTCCTCCAGCAACAATACACTGACTTGGCAGTAACCAGGCAGCGTCATCTAGGGGAAACGGCACAGTCAGCATGATTACATCATTACGCCGACCGTGTCATTGTTAAAGCGCCGTATGGCGAGGTGGGAACTGATAGTTCCCGTCCCGCCAGCGCAATAGTAATCAATTGTATTCGTGTCCTAAGGACCTGAATTCCCTGAACCAGGTGTAAATATAACAACCGGGGCAAACTGAGCCCCCTTCCAGCCTCGGGCCCTGGGCACTTGCTAAGATTGCCCTCATGGTAATCCGCCCCTGGATGGGACAGTAAAATGAACATTACTTAACCATTGCCTCAGTAGACAATTTTCTCTAATTTTCTTTATGTGTAACTACTCACCACTAGATTACTGCAGTGCTTGGGAGGAGTTTCAGATTTTGGCCCTAATATTATGTTATATTATGAGGTTCATGCAAACGTCTCCCCATTCATTTTCTATTACAAAATTAGAGGGCATAATGTAGATTTTATTATGTATAATGAGCCAGGAGTAATATCATCCTAGAAGATCATCACCAAGCCTGGATTAGAGAAATTGGCGCAAACAGATGGAGTTATATTCAGTTTGTCAATCAAGTCCTTGTAATTTAAACATACACTTTTAACTAAACTAGTCTTTCCTTTATCTGGGACACAAATTCAGTTCGCCGCCCTAGCCCCTGTATCTAGATACCCTGCCCAAAGTAAGTGGCTTGTTGACTCCCTCCCCTGGCACTTAGGACTTAGGTCACATCATGATCAAACAGACCTTGCCAGCTTCTCCCCTGGATGAGTTATTGTATTGTAATTCTATAAGACAAGACAATGCTTCACTATAGAATAAGGCTCACATCACCGTCTGTGTTCCGCTGAGGGGTTTCAACGGAGGTTTCCATCGGGTTAACCCCTCAGCAGAAAGGCTGATTCCGTTGTTTTCATGGAATCAATAATGCAGTCGACTGCGCTATCGGTTCCGTCAAGAACAACGGTACCCTGTCACAACGGTGACAGACGGAAACCATTAACTAGGTTTCCATCACCATTGATATCAATGGTGAGGGAAACATAGTTACACAGTTACATTGTTCGTACGGTTGAAAAAAGACACATGTCCATCAAGTTCAACCAAGGAATGGGGAAAGGGAAGTAAAACATTTCTACACACAGGAGCTTATATTTTTTTGTTCTAGGAAATTATCTAAGCCTTTTTTAAAGCCATCTACTGTCCCTGCTGTGACGGCTCCTGCGGTGACTATTCCATAGATTCACCGTTCTCACAGTAAAGAAGACTTGTCGCCTCTGCAGGTTGAACTTTTTTTTTTTTCCAGACGGAGGGAGTGCCCCCTTGTTTTTTGAGGCTTAGACAGAACACCTCGACGGAAGGGCAATGGTGATGTGAACAGGCCCTAACTGATACAGTTACATGTGCCGACAGAATTGCAAATGGATGTAAAATTCATCTAGAAGACAATGCCAAGCTTTCATCAACAGTTCTTCTTTTGTATGTCTACTGGAATACACAATGGAGGTAATTTATTAAGACTGGCATTTCATATTAAATATAAAGAGCGCTGAAGTAAAATGCAACTAATTTATTAGGCGCATCTCTTGCGGTCTGTGAGCCAGAAAGGAAAATATAGTTTCTGGCGTAAATTATAGTAAAATTTTGGGGCTCCTAGTGGACCCTCTGCTCCCGTAAGCCCCATTTACTGTTTTTAAAAGTGGCAGAGGTGGTGTGATAAAGCAAACGCCGCAAAATGTTTGCACAAAACTGAGTTGCAACATTTATACGCCAGAAAACTGGCGTAGAGTGCTTAACAGCTTCCCCACAACGTATGTACAGTGCTATTTGTATGTTTTATGCTTTGTAGATGGATTGGTTGCTTTGTTTTTATATAAGTGGATGAGCAATTAAGTTGTTTATTCCATTAAAATGTAGGTTAGGTATGTGTCAGGGATGAAAATCATGTGAGGACACGAGTGTTAGCTTGTTTTGTGGTTATGGGTATGGACTAAAATATGCAAGGTTTTATACTTCACTCTGTTTTCTACAGCACTAAAGACCACATCACTTTATTAAAGGGTAACTAAACTGTCAAAAAACTTCTGACATGCTATAGTGACTCGTCAGAAGTTTTGATCGGTGGGTGTCCGAGCACTGAGACCCCCACCAATCACCAAAACGAAGCAGCAGAAGCGCTCAGGTAAGCCGCTTTCTTTCTGATTGCCTTTTCTTGCAAAGCTGAACAATTGGTGTACGGGCTCAATAGAAAGTCTATGATCCCATACACAAACTGTTCGGCTTTCCGAGAAAAGCCAATCAGAAACTAAGCAGATTACCCAAGCGCTACTGCCGCTTCGTTTTAGTAATTGGTGGGGGTCTCAGTGCTCGGACCCCACCAATCAAACTTCTGACATATCACTATGACATGTCAGTAGTTTTTGGAAAGTTTAGTTACCCTTTAAAGGAAACCTAAGGCACTGTTCACATTGGCGTTATGACTTCTGTTTTTACAGTATCAGTTTTTTTAGACGTTTTTACTAGAGGGAGTAGTACAGCATGCTAGTTACGCTGACCTTCAAAAACAATGGAATCCTGTTGAGGAAAAAACGAAAGCAAGTGTGAACAGAGCCTTAAGGGGTTTGTCTTGTGACAACAACCCCTGTCAATAAGCTCAAAATGGAGAGAAACTATAAGCGGCTCCCACTCTGACGAATTGAATGGCTACTGCAGCGGCCATTGCAAGGGAAATATATGCCCTGGCCATAGCAGCTAATGGCCAATGGTTTGAAGAGTCGGACCCCACATCTTTTTAAAAAGTTGTCTTTGTTAGAGTACCCCTTTAACACAAAATGAAAAGAGATCTTGAATGAATATAATAAAATAACCAAATAATGCTCCATTATTTTACTCCTATCCTCCCCATTGTTTTATCCCAAGAAATATAGAAACATTTGGTTTGAGTTTATACTATTTTTATACAATACCTTGTGACTACATAGGCTACACAGTCAGTACATATAAAATCTAGCATCTTTGTGTTCAATTTTCATTACCTCATTTTGTAGTCAGTTTTTACCTCGTGCAGTGTTGAGAAAATCTGTCAATGGGCAACCATCAACAAGTAGAATAACTGAAGTAGATGAATCCTATAATGTGTTGTGTGAGTTGTGTATGAAATTGGAAAATGAAGATCCATACAGCAAGCCAATTCCTGCACGTTGTGCTGTTTTTTTTTCTGCAGCGCATGGATGAGATTTGTTGAAATCTCATCCACTTTGTTGCTACTGTAATACGTTTCGGAGTTTCCACGCAGAAAACTGAAATTCTGCAGGGTATACACTACATGTGAACTTACCAAAGGTACACACAGGATACGCTGCCGAATTTCTGCAATAGAAAATCTTCCGCGGAATCTCCAGAAAACGCAGGTAAATCTGTCACAGAAATCCACACAAGTGCGTTTTTGCTGCACATATTGATGCGGAAATTCTTATAAACTATTTTTTTCCGCAGCAGTTTTACCTCCAGATTTAGGGTATGTTCACACACTGAGTCAAAAACGGCTGAAAAATCCGGAACTGTTTTCTGAAAAAACAGCCTCTGATTTTCAGCCGTTTTTGAAGCTGAAAACATTTTTCAGACGTTTTTTGGAGCCGTTCTTGAGCTGTTTTTCTATTGACACAATGAAAAACAGCTCCAAAGACGGCTCAAGAAGTGACATGCTACTTCTTTTTATGGAGCGTTTTTCTACACGCCGTTTTTTAAAACACCGGCGTAAAAAAGCGCCCCGGCTGATCGAAATGACGTTTTTCCCATTGAATTCAATGGATAGATGTTTATAGGCATTCAGCTACTGTTTTTTCGAATTATTTTGGGGCGTTTATGCCTCGACATATGCCTGAAGGCCGGATTTACACGAGCGTGTGCATTTTGCGCGTGCAAAAAACGCTGCGTTTTGCGCGCACAAAAGTTACTTAACAGCTCTGTGTGTCAGACGCGTATGATGCGTGGCTGCGTGATTTTCGCGCAGCCGCCATCATTATGACACTCTGTTTGTATGTTTGTAAACAGAAAGCACGTGGTGCGTGAATCACGCGTGTCACACGGAAGTGTTTCTGTGTGATTTTCACGCACCCATTGACTTCAATGGGTGCATGATGCGCGAACAACGCACAAATATAGGACATGTCGTGAGTTTTACGCAGCGGACACACGCTGCGTGAAACTCACGGACAGTCTGCACGGCCCCATAGACTAACATAGGTCCGTGCGAGGCGAGTGAAAATCACGCGCGTTGCACGGACGTATTATACGTTTGTCTGAAAACGCTATGTAAACGCTGTGCAAACGGCAACCAAACAAATCAATTGCGGGATTTATGCTTCCCATTGAAGTCTATGGGCCAAACACGCAGCATCTCCACACAGAACATGCAGCATAATTTGACATGCTGCGGAATTTAAAGTCGCACCGCAAAACACTTTTTTTTCTCCGCAGCGGGTTGCTTAGATTTGCTAAATGTCATTCACTTTGCTGTTACTGTAAATGATGTGGATTTTCCGCACAAAAATCCATTTCGGAAATTCTGCAGAATTTATGCTACGTGGGAACCCAGCCTTAGGCCACGTTCAGACATGGCGGAATTTCTGTTGGATTCCGCTGCGGACAGTTCGCAGTGGAATTCTGCAGCAGACATTTTTTTACATTTGTTTCTATACATTTTTAGGAAACTTAGGGCATGTTCACACGTGGCAGAGTTTTTCCGCTGCAAATGTTGGTGCAAATTTGGGGCAATTACGCAACTAATCTGCACCAACATTTGCATATTTGACAGGTAATTCAGACGTTGCAGATATCACAGCGGACTTGCCACAGATTTCAGATTTTGCATTGCAAAGGCTGAAATCTGCAGTGAAATTCTGCTTCTTCTCCACCACAGACAGTGCATGCTGCGGAGGGAAAATTATGCACCGCAGCCTATGGTCTGCAGCGGAGTTTTCCGCAACGTCTGAACTAACTTGCCTAAAAATGTATTGAAACAAATGTAAAAAATGGCCGCTGGAGAATTCCACTGCGGACTGTCCACAGCGGAATTCCACAGCAATTCTGGCCGTGCCCTTAGACGTTGTGGAAAATAACTGTGCGGAAATTAGGCAACGGTGCAGAATTTGCCCTCTGCAGCATGCACATTAAGTTACAGAGAAGAAGTGGAATTTCACTGCGGATTCAGCCTTTGCAATGCAAAAACTGAAATCTGTGTCAAGTCCGCTGTGATATCTGCAACATCTGAATTACCTGTCAAATATGTAAATGTTGCTGCAGATTCGTTGCGTAATTTCCCCGAATCTGCACCGTTTGCAGCGGAAATATTCTGCCATGTCTGAACGTGGCCTTAGGATGCAGTCAGATGTGGCAGATTTTGTGTCAGAAATTTCTGTGACTCAAATTCAGTTCCATTCATCTGATTGGGGTTGTTTCTGTAGCAGGTGCGTGGATTTCTGCAAGTTCCATTTATATAAATGGAACTGATTTTCAGTCATAGAAACTTCTGCAACAACTGCACCAAAAAATACCCAAAAGAAAAAGGTATTAAAAAGCCAATCAGTCCAACAGCTCATTGAGAACAGTATACCGGTGTGCATTTAAATGGAGATATAAACTGTAATAAGAATAAAAATCAACATATAATGTCTCGTAAGTCAATCTTATATAGATGGACACGAATGTGTTGCAAGGACCTCTACTCTCATAACAATGCCTGGAAATAGTTAATAATTTTCTCTTACCCTCTCAATTCCCTCATGCATATAAGTGTCTCCACCAGGTTGAACATTGTGTAGCTCGTCCAGGCCCAGCTTGATCTGCTCTCTGTGTATAATGATAAAAGAACACACAAAGTAAATTATTTATATATCATGCTTATAGGACAAATGTCATGTCTACAGTATTGACCACTATGTTTGGTTCAGAAAAAAATGTACAAAAACATTTAAGGCTCTATTTTTTGGTGCCAAAAATAGCGGTTAGCCGCCATACAGAAGATAGTGCCAATGACTGGATACACCAGCGACCAGCAGGACAAATTGCCTGATGAAAGTCTTGTTACGACAGAAACGTCGCACGCACTAAGCCTCTGGCATCAAATACAACTGCAAAATAAATCTGAAGAATTACAAAACCTTATTTTGTGTGCCGAATATTTCTTTAATAGTACAGTCACAGTTATTCGTAACCATATGTCATTTTTCTGTGAGATAGCAGAGCCAAAATATATTAAGGACTGAAAAGTTGTGTTATATGATGCGCTGCTCAAACCACATATTTTACAGAAAACATAAAGTCCGGTTAAGGCTCTTCGCCCAAACACAGGCCTTGTTTTTCGATGCTCACCTGTCATCTGTCAGTCGCATTAAAGTTGTTCCTCCAATGGAGAACACAATGAAAGACATTCTGAGCTGTGGGCTATATAGAAGAACAAAACACAGGAAATTACTTCATTACATATCTTGTTTGGCTCAATGTAGAAGCTTTAGTTTAACTCCCCCCAACCCCCACACTCTAGGATACCTGTTACAGAACAGCACATATAAGCCCTGGACCTAGTCTACTTTCCGCCCATTGCTTCTCTTGGCAAGAAAGCAGAATAGGACTGATAGATGGAAGCGAGGACAAAGCTGAGCAGAAACCACTCCAGAAAATAGTCCATCTACTCTTTCACAGAGCCTCTCGAGCACAAAGCTACCAGTTCTGAATGGCAACAATATAGAGAGTTTGGCCTTTAAAACTCATGCAAACCAGGAGGGTACGTAAGCCGTACCAGGCAACAGAGTCCCTGTGGCATTTCATGGGTTGCTATATGCTGCTATACATCTAGGAAAGAATACCTCTATAATACAGCACCAGGTGGAGCATGCCACAATTTTTCTTCTATATATACAGAACTTGACAGAAAAACCCTTCTTATGTATCACAGGCAAATGGGGGTACAGTAGGGACCCATAGAAGTCTAATGGCGCTGTATTATGGCTCTTTACAACTTGGAGCCATTATCCTTCCATGTTTATGAGCTCTAACAGTTTATATTGTGACACTTTCTTACAGTAGATAATGCCGGCTCATTTCTACTTGACAATGACACTTGTTATTTTTTTTTTATGCAGTAATGGTGGTGTATGGACTGACCTGATAAACCTCTCTGTCAAAAGTTCCACAAAGTTATAGATTTCACTCCAGTGGTGGAGAACGCTTCCAGACCTATGGAGAAACAGAAGGTTCATGATGATTATTACTATTCAAAAGAATTGAACTTTTCTACTGTTCTGACATTTCATGAGGTAATTTTTTTCTTATCTTTTTACAAATACAAAGAGTCGCTGCTTATTATTGTTTTTAAAGCCATTATAGATAACGTTTAAGGGATGTTCTGTTTCAGCAAATGTTATTTGTTGTATGATGAAAAGTTATACAATTTTCCAAAATTCTTTCTGTGTCGATTCCTCCTAGTTTCCTAGATCTGTGCTTGTTGTCATTCAATAGGATCTTTCTTTATCTTCTTCCAGTGACTAAAAATCGATCCATGGTCATGTGATGGACACAGGTACAGGACAGATTACAGTGACAGTACAGTTATCAGAGCTATGTATGGTAAGGGTATGTTCACACAGCTTTTCGCACGTTTTTCGAGGGGTAAACCAGGGGCGTAGCTAGGGGGGGCAGGCGGGGCATGTGCCCCGGGCGCAGTTTAGAGGGGGGCGCCAGCGCCACCTCCTCCTGCACTATAATTGTACCTGTGTCACAAGGACACAGGTACAATTAGAAGCAATGAATGACCGGGCACGTTCCGTGCCCGGCCATTCAGCGCCTCTCCACGAATGAAGCGACTGGTACCTTTTGTACCAGTGACGCTTCCGTCGATGAAAGGCGCTGACTGACAGGGAAAGTCATCCTGCCCAGCCAATCAGCGCCTTTCATAGACGCCGCGTTCAACCCCCTGGAGACCTGCGCAGAAGAGAGCAGGTCTCCATGGCTGCCGGACGGCGTGGGAGCGGGAATAAGGTGAGTTTGAATAGTTTTTTTTTTTTTTTTTATTGTAATAGAAGTGTGGCTGTATCTGCGGGGGGGGCTTTATCTACACGCGGGGGGCTTTATCTACGGGGGGGTGTCTATCTACAGGGGGGGCTATATACTGGGGTGGGCTATCTATGGAGCACCATATACAGGGGTTGGCTATAGCTACAGGGGGGGCTATATAGTATATAGCCCACCCCTGTATATAGCCCCCAGTAGATATAGCCCACCCCTGTAGATATAGTCCCCCTGTAGATATAGTCCCCCTGTAGATATAGCCCACCCCTGTAGATGTAGCCCCCCTGTAGATGTAGCCCACCCCTGTAGATGTAGCCCACCCCTGTAGATGTAGCCCACCCCTGTAGATGTAGCCCACCTGTAGATGTAGCCCCCCTGTAGATGTAGCCCACCCCTGTAGATGTAGCCCCCCTGTAGATGTAGCCCCCCTGTAGATATAGCCCACCCCTGTAGATATAGCCCAACCCTGTAGATATAGCCCACCCCTGTAGATATAGTCCCCCTCTGTATATAGCCCACCCCTGTATATAGCCCACCCCTGTATATAGCCCACCCCTGTAGATATGGTCCCCCTGTAGATATGGTCCCCCTGTAGATATGGTCCCCCTGTAGATATTGTCCCAGGGGGCTATATACAGGGTTGGGCTATACGTGGAGCACTATATACAGGGGGCTATATACAGGGTTGGGCTATACGTGGAGCACTATATACAGGGGGCTATATACAGAGTTGGGCTATACGTGGAGCACTATATACAGGGCTGGGCTATATCTACAGGGGGCTATATACAGGGGTGGGCTATCTGTAGAGCACTATAGGGGGAGTTATTTGTGGGACACTATATACAGGGGTGGGCTATATAGGGGCACTATCTACAGGGGGCACAGTGTGTGTGTGGGACACGGTGTATGGTGCTATTATAATTAGAGGTGCAGTGTGTGGTAAAATTATAACTTTATATTTATTTATAGGTGCAGAAATGTTGGTAAAGTGAGAAGCTGAAGACATGTGAGCGGCAAACTGCAGAAATGGTCTGTGACCGGGAGAATTTATCATAGAGGTCTGGACCGGATGGAGAAAAAGATCTAGAATCTGAGACGTCACCGGTGAGTCACTTAATGTAAATGTTTATTCTGCCTCTAATCAGTAATGTAGTCACTGTATGATCTGCAGCGAGATGATTATGATATGATTTATTTTTTGTGAAACAGCAACTCCCAGCATATCCTTACCATTGTTCGGGCCATGCTGAGAGCTGTAGTTTTACGCCGTACACACCTATACGTCAGGGGTTGCACTAAATTGAGCTTTATTTGTGCTGGTGCTGTATATATGTACTGAGCTTGGTTCTGGTGCTGTATATATGTACTGAGCTTTGTTCTGGTGCTGTATATATGTACTGAGCTTGGTTCTGGGGCTGTATATATGTACTGAGCTTGGTTCTGGTGTTGTGTATAGAACCATATTGCTTGCAAAATGTACAAATGTTTTTATGCTCGCGTTACATAAAAAGAAATGACACGATTAGTAGAGAAAACAAACACGGCGAGGGGGAAGGAGATGTCGGGAATTAGGTTGGGGGGGGGCGCCAAACTGAATCTTTGCCCCGGGTGCTGGAGAACCTAGCTACGCCTCTGGGTAAACGGCCAAAAAACGGCCGAAAACCCGGAAGCAGAATGCCTCCAAACATCTGCCCATTGATTTCAATGGGAAATACAGCGTTCTGTTCCGATGGGGCATTATTTTTACGTGGCCGTTTTGAAACGTCCGTAAAAAACTCAGCGAGTTTGCTTAAAAACCAGCTGAAAATCAGGAGCTGTTTTTCCTTGAAAACAGTTCCGTATTTTCAGACGTTTTTTGCTAACCATACCCTAACAAGCCGAACACCTATGTGATCGTCTCCAGACCAGGACAGATTTATATCCCCTGGGAGTAAACAATGAAGGTTCTTATTGTATGACTGCAAGCATTTGATACAGATGGTTAACTTTTCGTTAAACATAAAAATAATATCTATTTGCCGAAACTGGAATACCCCCTTTAAGATTTTTTTTGTGTCCTGCAGTTGTAGATAATGTCAAGAGTTTTGCTACCAATCCAGAATGTAGAGTAGGAAGATTATCGTACTAGAGCATATCGAACCCCACTAGCAATCCACTTAAGGTATATAGACACATGGCAGATTCGATGCAGATTGACTGTAGAAATTTCTAGGACTAAAAAAAATCTGCTCTATAAATGAGAATAAGGTTATCAGCAGGTGCATGGATTCTTGCAACCCTCATTTAGATTAATAGGACAGTCGCAGATATATTACAACAAATCTGCCGTGATGAAATATACCTTTAATGGGTGTCTACATAGGTTTAAATATTTGCTGATATCTAGTTAGTATTTATGACCTTCATTTGTGGAATAAAAATTTAAATCTGATTAGATATCCTAGTTCATATCAGCATTACATGAATGCTGGTGTATAACCATAAAACGTATACGTATTAATCGTCTCACTTATAGATGTTGTGTTGCACATACAGAATAGTCTTAATTTTGAGGTAAATATTTGAACGATGTATAGTCGTACTTTAACCTTGAGCCTACTTTGGAGGATCCCTAGGCAAATTTGGCAAACAGTATTGATAATGCTTTGATATTGGTTTCATGTTTAATGTACTAAATGAATGTCAGTAGGTTCAGTATTGTAGCAAGAAACCTGACCAAGTCCATTGTTGAACAAAAAAACATTAAAAAGCATCTTCTCTTATGCCCCCTCAACTAAAGTCAGCCTTGCACCTCTTTATGTGTGGACCCTCTCACTACTGTCTTGGCGTTGGCAATACCCCGTATTAGCAATAGAAAAAAAAGTGGCATCGTAGATGTTTTCTCACACATACACTGGTGCCCAGTCATAAAAGTCATATTAGGGAGGTCCCCATCAATATCTAGAACAAGTCCACCTCAGTCTATATAGGTGGATGTGCAGCTCATGTTATGTGATAGAAACCTCTGATTCCCCCACTTATAGTTTTATGTAACTCCCATTCATTTCAATATAAGAATTCATGGCCACCGCTAGATTAATGGCTGACACCAGGACACAGTCATCCTCAGAATCAGTGAGTTCCCAGGGGCCACAGCTTGGACCACCACCATATTATTGAGTGCCAGGAATGGAGCATTTTTGGGATCAGTATAATACTTGTTGCTCATCTCAGACATATCTGTATATTATGACTTTGTATTACAAGTGCTGTATCTTTCTTAAGAAGTCAATGCACTTAGATTGTCAGCAAGTCCTTACAGGTTTATAGCAGCAGCGAGACATTAATAAAAAAAATGTTATTTGATCAAGTCAAAAACACAATATGGAAATTTCAATGGATAGAATCAAAATCATTCTGAAGCTTTAGTTCCCCTGGAAAGTTCTACTTATCATGACCTCAGATCCGTGGACCTTTAAGGACACAGAGCGTCAGAAGGGCAATGAATCCCAGGCCTCCATATCCCCTACAGTACACTGTTTATTCCAGTCATGCTGGCCAAAGCTGAAATACATCATGTGGATTTAATGAGTTGCCATAAATATTGTGAACTCCGCAAGCTGCTGACTGAGCAGATCATTGCTGCCAAAACATGGAAAGAATAGGAGACAGTCAATTCCTCTATGAAATCCATTCCATAAGTAAAGCGATAGCAGCCGCAGTGATACTGTGCGGATACACTGTGTTCCTGGTAGGGTCCTTGCAGTACTTTCTATGGGCACTTCAAGAAGCCAAGTGCTCCAGGTGGCAGGAAAATGGAACGCATAAGCATGGCCAAAAAATTATCTTATTGCGGTAGTGCCAATCTGATGAAGGTACTGCCATGAAAATCATACTAAACTGTATTACTATCTATTAAACGCCCTTAAATCCTGCAATTGCATATTTAAGAATAACAAGCATGGATAGGTTAATTCCTGATGGATTTTTCCTGCCTACAAAATACTCTGTGTGAACAGGGCCTTTGGCTGCCGATGTAAAATAATTATATGGAGTTATTTTTCATTTTAAAACTCTTACGGCATGGCCAGACGTGGCGTGTTTCTGCCACCACTGTCCGCATCAATGCTGCACATAATCTGCGTGGCAGATTCTGTTGCGGCTTTGCCTGAAATGTACAGGAAATTGATGTGGACTAGCCCGACCTCCCTGGATGACGCGGCAGTCCACGTGACCGCTGCAGCCTGTGATTGGCCTGTGATTGACTGCAGTCGTCACTTGGACTAAAACGTCATCCCGGGAGGCCGGACTGGAGGAAGAAGCAGGGAGTTCTCGGTAAGCAGGAACTTCTATTTTTTTTACACGTTGATGTATATTGTGATCGGAAGTCACTGTCCAGGGTGCTGAAACAGTTACTGCCGATCGTTTAACTCTTTCAGTACCCTGGACAGTGACTATCTCCTGACGTCGCCTAGCAACGCTCCCGTAATTATGGGTGCACACACGTAGTCACCCGTAATTACGGGAGCCCCATAGACTTCTATGGGCCTGCCTGTGCTGTAATTACAGCCCGTGATTACGGGCGATTTTACGTTCATGTGCATGGGGCCTCAGTCTGGCTATAGACCTAGAAATACATAGGTCCAGCCAGAATGAAGTGATATCCTGTTCGAAAAAAAAACAATACGCAACGCAACACACATAACATCTGCGGATTTCATTGCGGAATTTTGAATCTCCATTGAAGTCAATGGAAAAATTCCGCAATGACTCCGGAACAAGTCCGCTACACGTCCGCAACAACCAGTGTATGCTGCGGACATCAAATTCCGCACCGCAGCCTATGGTCCGCAGCGGAGTTTTCCGCCACGTCAGCACGAACCTAACTGAAAAGGTGTGGAAACCAATGGAGAATATGTCCGCTGCGGATTACCGCAGCGGACTGTCCGCAGCAGAATTCCAGAGCAATTCCGCCACGTCTGGCCTTGCCCTAAGGATATGTTCACACTGCATATGTTTGAAACATAAAAATACGAGGCTGATTTCACGAAAAACTCTGAATCCAGGTGTTTTTGGAGCTAATTTTCATAGCATTTAAAATTTTTGTAAACGTTTTCGAAGCACATTTTAAAGTGTTTTTCAAGCAGATTTTGAAGCATATTTTGAGGCGTATTTCAAAGTGTATTTTTGTAGTGTCAAAACGCCTCCAGAAGAGAAATGTCACTTCTCTTTTACAAGGCAATTTTTGAATTTAGCAGTGTAAGGGCAGATTCAGACGAACGTTGCGTTTTTTGCGCGCGCAAACAACGCGGCGTTTTGCGCGCGCAAAAACCACTTGACAGCTGCGTGTGTCATCCGTGTATGATGCGCGGCTGCGTGATTTTCGCGCAGCCGCCATCATAGAGATGAGGCTAGTCTACGCCCGTCACTGTCCAAGGTGCTGAAAGAGCTAACTAATCGGCAGTAACTCTTTCAGCACCCTCGACAGTGAATGCCGAACACAATATCGAGAAACCTGTTAAAAAAAAGAAAAAGTTCGTACTTACCGAGAACTTCCCTCCCGGCCGTTGCCTTGGTGACGCGTCCTTGGTGACGCGCCTCTCTTGACATCGGGCCCCACCTCCCTGGATGACGCGGCAGTCCATGTGACCGCTGCAGCCTGTGCTTGGCCTGTGATTGGCTGGAGCTGTCACTTGGACTGAATTGTCATCCCGGGAGGTCAGACTGGATGAAGAAGCCGGGAGTTTTCGGTAAGTCAGAACTTCGTTTTTTTTTTACAGGTTCATGTATATTGGGATCGGAAGTCACTGTCCATGGTGCTGAAACAGTTTAACTCTTTCAGCACCCTGGACAGTGACTATCTCCTGACGTCGCATACCAGAAATTTTTTTGCCGGGTTCGGCCAAAACGAGTTCAAAGACACTCCGTTTGGATGTTTGGAAACAGAAAAGCACGTTGTGCTTTTCTGGTTACATTCATCCTTTTGACAGCTGGTGCACTGTTTCAGTCGGTTCGCACGGAAGTGCTTCCGTGCGACCTGCGTGGTTTTCACGCACCCATTGACTTCAATGGGTGCGTGATGCGCGAAATACGCGGAGATATTGAGCATGTCGCGCTTTTTGCGCAGCTGACAAACGCTGCGCAAAAAGCACGGACTGTCTGTACTGCCCCATAGACTTGTATTGGTCTGTGCGTGGCGCGTGAAAACCACGCGGCCCGCACGGACCCAATACACGTTCGTGTGAATCCCCCCTAAGAATGTGCTTCATATGAACAGCACAGTGTATTTCCCATTGAAATCAAAGAAAACTGTTTGCAGGTTTATTTCAGGTGTATTTTGGAGCGTAATACGAGCGTTTTACGCTCCAAAATACGTCTGGAAATAACTTGTCTGAACATACCCTTACACTTTAAAAAAAGTTGCCCCATAGACGACAACCAGAAAAGGGTATAACTTTTTGAAATGCACTTATTGTGGAGTTTTCCGATGATGGGTGAATTGGGTTCAGATGTAAGGGTATGTTCACACGCAGTGTTTTCAGGCGTATTTTGGGCTGTTTACGCCTCGAAAAATACCTGAAAAAACAGAAGCTGAATGCCTACAAACATCTGCCCATTGAAATCAATGGGAAAAACAGCATTTAGCTCATATGGAGCGTCTTGTTACGCCGCTGTTTAAAAAACGGAGCGTTAAAAGATGCTCCGTAAAAACAAGTGCATGTCACTTCTTTTGGCGAAAACAGCTCCGTATTTCCAGACGTTTTTGGTTAAGCGTGTGAACATACCCTCAGAGAACATTTCCTGGAATTCTCGTTAATATACAGGACCTATAACTTAAGGGCCAGTTCACACTGAGTTTTTTTTACACGGTTTTTGACACGGAAACCGCATCGGAAAACGGTATAAAATGCCTCCCATTGATTTCAATGGGAGGCGGAGGTGTTTTTTTCCCGCCAGCGGAAATACCGTCTCGCGGGAAAAAGAAGGAACATACCCTATCTTTGGGCGCTTACGCTTCTGACCTCCCATTGACATCAACGCATCGCTGCATTTTTTGCCCGTGGCGCTCAATGGCCGCGGGCGAAAAACGCAGCGAAAATCGGGATGCAGGCAAAGCAAAATCTGACTCAAAATTCCAAACGGAATTTTGAGACAGATTTTCTTCCTGCAAAAAACTCTGTGTGAACCCAGCCTAAGGGTATGTGCACACGCAAACGTAAAATACGTCTGAAATTACAGAGCTGTTTTCAGGCGTTTTTCGCGGCGTCCATTACGGATGTAATTGGAGCTGTTTTTCAATGGAGTCAATGAAAAACGGCTTCAATTACGTCCCAAGAAGTGACATGCACTTCTTTGAGGCGGCCGTCTTTTTACGCGGCGCGTAAAAAAAAGCCCGTCTGCACAGAACACCGTAAGACCCATTGAATTCAATGGGCAAATGTTTGAAGGTTTGAAGCTGTTTTTTCGGTCGTAATTCCAGGCGAAAAACACCTGAATTACGTCCGTAAATAGGACGTGTGAACATACCCTCATAAGTATCTCTGCACATGGAAGATCTTGTATCTTATCCTAGACTATCTTTCTTATATCAGCATCACTACCCCCAATAATATTAAAAGGTTGCACCCTGTCCCATTTGATGCTTATGTGGCAGTTTTTTTTTCATTAAGCTATTAAACCCCTTTAGGGCGGATTTACACGAACGTGTAATACGTGTAATACGTCTGTGCAACGCACGGACCTATGCTAGTCTATGGGGCCGTGCAGACTGTCAGTGATTTTTGCGCAGCGTGAGTCCGCTGCGTAAAACTCACGACAGGTCCTATATTTCTGTGTTTTTCGCGCATTACGCACCCATTGAAGTCAATGGGTGCGTGAAAATCACGCACACCACACGGAAGCACTTCCGTAGGACGCGCGTGATTCGCGCAACAGCAGTCAAAAGTATGTTTGCAAACAGAAAAGCACCACTTGCTTTTCTGTTTACAAATATCCAAACAGAGTGTCATAATGATGGCGGCTGCGTGAATATCACGCAGCCGCGCATCATATGTGATGACACATGGAGCCGTTAAGTGCCTTTTGCACACGCAAAACGACACATTTTTGCGTACGCAAAAACGCACACGCTCGTGTAAATCCACCCTTAAAGAGGATGGCCCCCTAAAATACACTGGCTAATGCAGAGGGGCTTGTTGATGCCCCACAAGAGACACAGCACCTGGGGCACATGCCCAGCCCGTCCCCTAGTTATGCCCCTGTACAGTATATAGTAATATATCTCCCACTCCTCAAACACTGCATAGATATATAGACAATATAGACTCTCGAAAAACAGGGTAAGGGTATGTTCACACGGCAACACCAATTACGTCTGAAATTACGGATTTGTTTTCAGGCGAAAACAGCTCCTGAATTTCAGACGTTTTGACAAGTGCACGCGTTTTTCGCGGTTTCTTTTATGGATGTAATTGGAACTGGTTTTCGTTGGAGTCAATGAAAAACGGCTCAAATTACGTCCCAAGAAGCACTTCTTTGAGACGGGCATCTTTTTACGCGCCGTCTTTTGATAGCGGCGCGTAAAAAAAAAGGCCGTCTGCGCAGAACACCGTAAGACACATTGAATTCAATGGGCAGATGTTTGCAGACGGTTTGGAGACGTTTTTCTGCAGTAATTTGAGGCGTAAAATGCCTAAATTACGTCCGTAAATAGGGCGTGTGAACATACCCTAAGGGCATGGCCAGACGTGGCGGAATTGCTCTAGAATTCCGCTGCGGCCAGTCCGCTGCGGAAATCCGCAGCGGACATTTTCTCCATTGGTTTCCACACCTTTTTAGTTAGGTTCGTGCACACGTGGCAGAAAACTCCGTTGCGGACCATAGGCTGCGGTGCGGAATTTGGTGTCCGCAGCATACACTGGCTGTTGCGGACTTGTTGCGGAATTTTTCCATTGACTTCAATGGAGTTTCAAAATTCTGCAGTGAAATCCGCAGATGTTATGTGTATTGCGTTGCGGATTGGTTTTACAAACAGGATATTTCTTTATGGCTGGACCTATGTATTTCGAGGTCTATAGCCAGACTGAGATGAAATGTTTTAAAAGAGAGAAGGATGTACTCTTCACCTGAATACGCAACGGCTAATCCACATCAATTTACTGCTCATTTTAGGCATTGATGCGGACAGTGTCGGCAGAAATACGCCACGTCTGGCCATGCCCTAACAGTCTTTATAGTAGCAGTAATGGCATCCATACTGGTTGTTTCCCATATACAGACATAACAAAAAAATAGCTGAATAGAATTTGTGACAAACGATATTTACTGGAGATTTGTATTTATTTTATTTTTATTTTAAAGGGAATTACCAATTTGCAATGAGCTGAGTTCTTGAAAGCTATAGATCAGCATTACCTTATCTACCTTTGTTCTCTCTCCAGTTTTTCCAATAATAAATTCAGTGTCTTTAGTCGAGCCTCCAGTTATGATCTGTGTTGGGAAACCTTCTTGCTGGTCCATCCTGTGTGTGGTCACGCAGCTAAGACGTTACATGGATGTCTCATGTTTCCCAGAAACACTCCGGAGACGTCTCTTCTACAGAAACTTTATTTCTCCTCTTTCCAGTAACAAAAATAAAATCCACCATGGGACCGGCAAAGACTTTTCTGCTTATACAACAATTCTAAGTTCCGCTTCAAATGCCTTTCTGTGGAGATCACAGTCTTGGCCTATTAACGTCTTTAGCTGAACCACTTCACACACACTGATGTATACAGCTCATCATTCCTGCTGAGAATAGCAAAGAAGATACTACTTCTGACAGCTGGAAAAACAATCTTATATGCATTCAAATCTTATACTGCAATAGGAAATAGCAAGTAAAATCAGGTCATTATATGATGCATACATTTTTAATAACATGACCTGTTGGGACCCATTCACTTTTGGTCAATTATGCAAAATTGCACCTAGAAAAAAAACCATGCTAAGAAACCCATATGTAGATAAAAATTGGATCAGTACTCGTATCTGACTCTTTAACAGTCCATTCAGATTGCATAGTACACGGCACATACACAATTATAATGACTCAATGCAACAATTTACCCATTGAACAGAACTTTTTACTCAATGGGCTCGATTTATTACTGTGTCGTAGGATGGATACATGTTTTACGCCATAAAATGAAACACTCCTTTAATAATTATGGTTCCTTTTTAGGACCCAACTTAGTCGCACCCCATTTTCTTGACAACATTTTTTAAAACTCTCTAAGCAGGTTTGACAAGTGTCCAAACATATGATAAATTTGGCACACAATTTACTCCACTTTTTGTGCCACATTTTGCTTAGCAAATTTCCCCAATATCTTTACAAATTGTAAAAAAGTTCATAAAGATATCATCAGAAAATCAGAGCACTCCACGTATTCAATCAGTAAGGTGGCACCATATACCAGTGCCAAAGCACACAGGTTCAGGAGGCTTCATCAATAAATATGTCTAAGATGAGTAATTTACTAAAGTCTATAGAGCAGCCAATGTATAAATATAAAACGTAAATCTCTCTGATATTCTACATCTAACATTCCAATGCTATGCTTTATGAAAAGTGTAAAATTCTGCATAAAAACCAGCCGCAAAGCTAACAGGGCATATCCAAGCCTCTTTTTATTATGCTTATTACGGAAACACCCAAGCTTGCCTACCGATAACCACCCATCAGACATTTATGGCATCTGAAATTTGGCACAAATACTCCTTTAAATCAGCTGTTTTTGGTGACAGCCAGGAAGATTATTAGGCCGTGATATATGGTCCGCATGTCGGCCGCATTTCCCGGACGGAACACAGTGCAGGGAGCTGGGCTCGTAGCATCATAGTTATCTATGACGCTAGGTGTCACTGCCTCTCCGCGGAAGTACTGTCCCGTACTGAAAGCATGATTACAGCACGGGACATTTTTTCCCGCAGCAAGGCATAGCGTCATAGATAACTGATGCTGGGAGCCCGGCTCCCTGCAGTTTGTTCGGTCTGGGAAATACTGCCGACATACAGACTGTATATCACGGACCGAAAACACTCATGTGAATCCGGCCTTAAGCTGATTCTTAGGGCATGCCCAGACGTGGCGGAGTTCTTCCGCCACTGTCCGCATCAATGCCACACAGAATCTGCGTTGCAGATTCTGTTGCGGCTTTGCCTAAAATGGGCATTAAATTGATGCGGACTAGCCGTTGCGTATTGAGGGGAAGAGGGCTTCCCTTCTCTCTATCAGTGCAGGATAGAGAGAAGGGACAGCCCTTTCCCTAGTAAAAGTAAAAAGAAATTCATACTTACCCGGCCGTTGTCTTGGTGACGCGTCCCTCTTTCGCCATCCAGCCCGACCTCCCTGGATGACGCGGCAGTCCATGTGACCGCTGCAGCCTGTGATTGGCCTGTGATTGACTGCAGCCGTCACTTGGACTGAAACGTCATCCTGGGAGGCCGGACTGGAGGAAGAAGCAGGGAGTTCTTGGTAAGTAGGAACTTCTATTTTTTTTACAGGTTGATGTATATTGTGATCGGAAGTCACTGTCCAGGGTGCTGAAACAGTTACTGCCGATCGCTTAACTTTTTCAGCACTCTGGACAATGACTATTTACTGACGTCGCCTAGCAACGCTCCCGTAATTACGGGTGCACACACGTAGTCACCCGTAATTACAGGTGCACACACGTAGTCATCCGTAATTACGGGTGCACACACGTAGTCATCCGTAATTATGGGTGCACACACGTAGTCATCCGTAATTACGGGTGCACACACGTAGTCATCCGTAATTATGGGTGCACACACGTAGTCATCCGTAATTACGGGTGCACACACGTAGTCATCCGTAATTACGGGTGCACACACGTAGTCACCCGTAATTACGGGAGCCCCATTGACTTCCTGAGTCTGGCTGTAGACCTAGAAATACATAGGTCCAGCCAGAATGAAGAAATGTCATGTTAGTAAAACCAATACGCTCCGCAGCACACATAACATCTGCGGACTTCATTGCGAAATTTTGACTCTCCATTGAAGTCAATGGTGAAATTCCGCAATGAGTCCGTAACAAGGCAGCGACACGTCCGCAACAACCATTGTATGCTGCGGACACCAAATTCTGCACCGCAGCCTATGCTCCGCAGCGGAATTGTCCGCAACGTGTAAACGAACCCTACTAAAAAGCTGTGGAAGGCAATGGAGAAACGTGTACGCTGCGGATTTCCACTGCGGACTGTCCGCAGCGGAATTCCAGAGCAATTCCGCCACATCTGGTCATGCCCTTACAAGGCACCAGGGAGAAACTATGCCCTTTTTTCAAACCTGGGTAAGCTCAGCTGGTTTTCTTTCTTGATCCTAAGGGCATGTTCACACGGAGGATTTTTCTAGCTGAATTTCTGATTTCTGTTGTGATTTTGCAGTAAAAACTGCGGCGGTTCTGCACGCTGATTACTCCCATTCAATGGGGATAATCTGCATGTGTCTACTGGACATGGTTTTGTGCGGAATGTGCTGCGGAAACTGTGTCAAGAAGTGACATGTTTTTTCAGCGATGGGTTTTATAATTCCGCATGCTGAAAATTCTGCCCCGTAAAAACAGCAGGGCTCTATCCCATTGAAGTCAATAGCAGGATTTTACATTCGACATTCACACAACTTCGAACGCGGAAAACGCATCGGAATCCAATTGAATTTTCCTTTGTGTGAACAAGACCCTATCGTCCCATCATTCATTAACCAATTTCTTGGAGAGAGTGTATTCCCTGCTCTCTTTACAATGAAGTAATGGCCCTCAGAGAAAAAAGATGCTCATAATATTAGATCATCATTTTGTGTTAATGCTTAATGATATGAGACAAACATTTTGGCAGCGGATATCAGTGCTAGGATTATTTGTTTGGGTCTGTTTCATTGTGTTAAGGGAGGGTTTGGTTACTTATGTAATATTAGGTCAGTGTAGAGCTAACCATAGCCATAAGGCTGCTAGTACACGTAGGTTATGCTCAGGTTTTGTTTTATTCTGTTCATGTGGATTATAAATGCTCATGCTTCAGAAACCAACTAAGGCTTCGTTCACATCTGCGTTGGGGTCCCGTTCTGACGTTCCGTCTGAGCTTTCCGTCAGAATGGGACCCTGAACAGACACAAACTGACACAGACGGAAACCAGAGGTTGATTTCAATGGTGACGGCTCCGGTGCCCATGGTTTATGTCTCTGTTGTGCACCGGACCCGTCGTTTTGCTGGAAGCAATAGCGTAGTCGACAGAAGAGCTGTGTGTCCGCAGCATTAATTGACATGCTGCGGTTGAAGTAACAGCACCGTAGGTCAATTTATGTGCGGTCTTTACGGCGGCATTTTTCCGCAGTGTGGGGATGAGATTTGTTGGAATCTCACCCACACTGATGCTACTGTAATACGCTGCGGATTTTCCGCAATTAATCCGTTGCGTAAAATCCGCAGTGCTTACGCTGTGTGTGCTCCTATCCTAAAGCCTTGGTCACACAGTGCACATTTGTTACAGATTTTGTATGCATTTTTTGCACCGGAACTAGATCCAGGAGAGGAGACACTTTAAAGGCTATTTAAACCTTCAAAATCTTTTTTTTTTTTTTATAATAAAAAGGTCCATCGGTGTATTTTGTGAAACTTTCTAATTCATTTTTATTACCCGCTGACACTGAACCTGTCAGTTCTGCTGACCTGCCGGATATAGGATTCTGCGTAAGATACATCTGCTCTGTATACAGAATACAAAGCAGCTGTATCTTAAAAAGTAGAAATTATTTTTAATAAAAACTAATTATAAAGTTGCACAAAACACACTGATAGACATTTTTTATTATTTATTTTTTTTAAACTGCTTTTGAAGGTTTACATAGCCTTCCTTTATATATGTCTTCTGGTTAGGTTCCGTTCCAGTTTTTGGCTTAAAAACTATATGCAAAATCTGCATCAAATCTTAGTGAACAAGGCCTGAGGCTCCGTGGATACAGGATGGAAATG
This sequence comes from Rhinoderma darwinii, assembly GCF_050947455.1. Lineage (NCBI taxonomy): Eukaryota > Metazoa > Chordata > Amphibia > Anura > Rhinodermatidae > Rhinoderma > Rhinoderma darwinii. The sequence goes on from NC_134689.1 coordinate 352,353,267, forward strand.
TTGTGGACTTTCCATGCGGATTTGCACACAGAAAATCCGCAGCGGATTTTAGTACCAGCCATGTAGAGGAGATTTGAAAAAATTTCCTTCACATGCTGTGAGACGTTTTCCGCACCGGAATCAGAGCAGATCTACAGCGTGCTCACAGCGGATTTCCCCCTTACCATTTTCTTGACAACATTTTTTAAAACTCTCTAAGCAGGTTTGACAAGTGTCCAAACATATGATAAATTTGGCACACAATTTACTCCACTTTTTGTGCCACATTTTGCTTAGCAAATTTCCCCAATATCTTTACAAATTGTAAAAAAGTTCATAAAGATATCATCAGAAAATCAGAGCACTCCACGTATTCAATCAGTAAGGTGGCACCATATACCAGTGCCAAAGCACACAGGTTCAGGAGGCTTCATCAATAAATATGTCTAAGATGAGTAATTTACTAAAGTCTATAGAGCAGCCAATGTATAAATATAAAACGTAAATCTCTCTGATATTCTACATCTAACATTCCAATGCTATGCTTTATGAAAAGTGTAAAATTCTGCATAAAAACCAGCCGCAAAGCTAACAGGGCATATCCAAGCCTCTTTTTATTATGCTTATTACGGAAACACCCAAGCTTGCCTACCGATAACCACCCATCAGACATTTATGGCATCTGAAATTTGGCACAAATACTCCTTTAAATCAGCTGTTTTTGGTGACAGCCAGGAAGATTATTAGGCCGTGATATATGGTCCGCATGTCGGCCGCATTTCCCGGACGGAACACAGTGCAGGGAGCTGGGCTCGTAGCATCATAGTTATCTATGACGCTAGGTGTCACTGCCTCTCCGCGGAAGTACTGTCCCGTACTGAAAGCATGATTACAGCACGGGACATTTTTTCCCGCAGCAAGGCATAGCGTCATAGATAACTGATGCTGGGAGCCCGGCTCCCTGCAGTTTGTTCGGTCTGGGAAATACTGCCGACATACAGACTGTATATCACGGACCGAAAACACTCATGTGAATCCGGCCTTAAGCTGATTCTTAGGGCATGCCCAGACGTGGCGGAGTTCTTCCGCCACTGTCCGCATCAATGCCACACAGAATCTGCGTTGCAGATTCTGTTGCGGCTTTGCCTAAAATGGGCATTAAATTGATGCGGACTAGCCGTTGCGTATTGAGGGGAAGAGGGCTTCCCTTCTCTCTATCAGTGCAGGATAGAGAGAAGGGACAGCCCTTTCCCTAGTAAAAGTAAAAAGAAATTCATACTTACCCGGCCGTTGTCTTGGTGACGCGTCCCTCTTTCGCCATCCAGCCCGACCTCCCTGGATGACGCGGCAGTCCATGTGACCGCTGCAGCCTGTGATTGGCCTGTGATTGACTGCAGCCGTCACTTGGACTGAAACGTCATCCTGGGAGGCCGGACTGGAGGAAGAAGCAGGGAGTTCTTGGTAAGTAGGAACTTCTATTTTTTTTACAGGTTGATGTATATTGTGATCGGAAGTCACTGTCCAGGGTGCTGAAACAGTTACTGCCGATCGCTTAACTTTTTCAGCACTCTGGACAATGACTATTTACTGACGTCGCCTAGCAACGCTCCCGTAATTACGGGTGCACACACGTAGTCACCCGTAATTACAGGTGCACACACGTAGTCATCCGTAATTACGGGTGCACACACGTAGTCATCCGTAATTATGGGTGCACACACGTAGTCATCCGTAATTACGGGTGCACACACGTAGTCATCCGTAATTATGGGTGCACACACGTAGTCATCCGTAATTACGGGTGCACACACGTAGTCATCCGTAATTACGGGTGCACACACGTAGTCACCCGTAATTACGGGAGCCCCATTGACTTCCTGAGTCTGGCTGTAGACCTAGAAATACATAGGTCCAGCCAGAATGAAGAAATGTCATGTTAGTAAAACCAATACGCTCCGCAGCACACATAACATCTGCGGACTTCATTGCGAAATTTTGACTCTCCATTGAAGTCAATGGTGAAATTCCGCAATGAGTCCGTAACAAGGCAGCGACACGTCCGCAACAACCATTGTATGCTGCGGACACCAAATTCTGCACCGCAGCCTATGCTCCGCAGCGGAATTGTCCGCAACGTGTAAACGAACCCTACTAAAAAGCTGTGGAAGGCAATGGAGAAACGTGTACGCTGCGGATTTCCACTGCGGACTGTCCGCAGCGGAATTCCAGAGCAATTCCGCCACATCTGGTCATGCCCTTACAAGGCACCAGGGAGAAACTATGCCCTTTTTTCAAACCTGGGTAAGCTCAGCTGGTTTTCTTTCTTGATCCTAAGGGCATGTTCACACGGAGGATTTTTCTAGCTGAATTTCTGATTTCTGTTGTGATTTTGCAGTAAAAACTGCGGCGGTTCTGCACGCTGATTACTCCCATTCAATGGGGATAATCTGCATGTGTCTACTGGACATGGTTTTGTGCGGAATGTGCTGCGGAAACTGTGTCAAGAAGTGACATGTTTTTTCAGCGATGGGTTTTATAATTCCGCATGCTGAAAATTCTGCCCCGTAAAAACAGCAGGGCTCTATCCCATTGAAGTCAATAGCAGGATTTTACATTCGACATTCACACAACTTCGAACGCGGAAAACGCATCGGAATCCAATTGAATTTTCCTTTGTGTGAACAAGACCCTATCGTCCCATCATTCATTAACCAATTTCTTGGAGAGAGTGTATTCCCTGCTCTCTTTACAATGAAGTAATGGCCCTCAGAGAAAAAAGATGCTCATAATATTAGATCATCATTTTGTGTTAATGCTTAATGATATGAGACAAACATTTTGGCAGCGGATATCAGTGCTAGGATTATTTGTTTGGGTCTGTTTCATTGTGTTAAGGGAGGGTTTGGTTACTTATGTAATATTAGGTCAGTGTAGAGCTAACCATAGCCATAAGGCTGCTAGTACACGTAGGTTATGCTCAGGTTTTGTTTTATTCTGTTCATGTGGATTATAAATGCTCATGCTTCAGAAACCAACTAAGGCTTCGTTCACATCTGCGTTGGGGTCCCGTTCTGACGTTCCGTCTGAGCTTTCCGTCAGAATGGGACCCTGAACAGACACAAACTGACACAGACGGAAACCAGAGGTTGATTTCAATGGTGACGGCTCCGGTGCCCATGGTTTATGTCTCTGTTGTGCACCGGACCCGTCGTTTTGCTGGAAGCAATAGCGTAGTCGACAGAAGAGCTGTGTGTCCGCAGCATTAATTGACATGCTGCGGTTGAAGTAACAGCACCGTAGGTCAATTTATGTGCGGTCTTTACGGCGGCATTTTTCCGCAGTGTGGGGATGAGATTTGTTGGAATCTCACCCACACTGATGCTACTGTAATACGCTGCGGATTTTCCGCAATTAATCCGTTGCGTAAAATCCGCAGTGCTTACGCTGTGTGTGTTCCTACCCTAAAGCCTTGGTCACACCGTGCACATTTGTTACAGATTTTGTATGCATTTTTTGCACCGGAATTAGATCCAGGAGAGGAGACACTTTAAAGGCTATTTAAACCTTCAAAATCTTTTTTTTTTTTTTATAATAAAAAGGTCCATCGGTGTATTTTGTGAAACTTTCTAATTCATTTTTATTACCCGCTGACACTGAACCTGTCAGTTCTGCTGACCTGCCGGATATAGGATTCTGCGTAAGATACATCTGCTCTGTATACAGAATACAAAGCAGCTGTATCTTAAAAAGTAGAAATTATTTTTAATAAAAACTAATTATAAAGTTGCACAAAACACACTGATAGACATTTTTTATTATTTATTTTTTTTAAACTGCTTTTGAAGGTTTACATAGCCTTCCTTTATATATGTCTTCTGGTTAGGTTCCGTTCCAGTTTTTGGCTTAAAAACTATATGCAAAATCTGCATCAAATCTTAGTGAACAAGGCCTGAGGCTCCGTGGATACAGGATGGAAATGTTGTGGACTTTCCATGCGGATTTGCACACAGAAAATCCGCAGCGGATTTTAGTACCAGCCATGTAGAGGAGATTTGAAAAAATTTCCTTCACATGCTGTGAGACGTTTTCCGCACCGGAATCAGAGCAGATCTACAGCGTGCTCACAGCGGATTTCCCCCTTATCATTGTTGAAGGACTTAGGGTATGTTCAGACACATTGACCAAAAACGTCTGGAGCTGTTTTTCAATGGAGTCAATGAAAAACACCTCCAAAAACGTCCCAAGAAGTGCACTGCACTTCTTTTGACGAGCTGTCCTTTACGCGCCGTATTTTGACAGCGACGCGTAAAATAAAGGCTCGTGGGAGCAGAACATCGTAAAACCCATTGCAAGCAATGGGCAGATGTTTGTAGGCATATTAGGGGCGTTTTTTCAGGCGTAATTCGAGGTGTAATACGCCTGAATTACGTCTGAAACCACTGCGGGTGAACATACCCTAAAATCCGTTGTGAATCCGCAGAAAAATCCTTATGAAAATATGCACATAACACGTGCGAATTTTGCTGCGGAAAAGCTGGTACAGGCTAGTACTATAATCCACTGTGGATTTTTCATGCACAAATCAGCACAATAAAAATGCGGCATTTCCTTTCCACGTGCAGAGAGCCTTAGGCCTTATTCACACGAACGTGTGCGTTTTGTGCGCGCAAAAAATGCAGCGTTTTGTACGCGTTGCATATACCCTTAACCCCTTCCCGCTCCTTGACGTACTATTACGTCATGGCAGCTGTATCGTTCGCGCTCCATGCCGTAATAGTACGTCTCGGGAATAACGGCCGTTTCGGCCGTCCTCCCGACACATACAGGAGCTGTGACGCTGCTGTCTTGTTCAGCAGCTGTCACAGCTCCTACAGCGGGGACCGATCGCTGTGTCCCCGCTGATTAACCCCTTAAAAGCCGCGTTCTATAGAGATCGCGGCTTTTTAGGGGTTAAGCTGCCATCGCCGGCCTGCTACGCGATAGCGGCCGGCGATGGTGACTATGGCAACCGGACACCAAACAATGGCGTCCGGCTATGCCATAGACGGAAGCCTAGTGGGTCCTGACAACGTCAGGACCCACTATGCTTGCTGTCAGTGAGTAGCTGACAGTTCTAATACACTGCACTACGCATGTAGTGCAGTGTATTAGAATAGCGATCAGGGCCTCCTGCCCTCAAGTCCCCTAGTGGGACAAAGTAATAAAGTTAAAAAAAAGTTAAAAAAAGATGTGTAAAAATAAGAAAATAAAAGATTTAAAAGTATTAAAAGTAAAAATCCCCCCTTTTCCCTTATCAGTCCTTTATTATTAATAAAAATATATAAACAAACAAATAAACTATACATAATTGGTATCGCCGCGTCCGTAACGGCCTGAACTACAAAATTATTTCATTATTTATCCCGTGCGGTGAACGCCGTAAAATAAAATAATAATAAACCGTACCACAATAACAATTGTTTGGTCACTTCACCTCCCAAAAAATGGAATAAAAAGAGATCAAAAAGTCGCATGTACCTAAAAATGGTACTGATCGAAACTACAGTTCGTTACGCAAAAAATAAGTCCTCGCACGGCTTTATTGATTGAAAAATAAAAACGTTCTGGCTCTTAGAATAAGGTAACACAAAAAGTGAATGATTGTTTACAAAACGTATTTTATTGTGCAAACGCCATAAGACATTAAAAAAAACTATAAACATCTGGTATCACCGTAATCGTATCGCCCCGCAGAATAAAGTGAATGTCATTTATAGCGCACGGTGCACGCAGTAAAAAAAAAAAGAAAAAAAAAACAATTGTAGAATTTCTGTTTTTTAGTCACCACGCCACCTAAAAATAGAATAAAAACTGATCAAAAAGCCGCATGCACCCCAAGAAAACTACAATGGATTCCTCAAGGGGTCTAGTTTCCAAATTGGGGTCACTTTTGGGGGGTTCCCAATGTTTTGGCACCACAAGACCTCTTCAAACCGGACATGGTGCCTAATAAAAAAGAGGCCTCAAAATCCACTGGGTGCTCCTTTGCTTCTGAGGCCGGTGCTTCAGTCCATTACCGCCCGAGGGCCACATGTGGGATATTTCTCAAAACTGCAGAATCTGGGCAATAAGTATTAAGTTGCGTTTCTCTGATAAATCCTTTTGTGTTATAAAAAAAATGGTATAAAGAGGATTTTCTGACCAAAAAAAATGTAAATTTCACCTCTACTTTGCTCTAAATTTTTGTGAAACACCTAAAGGGTTCATAAACTTTCTACATGCTGTTGTGAATACTTTGAGGGGTCTAGTTTCTAAAATGGGGTATTTGATAGGGGTTTCTAATATATGGGCCCCTCAAAGCAACTTCAGAACTGAACTGGAACCTAAAAAAATAAATAAATGAGGCAATACTTCGCTTCTTACATTATACTGATAATGAGCCGTGCCCACCCCGAGATGACCCCAGTTTTGACCGTTTGTATAAACGGAGACCCCTATTAGACCGTTTCAGTGCCCGGTTTTCCCAAGCATACACCCCCGAGAAGTGTATTTCTATTGATGAGTCCCTGGTACATTTTAAAGGGAGGGTTCAATTCCGCGAGTACCTGCTGGGTAAGAGGGCAAGGTATGGCGTGAAGATGTATAAGCTGTGAGAGTGCATCAGGGTATACCTACAGGTTTAGGATATATGAAGGAAAGGCCACCCCCAAACCAGACTGCATCCTGGACTACAATAGGTACATGGGAGGGATGGACTTGTAAGATCAAGCCCTGAAGCCCTACGGCGCCATGCGGTGTGGTATAAGAAGCTGGCCGGGCACATCATACAGATGGCATTGTACAATGCGTACGTGCTACGTCGATGTGCAGGCCAGACGGGAACTTTCCTGGAATTTCAAGAGGTGATTATCAAGAACCTAATCTTTAGGGACCAAGAAGGGGGGGCACCCAGTACTTCTGGAAGCGAGCCCACACGCATCGTACCAGGGCAACACTTTCCAGGAGAAGTTCCCCAAACTGGCAAGAACGGAAAAAGTCAAAAGAGGTGCAAAGTCTGCTATAAGAGGGGGATAAGGAAGGACACAATATATCAATGTGACACGTGTCCCGAATAACCAGAGCTCTGTATGAAAGTGTTTTAAAATTTATCATACATCCCTTGGTTTATAATTTACCCCAATTTTACTTACCCTGATGCACTCCACACAGCTTATCCCCCCTCGTCTTTCCCCTCTGAGCCCTGCTGTGTGTCCAGGCAGCTGATAACAGCCATATGTAGGGTATTGCCATACCCAGGAGAACCCACATTAGAGTTTATGGGGTGTAGGTCTCCGGTCAAAATGCTCACTACACCTCTAGATGAATGCCTTAAGGGTGTAGTTATTAAAACGGGGTCACTTCTTGCAGGTTTCAACTGTACTGGTACCTCAGGTGCTTCTGCATACATGACTTCGCACTAGAAAATCCCCAGTAGGCCAAATGGTGGTCCTTTCCTTCTGAGCCCTCCCATGGGCCCAAACGGCAGTTTATCACAACAAATGGGGTATTGCGGCACTCAGAACAAATTGCACAATAGAATGGGGTATTTTGTTTCTTGTGAAAATAAGAAATTTTCAGCCAAAACTACATATTATTTGAAAAAAATAATTTTGTTTTCATTCCCAGCCCAATTCAAATAAGTTCTGTGAAAAAACTATGGGGTCAAAATGGTCACAACACCCATAAATTAATTCCTTGAGGGGTGTAGTTTCCAAAATGGGGTAATTTGTGGTGGGTTTCTATTGCTTTGATACCTCTGGGGCTCTGCAAATGCGACATGGCACCCGAAAACCAATCCAGCAAAATCTGTACTCCAAAGAACACACAGCGCTCCTTTCCTTCTGAGCCCTCCCATGGGCCCAAACGGCAGTTTATCACCACAAATGGGGTATTGCCGCACTCAGGACAAATTGGGCAACAAAATGGAGTATTTTATTTCTTGTGAAAATAAGAATTTTTGAGCTAAAATGACATATTATTGGAAAAAAATATATTTTTTTTAAATTCCCAGCCCAATTCAAATAAGTTCTGTGAAGAAACTATGGAGTCTAAATGGTCACATTACCCATAAATGAATTCCTTGAGGGGTGTAGTTTCCAAAATGGGGTCACTTTTGGTGGGTTTCCATTGCTTTGATACCTCTGAGGCTCTGCAAATGCGACATGGCACCCGAAAACCAATCCAACAAAATCTGGACTCCAACAAACATATAGCGCTCCTTTCCTTCTGAGCCCTCCCATGGGCCCAAACAGCAGTTTATCACCACAAATGGGGTATTGCCACACTAAGGACAAATTGGGCAACAAAATGGGGTATTTTGTTCCCTGTGAAATTAAGAAATTTTGATCACAAATGACATTTTATTGGAAAAAATGACATTTTTTTCATTTCAGAGCCCAATTCAAATACGTGCTGTGAAAAAACTGTGCGGTCAAAATGGTAACAACAACCCTAAATGAATTCCTTGAGGGGTGTAGTTTCCAAAATGGGGTCACTATTGGGGGATTCCTACTGTTTTGACACCTCAACACCTCTTCAAACCTGGCATGCTGCCTAAAATATATTCTAATAAAAAAGAGGACTCCAAATGCACTAGGTGCTTCTTTGCTTCTAGGGCTTGTGTTTTAGTCCACGAGCGCAGTAGGGCCACATGTGGGACATTTCTAAAAACTGCAGAATCTGGACAATACATATTTAGTAGTGTTTCTCTGGTAAAACCTTCTATGTTACAGAAAAAAAAATGAATAAAATTGAAATTCAGCAAGAAAAATGAAATTTGCAAATTTCACCTCCACTTTGCTTTAATTCCTGTGAAATGCCTGAAGGGTTAAAAAACTTTCTAACTGCTGTTTTGAATACTTTGAGGGGTCTAGTTTTTAAAATGGGGTGTTTTATCAGGGTTTCTAATACATAGGCCCCACAAAGCCACTTCATAACTCAAGAGGTACCTTAAAAAAAAGGCTTTTGACATTTTCTTAAAAATATGAGAAATTGCTGTTTATGTTCTAAGCCTTGTAACGTCCAAGAAAAATAAAAGAATGTTCAAAAAACGATGCCAATCTAAAGTAGACATATGGGAAATGTGAACTAGTAACTATTTTGGGTGGTATAACCGTCTGTTTTACAAGCAGATGCATTTAAATTCTGAAAAATTCAATTTTTTCAAAATTTTCTCTAAATTTTGCAATTTTTCACCAATAAACACTGAATATATCGACCAAATTTTACCACGAACATGAAGCCCAATGTGTCACGAGAAAACAATCTCAGAATCGCTTGGGTAGGTTTAAGCATTCCGACGGTATTACCACATAAAGTGAAATATGTCAGATTTGAAAAATGGGCTCTGAGCCTTAAGGCCAAAACTAGGCTGCGTCCTTAAGGGGTTAAACAGAAATCACCTGAAATCATTGACTCCAGTCAGCTGAAAGTTCGGTTGTGAATTGCAGGACTATTTTTTACAATGTCTATGACGAGCTGCATTGCATAGTAAGGGTATGTTCACACGGCAACGCCAAATACATCTGAAATTACGGAGATGTTTTCAGGCGAAAACTGCTCCTGAATTTCAGACGTTTTGACAAGTGCACGCGTTTTTCGCAGTTTCTTTTATGGATGTAATTGGAGCTGGTTTTCATTGGAGTCAATGAAAAACGGCTCCAATTACGTCCCAAGAAGTAACATGCACTTCTTTGAAGCGGGCGTCTTTTTACTCTCCGCCTTTTGACAGCGGCGCGTAACGGTTTGGAGCCGTTTTTTCGTCCGTAATTCGAGGCGTAAAACGCCTGAATTACGTTCGTGAATAGGGCATGTGAACATACCCTTAGGGTATGTGCACAAGACTTCTTTTCAGACGTCATGGAGGCGTTTTACGCCTCGAATTACGCCTGAAAAGACGGTTCCAATATGTCGGCAAACATCTGCCCATTGCTTGCAATGGGTCTTAAATGTTTTGTGCAGACGAGCTGTCATTTTACGCGTCGCTGTCAAAAGACGGCACGTAAAATTAGGCCTGCGTCAAAGAAGTGCAGGACACTTCTTAGGACGTAATTGGAGCCGTTTTTCATTGATTCTATTGAAAAACAGCTCCAATTACATCCTTAAAGGATGCCGCGAAAAAAGCGTGCACTTGTAAAAACGTCTGAAATTCAGGAGCTGTTTTCGCCTGAAAACAGCTCCGTAAATTCAGACGTATTTTGCACTGTCATGTGCACATACATTTATTTTCTGCAACGTCTGAACTAAGTTACCTAGAAGGGCTAGAAATGGCTGCTGCAGATTTCCACTGCGGACTGTCCGCAGCGGAATTTAACAGCAATTCTGCCGCATCTGAACATGCCCTTAGACCTTAATGTGTGAGTCCAGCCTAAGGGTATGTTAACACACTAGACTAAGGGAAAACAGCTCCTGATTTTCAGACTTTTTTAAGCTACTCGCGATTTTCACTGCGTTTTTTACTGTTTTCCATAGAGTCAATGAAAAACGGCCCAACGGAACAGAACACCGTTTTTCCCATTGAAATCAATGGGCAGATGTTTGGAGGCGTTCTGCTTCCGATTTTTCGGCTGTTTTTTGGGCGTTTACGGCCTGAAAGCGGCCAAAAATAGGCCGTGTGAACATACCCTAATTGTGAAGTGTCCCCTCCCATTACCTCAGAATTCTATAGTATGCTATATGAAATTTGGTTCTCTAAGGGTATGTGCACACGACCTCTTTTCAGACGTAATGGAGGCGTTTTACGCCTCGAATTACGCCTGAAAAGACGGCTCCAATACGTCGGCAAACATCTGCCCATTGCTTGCAATGGGTCTTACAATGTTCTGTGCAGACGAGCTGTCATTTTACGCGTCGCTGTCAAAAGACGGCGCGTAAAATTACTGCTGCGTCAAAGACGTGCAGGATACTTCTTGGGACGTAATTGGAGCCGTTTTTCATTGACTCCAATGAAAACCAGCTCCAAATACGTCCGTAAAAGACTCCGCAAAAAACGCGTGCACTTGTAAAAACTTCTGAAATTCAGGAGCTGTTTTCTCCAATTCAAAGTTGGCAAAATGCCAAAATTACATTTCTTACTCTTCGCGTAGTAAATTGTGATGTATTGAAAATGTCTGTTAGATTAAAAACATGATTCTAATTATTTTCAGAAAGATGTGAGAAATGGTAATTATTTTGCAACCAAGTCAAATGATATAAAGCTGTCATGGTTGCTAATTCCCACCAAAACCTATCACTAGCTACTGGTAGCCTGTAGGGTATGTTCACACGACAACGCAAAATAGGTCTGAAAACAGCTCCTGAATTTCCGAAGTTTTTGCTTGTACTCGCGTTTTTCGCTGCGTCTTTTACGGACGTAATTGGAGCTGTTCTTCATTGGAGTCAATGAAAAACGGCTCCAAAAACGTCCCAAGAAGTGCCCATCTTTTGACAGCGACGCATAAAATTACACCTCGTCTGCACAGAACATCGTAAAACCCATTGCATGCAATGGGCAGATGTTTGCAGAAGAATTGGAGCCGTCTTTTCAGGCGTAATTCGAGGCGTAAAATGCCTCCATTACGTCTGAAAATAGGTCGTGTGCACATACCCTATAAGGGATTATTGGCTCCTTATTGCCCTATCAGGGCATATTTAGCTAAAACAGATGCATTTGGATTGTCCCAGGTAGATGTGTTTGTCCAGCATAAGGCCTTATTCACATGAGCGTATTTCACGTCCGTGTTACGTGCATTAAAACAACGGACGTCACACGTACCTATGCAATTCAATGGGGCCATTCAGACATTCATTGTTTTTCAAACATCGTGTATCCGCTGTGTGAAACTCAATGTCTTATACTTGTGCGTTTTTTGCGCATCACGCACCCATTGAAGGCAAATCACGGACAGCATACGGACGCACATCCGTGTGTTGTCCGTGGTTCACGCAACAGTTGCTAAAGAAATGATAAGTAAAAGAATAACACCTCCTTCAGTTTGTTTTGCTGACGTAAAAAACGTGTGACATACGGATGACATACGCACGTTAACAACGCAGACGCGCCCTGTACACGGATATCACACGGAACCGCAATGCAGGAAAAACGCTGCATTTTTTTACACACGCCAAATGGACACTTTCTTGTGAATAAGGCCTAAGAGAATTAAACGCATCCAGTGAAATCAAAAGATTCCCATAACCTTTGATTGGGGTTGCCAACCTGATGCTTTTTCTTTTTTCAGAACAATTTATTAAAAAATCACGATCAGCCAACATTTTTGTACACAAATAGTCAAACCATATTTAATCCTAAATATTATAAATAATACACCGATCAGCCATAACATTAAGACCACTGACAGGTGAAGTGAATAACTGATTATCTCATTACAATGGTGCCTGTCAAGAGGTGTAATAAATTCTGCAGCAAGTGAACAATCAGTTCTTAAAGAGGCTCTGTCACCAGATTTTGCAACCCCTATCTGCTATTGCAGCAGATCGGCGCTGCAATGTAGATTACAGTAACGTTTTTATTTTTTAAAAACGAGCATTTTTGGCCAAGTTATGACCATTTTCGTATTTATGCAAATGAGGCTTGCAAAAGTACAACTGGGCGTGTTGAAAAGTAAAAGTACAACTGGGCGTGTATTATGTGCGTACATCGGGGTGTGTTTACTACTTTTACTAGCTGGGCGTTGTGTATAGAAGTGTCATCCACTTCTCTTCACAACGCCCAGCTTCTGGCAGTGCAGCACTGTGACGTCACTCACAGGTCCTGCATCGTGTCGGCACCAGAGGCTACAGATGATTCTGCAGCAGCATCGGCGTTTGCAGGTAAGTCGATGTAGCTACTTACCTGCAAATGCTGATGCTGCTGCAGAATCAAGTGTAGCCTCTGGTGCCGACACGATGCAGGACCTGTGAGTGACATCACAGTGCTGCACTGCCAGAAGCTGGGCGTTGTGAAGAGAAGTGGATGACACTTCTATACACAACGCCCAGCTAGTAAAAGTAGTAAACACGCCCCGATGTACGCACATAATACACGCCCAGTTGTACTTTTACTTTTCTACACGCCCAGTTGTACTTTTGCAAGCCTCATTTGCATAAATACGAAAATGGTCATAACTTGGCCAAAAATGCTCGTTTTTTAAAAATAAAAACGTTACTGTAATCTACATTGCAGCGCCTATCTGCTGCATTAGCAGATAGGGGCTGCAAAATCTGGTGACAGAGCCTCTTTAAAGTTGATGTGTTAGAACAGGAAAAATGGACAAGCGTAAGAATCTGAGCGCCAAATCGTGATGGCTAGACAACTAGGTCAGAGGATCTCCAAAACGACGGTTCTTGTGGGTTGTTCCAAGTGTGAAGTAATTAGTACCTACCAAAAGTGGTCCAAGGAAGGACAACCAGTGAACCGGCGCCGGGGTTATGGGGGCCTAAGGCTTAGTGGGCTGCGTAGCCACCAGGGACGTAGCTAAAGGCTCATGAGCACTGATGCAAAGATTCTTCTTGGGTCCCCCTCCCAAACTTCTTATGGCCGAAAGCCCGCAGCTTTCAGCTGCATGGCTGGGTCTCCTAAGTGACCAAACCATGCAGCACTAGCATCCAGGGGGTCTAAGGCAATAGCCCCAATACATATGCCCCTCAAAAAAATGTGTGTGCGTGTATGTATTTGTGTATATAGGAGACAGCATATCTATAGCACTACGACCCTATATCTATGGATACAATTATATACAGTGGCTCAGCAGACAGTAGCATACTTGATAGGATTAGATATAAGGCCCAGCAGACAGTATCACACATGATGGGATTAGATACAGTAGCTCAGCAGACAGTATCACACATGATAAGATTAGATACAGTGGCTCAGCAGACAGTATCACACATGATGGGATTAGATACAGTGGCTCAGCAGACAGTATCACACATGATAGGATTAGAGATAAGGCCCAGCAGACAGTATCACACATGATGGGATTCGATACAGTAGCTCAGCAGATACTATCACACCTTATAGGATTAGATACAGTGGCTCAGCAGACAGTATCACACATGATCGGATTAGATATAGGGCCAAGCTCGCTGACTTTGCGGCTCCAGCGCTGGACACAGGAAAGGTAAGAATAATAATTGTTTTGCTTTTTTATGTGTTACTAATTATTTTTGTGTGTTTGCGTTTGTTTTACAAGTTCGGTTGTTGGACTACTTCGGATTCGAGGACTACTTCGATGACGGCGTTTTTGTTATTCTCAATAAAATGGATAACGAGGTTTGTGGGTGGGATTATAATTTCAATTAAATATTTTTCATATGTCTTTGCATTTTTCTAAACTTTATTACTAACACCTTAGTAATGTCCGCTGGATGATTGACAACGTCCATTACTAAGGCGAGGCTTGATGTTAGACATGAAGAGGCTAAGGGTAAGGCCAGACAGAGTGTCGTTGTTGCGGTTTTGTTGCGTTTGAAAACCGCATGCGGTCAACTGCATGCGTTTTTGTCTCTGTAAGGGCAGATACAGACGAACGTTGCGTTTTTGCGCGCGCAAACAACGCAGCGTTTTGCGCGCGCAAAAAACATTTGACAGCTGCGTGTGTCATCCGTGTATGATGCGCGGCTGCGTGATTTTCTCACAGCCGCCATCATAGAGATGAGACTAGTCGACGCCCGTCACTGTCCAAGGTGCTGAAAGAGCTAACTCTTTCAGCACCCTCGACAGTGAATGCCGAACACAATATCGAAAAACCTGTTGAAAAAAAAGAAAAAGTTCGTACTTACCGAGAACTTCCCGGCCGTTGCCTTGGTGACGCGTCCTTGGTGACGCGCCTCTCAACATCGGGCCCACCTCCCTTGATGACGCGCCAGTCCATGTGACCGCTGCAGCCTATGCTTGGCCTGTGATTGGCTGGAGCTGTCACTTGGACTGAATTGTCATCCCGGGAGGTCAGACTGGAGGAAGACGCCGGGAGTTATCGGTAAGTCAGAACTTTGTTTTTTTTTCTACAGTTTCATGTATATTGGGATCGGAAGTCACTGTCCATGGTGCTGAAACAGTTTAACTCTTTCAGCACCATGGACAGTGACTATCTCCTGACGTCGGGTACCGATAATTTTTTTGCCGGGTTCGGCCAAAACGAGTTCGGCCGAACCCGGTGAAGTTCAGTTCGCTTGTCCGGCTTCGCTCATCACAAAGACACTCCGTTTGGATGTTCGGAAACATTCATTCATCCTTTTGACAGCTGGTGCGCTGTTTCAGTCGGTTCGCACGGAAATGCTTCCGTGCAACCTGCGTGGTTTTCACGCACCCATTGACTTCAATGGGTGCGTGATGGGCGAAATACACAGAGCTATTGAACCTGTCGCGCTTTTTGCGCAGCAGACAAACGCTGCGCAAAAAGCACGGACTGTCTGTACTGCCCCATAGACTTGTATTGGTCCATGCGTGCCGCGTGAAAACCACGCGTCTCGCACGGACCGAATACACGCTCGTGTGAATCCCCCCTTATGCTGCAGTTCTGTTGCGTTTTTTTAAGGAAATAATTGATGGACATTGTTTTCACTGTTGTTGAAGTTTGTTAAGTGCTTCCTGTATATAGTTCATTACAATGCATTGCAGATATGTTAGCAAAAATGCAAGCAGTTCAGCAACAACTTTGGCATTTCGCATGCGGTCGGACATTATGAAGATGCGGTCAACCACACAAAGAACACATTGTAATTTAATAGCAGCAGTCTGTCCATAACAAAAATGTCACCATTAACTTCTATTGAAAAATTACTTGCTGCAGTTTAAAATGCAACATAAACGCAACATAAACGCAACTTGGCTGCACCGTGTGGCCTTAGCCTTATACTAACCCCCATTATTACCCACCGCCATCAGGGGTACCGGGAAGAGCCGGGTACGATCCAGTACCCGACCATCTGTAGTGATAGCTGGGCACTGGCGCGGCCACAGGCTGGCAATGCTAGCCTGCTGTTGCTATGTTGCATCTGGCTGGTTATAAAAATGTGGGAACCCAACATCGTTCTTTCCAATTATTATTTTTTTTTTTTTAAATGACGTGGGGTCCCACCCATTTTTCATTACCAGCCAGATACAACACAGCAGCAACCTAGCATTACCAGGGTGAGAAGGGCCACTGTGTTTGGCCTTTCCCAGCCTAATAATACCAGCCTGCGGCCGCCCCAGTACCCGGCCATCAATAAAACAGATGGTCAGGTACTGGATCATACCTGGCTCTTCCCGGCACCCGTGTTGGCGGTGGGTACTGGGGTAATAACGGGGGTTAGTGTTTGTCTTTGCACCGCCTAACACTAAGCCTCGCCTTAGTAATGGACGCGGTCTATCATCCAGCAGCTATTAATGAGGTGATAGTAATAAAGTTTAAAAAAAATACAAAGATATAGACAAAACAGGTTTAATGAAATAAAAAAACCCACACAACCCTCATCAACCATTTTGTTGATAATAAAAAAAAGCCGTCATCAAAGTAGTCCTCAAATCCGACGTAGTCCAACGATCGAAACTTTAAACAAACACAAAAAGACATTAGTAAGGGCCTGTTCACATCACCGCTGCCCTTCTGTCAATAGCTGCACTTCTGTCGACTGCGCTATTGGTTGCGTCAAGAACAACAAAACCCTGTCACAATGGTGACAAGCGGAAACCTTTAGCAACGTTTCCGTCACCATGGACATCAATGGAGAGGGAAACGGAAGCTGAGGTTTTAGTTTGCCATTCCGTTGAGGGGTTACCCGACAGAAACCTCCAACGGAACCCCTCAATAGAAGGGCAATGCTGATGTGAACACAGCCTAACACATATGGTAGACTTAGATACAGGGCCCAAGTGCATGTGTGATTTTGTTTGTTGGACCCTGTATCTAAGCCTAAGGTGGGCTTAGATACAGAGTCCAGCAGACAGTAATCTTATTGTAATGACGGAGTAGGGAGACAGACAGGTGAGCCCTAATCTACCCGCCACTCAGTCCCTGCCTACTTGCACGGCCCGTCCTAGGCGACGGCGTACAACTGGGCGACGGTCACTACGCTCAATAAGTGCACGACAGACCAACAGACAAGGGTACACAGAAGCTAAGGAAAATGGGGCAGTTGCCCATGGCAACACCGTGAGCAACAAGAGTAGTGAACGAGCCGAGTCAAACCAGGAGTGTACGAGGTACCAAACGCAGAGCAGGAGAGTAGTCTGTAAAGCCAGGGTCATTTTGAAGCAGAGGACAATAGTACAAGCAGGAGCAGCAGAGCCAGGAAACAGAAGAATCACAGGCAAAGGAGGAGCAGGAAATGAGGGTATAAATAGACAGAGGGCGGGAGCTAGCTCCGTCTGGCCAGGCTGTGATAGGTTCTCCCACTCCTCAGCCTCCCAGCCTGAGTGGTAGCAGATCGAGTTACTCTAACAGATCTAGGCACAGAGATGCAGGCTGATTAACCACGGGCGTCGACAAAGAAGCTGTGTTAGGCAAATCCATTACACTTATACAGTATAAGATTACTGTCAGCTGGGGCCCTGTATATAAGCCTACCACATGGTGGGCTTAAAAGGGGTTGTACGAGCCCTGCTTCCCCTTCTTTTCCCTTACATGCTCACACTGTGAATCGCTGACATGTCCGTGACGGCGATTCAGTGTAAGAAAGTGACCGAAATGAAGGGGAAGTAGTGCTCTTACGAGCACTGCACCCCCTTCAAAACAGCTGATTGGCGGGGGTCCCGGGAGTCGGACTCCGACCCATCAGCTCCAGCAGACAGTGGTATTAAACTTACCCTCCTCTTCGGCCGCAGCAGAGGTCCTGACTCCATACAGGGTCAGAATGTTGTGCGCAATGCATAGCGTTGTGACATCATGCACTGTGCACAGTACTGTGACGTCAGGACCGGAAGGAGTAATGTAAGTACTGTCAGTTATTATAGTAATGGGGCCCGTGTAGTTTATTACATACGCCCCAGTTACTATAGTAACTTTTCATTGATGTGGTACGAGGGGCTACGGCCCCCCATGCTTCGGGGCCCTGTCGCAATTGCGACCACTGCGACCCCTATGGTTACGCCGCTGGTAGCCACAGACCCACGTCCATTTCCATGTTCACGTGCCCATTGCAGGCTCTTTAAGCGGTAGACAGGGGTCAGCATGGGCACTTTTGATGGCTCTGTGGCTACCAGCGGCGTAACCATAGGGGTCGCAGTACCCCATTCTGCTAATGTTATTCCCTAATGGCAGTGGCCTCTTTCAGCAGGATAGTGCCCTCTACACTGCAAAAATTGTTCAGGAATAGTTTGAGGAACCTGACAAAGAGTTTAAGGTATTGAGTTGTCCTCCAAATTCCCCAGATCTCAATCTGTTTGAACATCTGTGGAATGTGTTGGAAAAACAAGTCTGATCCATGGAGGTCCCACCTCGCAGCCTTCAAGACTTGGATCTGCTGCTAATGTCTTGATGCCAGAAACTACAGGACACCATCAGAGGTTTTTTTGGAGCTCATGCCTCAATGGGTCAGAGCTGCTTTGGCTGCATGAGAGGACTTACACAATATTAAGCAGGTAATTTTAATGTATGGCTGATCACTGTAGATGTCTGTAGCTTAGAATAATTATATGAACACATTAGCTGCATGTACTGTGACCTCTAAACTGATGTGTACTACAATCCTAAAATCTGTACAGACTCCTCCAACTTCAAAAAATTCACGGAAATATTTTTTTCAGACATTGGATTTTTATAAAATACAAACTTCTTTAAGTGGACCATCCCTCTAGAAGACCATTTTGGATGGTTATTTCAAAGATGTTTCACTGTATCATATTTAAAAACCTGCTTATCCAATCTTTAGTTTCTATCTGAGTTAAAGTTGTCGTCACATGAGAAACAATTTTGGTATATTGACTCCCAATGATTCTGAGAACTAAAGTGCTCAGACCCCATTCCTAACTTAGAAATGGCTGCCAAGAATAACTCACTAGGTCCCATTAAAGATTGAAGAACACAACAGCTAAGACTAACATACCAGGAGCAGGCACTACTCTGTTGAAAAATGCGAGCAGCCATAGTCAGGCAGACCACAACAGCAACCGATGATGATGAGGCACCAACTTGTCAGTCAGATAGTTCAGTAGCAAAGGTAATGTGCAGGAACCAACAGAAAGGAGGTCTTCAGGTGAGGACAGTAGTCAGGAGCAAAAAGGCAGTAATGGGACAGAAAAAGGAAAATCTTTAACAGATTTTTAGGTGGATATTAAAATCTTGAACAAAGACTGAATTTTCTGATTTTGCCCAGAATTGTCCTTTAACTTAAAAACATAACGTGACATATCTTGAAAACAATTTGGTTGGGAATCTCACTTATGTCACGCAGAACATATAATCTATAATATAACCCTTGTGCATTGCATTGGTCTGGATTTATTCAAGACGTAATATTTTACAGAACAGGACCATAAAAGTATTAGCTGTAGTTAGGCAATTTAAATCACTCAATTGTATGGAATGCTGGAGTGGTACTCTAGTAATTCCATATGTTCTCTTTAGAATAAATGGCTTATATTTATGTTAGCCCATTGGAGAATACTTATGACCTGATGATATGATTTTTGCCAAGAATTCTCTTATAGTCATGAGGGCAGTAACACATTATCTTAATTTTAGGTAATCACAGTCAAATGTAGCATTTTCATATTTATCCAACTGTTTGGGTGTAACCAACTGGAGAATATAACCTGGCGTCAGAATAAAGAGTGGGTTCTTTACAGCAAATCACTCTATAGCTGTCATGGAGCTACAAGTGCTGGTATTTATGGTGTCCAGGGTAGTTCCACAGAACTTGGAGCTGAGACAATTTGCTCATAGCAGTTGTTAAAGAGTTAACTTTAAGCCCTTGATATACCAATCTGCCAATTCGGTATACACTTTCGGAAGCAGACAGAAGAGACACATCTGTTGGTGATAATTGTATGAATGAAATCACATCATACACTGGGTAAATAACTTCCTAAACGCCATAATAATAGACAGACTGTTTTACAGAATCCATAGACAGTGATATTGAAAAACACATTTTATATCATACGTCCTGGAGACAGACTGTGATATCAACTGGCACACGGGAGTATCACTGCCAGATCAGACTACACAGTTTATTTTCCCTAGAACATATAGTTTATTTCTCACTGAGTCTTTTACCCATTAGGGATATATTTGTTTCCGGTTACCAAATCACTTTAATTAATAATTGTCAATGTAAAGTGTGAAAGCACTAGATAAATGATTATTGATGCATTTGTATCATCATTCGGTTCATGCTGATATACTGAATGAATCAAGCATTAACGGTTACGCGGTAGCTGGAAACAAATATATCCCTAACGGGTAAAAGACTCAGTGAGAAATAGATGATCATGTTTGGTGAGAAATATATGATCATGTTTGGTGAGAAATAGATGATCATGTTTGGTGAGAAATAGATGATCATGTTTGGTGAGAAATATATGATCATGTTTGGTGAGAAATAGATGATCATGTTTGATGGAAAACCACTCCATGATACAACATGTAAAAGCCATGGTAACACAGCATACCCAAGAAAGCATGGATTTTTTTTTTAGAATGCTAGGTGCCATAAACTATATAATCTCTTAAATATCCTGAAACCTATAAGATCCAAAATGTACTTCCTTAAAGGGATTGTCCAGGATTCGAAAAATATGTATTTTATTTTCCAAAAAGAGCACCACACCTGTGGAGTTGTTGCTGTAATATGATGTGATAGAACATCCCACAATCTTTTTTCTCACTGATTCATATGGAAGAAATCATCTGAGGCACATGGAGGTACAGTAGGGACAAGTCATTAGAGGGAGGAATGGAAATTTGCTATGTTTAAAATCAGTGGTCGGTGTTTCTTATGTTCAATCGGGGGAATCTGATTATTTAGTGGTTGTTTTTTGCTGTATATCTAAATTTAATTTGAAGTGTATAATCCAGAATTGATTTAATAAAAATATAGAGCCTGTATTGCATTGTATACTATAGGAGTGTTGTGCTTATTGTGCTGTTTTTTTGATATCAGGAAGCCGAGCAGACGTGCACACCTTTGAAATTCTCCTAAACATCTGTTTTAATAGAGCGTCTATACAGCTTGCAACTCCCTCAGGACCAATCTGCTGTAATGTTTTGGATCCCATCCAGACCAGCTGGCTTAGATGCTAGAATGATTCTTAACACACCTACAAGGTTTCAGTCCCTTAGATTCCCAGAGGCATAAAAAACAACTAAGCATGAATTTAAAAAAAAAGAAAAAGAAAACTTGAGAAATTTACATGCATCTTTGGTTAGTAAAATAACCTCAAGATGGTGCAAATAAGTGGAAATTCATGGGTTGATAGTTTCCCAAAAATATTTCCATCTACTTTCTGGATTTGTAGTGTTTTTATTTCTATATATAATTTGGGATCAATGAAATATAATGTTTTGTGTGTGTGCGTGTGTGTGTGTGTGGGGGGGGGGGGATACAAAGATATCCATTTAATATTTAAAACTTCAATGAAAGAAGCTGATGTTGTATTTAAGGGAAAACTTTAGACCAAATTCTGTTTAAACTGGGAAATATCTAAATACTGTATTATGTCCTGGATGTCTTAGGCTTCGTTTACATCTGCATCGGGGCTCCATTCATGGGTTCCGTCTGAGCTTTCCGTCAGGGGATCCATGAATGGAATCCAAACTGAAACAAGAGGAAACCATAGGTTTCCATTTATATCACCATTTCAATGGTGACGGTGGAAATTGTTTCCGTTCATGGGTTCCCCTGATGGAAAGGTCAGACGGAACGCATGAACGGAGTCCAGACGCATATGTAAATGTAGCCTAATACTTCAGAAACCCCTCTTGACCTATCTATGGATAAGCATATGTAGTTGCGTGCTCTTACCATGGTTTAGGAATGGATGTCGTAAAAAAGTGGCAACGCTGTCATTGTTGTTCATGACCTGACTTTGAAGGAGTAAAGGTTTGGACAACCCCTGGAACAACCCCTCTAATGATAACGGAGTAGGATCACCAAACTTGAAGTAGAAAGATTATTACAGAGTGTCTTGGACAGTTCAGTCAAACTCATCCACGATTGTAATGGCAACAGATTGCTTTTTAACTGTGAAGCAACTAATAGCTTTTAGTTTTAGCTTCCCTTTATAGTGGTAACGTATGTAATGTATATTAAAGGGATTGTCCTCTTTGGACAATCCCTTTTTGTTAGCAGGATGCCCCCAAAATAAGCTGATCACAGAATGTTACACTGCTGGATCCCCCTTTAATCAGATGTAATCTGAGAACATGGCAACAAGTGTTCAGTTTCCCTGCAGCGCCACCACAGGAGAAATAAATGATTACACAGTATCCAATAAAATCAATGGACTGTCCTTTGTGATAAACAGATCCTCCAAAGTAAGAAACACTCTTTGCAGCCACTCTTCACTCTTAGTAATTAATTAACTCAGATCTCCCTAGCAGAGTATATGAAAATAGGGTTTCTACAGGAGACAACCCCTTAAAACGACATATTATATAAAAAAAATTTTCACCATTAATAATTGTTAAAAAACATCTAACTATCATAGCGTTCCTTGTCTCTTGACATAAGAACTCTGTTCTAACATATCTACTTGGCTCATGTGATTATTGCAATGTCATGTTTTTATTTTTATAATTTACCAAATAATTTTTGCTTTGTATTGAATTGTGCACAAAACAGCAAAGTTAAGTATACTTTTGAAACCAACCACAAGCTTTTTCGAACTGGAAAAATTGCATGGCATCAAAGTAAACATTTTCCTACTGCACAGAGAGCATACATGTGATGCATAAGCTCATAAATAATATGCACATATGGATATACTTAGTTTAAATAAGAAGGGAATATCTGAGTCAAAAAGTTTTTTAAAAAGTTATTTCTTTGAAGTCCATAGGTAGAAAACTTTACAGGATGTCCATCTTTATTGTGGGTTACAAACTATGGCTTATTAGATGACTGGAAATTCTAAGATCAGGGATCAGGTGAAATTCATAGCAGTATCAGTTGTCTTCAAGATGCTACGGCTATAGTAAGCATTAAGTAAGAGAGAGGATTAGTTGATCAAAGTCAAGACAGAAGTGATGCAACATCTTATTTCTTGGCTATGATCTTTAACAACAAAGTATTTCAAAACTGACCATATGTCTGCTCCAACAACCATATGGAACAGTACATCTGAAAAGGTCATATAGTACTCCCTCAGGAGAAAAGAACTGTTAAACTCTCGATTAGATACTGAAGATTTTCATGTTGCACTTATTTTCATTTAGACCTGTTATTTATTCAGTCCACATCCTGCCATAAAAGGTCTACAGACAAAATTAGTTTCCCTGCATACTTTATTTATTAACCGAAAAATGAGGAAAAACCATGAAGTGAATCACACATAAAGTGTGCAAGTATCCAATTTATTATAAGTGCTCTCTGAAAGAAAAATTGGGCCCTGTGACGTTCACTAACCGTCCAAGCCAGAAGGCCATTTTGTGGTCAAATAAAAAGTAGCCTCCCCTCTCCAAAGCATAAAGGGCCCATTTTCCCTGGCAACTGCATGGGCTTAAAGTCTGAGGAGTCCATTTTTTGAGGAGCAGGGGAATGAGGAACCTGATGGCAACAATTCCCCCTTAGATCATGAAGTGCGTGCAATCAGTGGGATCACATCCCTTGTAATTTATGGAACCCTATGTGATACCAGTGCACCATGGGGCATTCTGTTTTTTTAAACTACTCAGTTGTTTTTTTTGGTGATGGTGAAATACCTACAGGGGTTTCCATTAGGCCCTCAGTGTACACCAGACCTTCATAATCCTACAAGCGAGTGTAGATCCGTTCTATACCAATGTCCTTTAGACCACTGATAAGAACATATGCCAAACTCGATTTTACCCCCAAAAAACAAGAAGTATAGAAAGTCTCCCCAGCTCAACATTTCAGGGTAAATGTTCCCTTTTCTTAAACTGTTGAGCTTTAGAACATTAATGGTCACCTTAACATTTGCTCACAGCACTTGCACCTACAATGTAGGGTTGGGTGAAGCTGTCCTGTCCTATGGCTAGGAAGTAAGCCCAAACTATAGTTTAAGATCTTTGTCTTGTACTATTATCTATTTTCTGATGACCTTCAGTAAATAGATGAATGATGGGCACCCACAGAATTTGCTTGTGCAATCTAGAATTTAGTTATAAAAATGATAGTACGTCTCTTGGTCCCATGACAGTAGAACTGCCCTATACCATGGTACAGTCACCAATGTATTTTTGATAATTGGGAGGAGGATTTCGAATTGCAACCTAGTGTCTGCTTTTCACTAACCATAACATATAAGGCAAAATTGTTCAATTTCTGTTTTATGGTCCAAACAAAAATTATTTGAGTAGTCTGTGGTTCCTGGTTCTTCCCAGGTCCCAAGGGTATTATCTTGTATCCTCTTTCCTTTTCCCCAGCTATAAAAAACACATTCAAGTACTCTCTGAGTCATTAACTGGATCATCTCCGTATTCATCATATGTTAGGATATGCTTCTGTCTCTTGGTTATTTGATGTCCAAGCATGTAAATTATCATGTCTTATATCTGTAAAAGAGCAATTGCCTAAACATAAAAGTGGTCTAACTTGAAATTACTCTGCAGCTAAAGAGGTTCTTTTGGAGAATATACCTATATCTAAAATATCTAATAAACAGTAGATGTGGTCCAATTTTCTAATGTAGTCTTTGTTGGTCCACAAGTGATGAACTCTGAAACTGAAATTTCCCCGGGTAATGTTTGCTTACTCACATCTTGTCCATGGATGAAAGACATCTACATAAATCCTTATGGAATTATCCCACATCCATTGACTTGAAGTAAGGAAACAATCATCCTCTTTCTGTTAGCTGAAGTCTCCAAAAATCGATTGTCGTAATAATTTCATCTACATCTTTGAACTCCCCGAGAATCCTTAATACTTCCTTCGGCAGTGAAAATTCCCTTTGCATATAGACAATGATAACTTTTTCTTCAGTTCACTGTTGCTACCCATTGCTATGGACTCGTATAATCCACATCTAACTTACTCCTCCATAATTTATATATCCTATAAATTCCATGAATTCTAATAATGTCCCCCCACAGACAATATATATTCAGGAAATGTGATATATATGACTCCAGACAGGCGCTACCACAATCCTACAGTCCTTCCTCTTTATTCTATCCACATGGCTGCGAACTTGTTTTATCCGCTTTAATTCTTTCCACCATCATGAACAAAAATCCAACATTATATGGACTTTTATTTGGTACAATGGTGTCTTCACCCAAAAATGCTGTAACTCATAGCAACCAATCACACACATAGTCATCAACCAAAGGTTCTTCTGGGCGCAACACTTTTTCTTTTAGAGCTATTACAATAGTTCTCTAATGTCTTTACCAGCAGAACAAGGGTTAAGAGATGTGGTGTGGTGTGGACTTTTAGAAAGCCCAGTGGGAAACAGATGATATGCGCTGAACGTCAGTGGGACGGAGCAGGCTTTGAATGGTTTATGTCAGTGATTAGCTTGGGCATAATTATATATTTTTCTTGGCATCTTCTCAAGTAATGACTTCACCACACCGTTGTACAGAATTAACTCTGGAATAAGAAACATTTCTGGGTTCACTTCTACATCCGCACTGATGCATCTGACAAATAGCATATAAACTAGTGTGACTGTAGCAGAGCTCTGCAAAATCAATATTCTCAACTTGGAAGAATGATCTTGACCCCAGTTTGGCTTATTCATAAGGCATGCAAAATTAATACAGAACTATATTACAAATGCAGAAAGTAAAGTTATGTAACCACTATGTGCTGGACATATATGACCCATACAACTGGAGGGCATATCATATGTGCAGCTTGAATGGGACCTGTAGGTAAGATGGGGGCACCCTTTAAAAAAAAAAAGTTAATAAATAAATTATAGTAAAGAAAGATTGCAGTACAAAAAATTACAGCGCTTTCTATTAGTTTGCATGTAATTATTACAATGGCTTATTTATGGATTGCAGTCCACCAATGAAATTGATGAGGAATTTGCAGGAGCCAAAAGGGTGGTGATCGATAATGAAGACTTCACTCAGTCTTTGCCAACTGGCTGTTGGACAGCAAGAGGCCCACATACAGTGCTGTACAGGGGTCCTGTGCTGTCTATGTCCGCCTATGACCCACAAAGAGAGTTGCATTGCATTGTATTATACTTTCATGGAAGGACATTCTTAACTGATTATATGGATCTACAGAGTTTCCGGTCCCCTTATTTCCTTTGAGACGAGAGAAGCCAAAGATGTCTGGCAGCCTCTTATCTTCCCTTGTACCACATACGTGCATACTGGGCTTAGCAATTCCTATACTAACATTGCTATTTATGCACTTCTGTAAAGTATTATTTAAAATGACTACAAGGTGGAACATCATTAAAGCCAGGATCACACATGCAGTTGTGATGCAATTGTTGGTTCAGTTTTTTGAGCCAAACACAGGAGTGGACACAAAAAAAGGAGCTGCATCAGTCTTTTCTTTATTCTTACTTTTGGATACACTTCTGGCTTTGGCTAAAAAAAACTGAGCCAAAAACTGCATAAAACTTATGTGTGAGACTTTGGCCTATAAGGTGTTCCTTAGCTACATCTACTGTAAATTATTAGAATATTAGAAATCACAAGAACTTCTGTGACCTGGTGACCATATAAAAGTATGAGGCTGCAGGCTGAGTGCATTTATACAGGTGAAAGAACTCAGAGGATACTCATAATAATATTCATAATGATTTATAGTAGGGGGTACTTTATTCCTCATAATACACACCTCAGCTGCTGTATAACCTCTTTTTGAATAAGTGGCGTAAATGGAGTTTACTGTCCATCATTGATAGATTGATATGAAACTACCTCATCCTTTTCACAAGTCTGACATCCCAGGCAATACGTATAAGAAATTCATGCATGTTCCAGGAGTCATAGTGCAAATAGAACTGCAATCACCAATGAGACATACTGTAGGAGGTTTACTAATACAATTCCACATTTGTGGTTTACATCAGTAAAACTGGGAATGGATTTCCTGTTGCACCACGTAGTGTGGTTAATCCATGAAAGTTCCATGCCACTTCTCCAAACAGTGACAGTGAACAATGACAATTAGAGCCTCACCTAGCAACATTAGCTGGCCTTATATTCCATTAACAGCATACCTCGTAACTTCCAAGTATCGCAAAGAGGGACAACAGATGTTTTTCCTTTTAAGCCACGCCTCTAATAGAGCCCAATTCCCACCCGGTTCAGCCCACACACTATCATGCTTCCATAGTGCCACCCACACAGTATAATGCCAAATAGCCGCCCCACACAATATAATGCCCTCTAGCTGCCACCATACAGAATAAAGACCCATAGCTGCACCCATATTGTATAATGCCCACACAGATGCTCCCATGCAGTATAATGCCCACACAGATGCTTCCATACAGTATGATGCCCCATAGCTGCCCTTACCGTATAATACCTCAATAGCTGCCCCTAGTGCCAGTACTTATATATAAAGTGCCAGTGCCCACAAAGATAGTGCCACAGTGCCGATGCTGATAGTGCCCCTATACAGTGCCACAGTGCCCATGTAGATACTGCCACCCCCATGTACATAGCGCTACCCTCCCTGTAGATAGTACCATTGGGACTCCCTCTAGGAACTGGATCCCCAGCCAGAGCATCAGCCACGCTGTGGAGGGGATTCTGTTCCAAGAGGAGCCCCTGACGTCACTGTCCATATATGGACAGTGACGTGAGGTGTTCCTTCTAGGAGCGGCATCCGCAGCCGGAGCGTCGGAAACGATCTGATAGGGGATTCCGGTCCAGGAGTAGCCTGTGACGTCACTGTCCATATATGGAGGGTGAAGTCAGGGGTTCCCTCTAGGAGCGGAATCCCCGGCCACAGCATCGGCAATGCTCTGACAGGGGATTCCACTCCAGGAGTAGCCCTGATGTCACTGTCCATATATGGACAGTGATGTCAGGGGTTCCTTTTAGGAGCAGAATCCCCAGCCAGCGTCGTCAACGCTCTAGTAGGGGATTCCGCTTCAGGAGTAGCCCCTTACACCACCGTCCATATATGGACATTGACATCAGTGGTTCCCTCTAGGAGCGGAATCCCCGCCAGAGCGTTGGCCACGCTCTAACAGGGGATTCCGCTCCAGGAGTAGCCGCTGCCGTCACTTTCCCAAGCTCAACGGTTAAAGTAGAGTTGTGTCCTTGACGAGCGGAGGAGCTCCCTCTGCTCTTCCGCTCTGTACTAAAGCTGAAGCATGGAGCTGATGGTTCCCTGCTTCAGCATTGGGTTCAACTCTATCTGCGTACTGAGGACGCAGATACAGTTGACACTAGGACATTCCACCGACCGCCCATGGCAGCGGGACACTTGCCCTGAATCCGGGACTGTGCCGCTGGATCCGGAACGGTTGGGAAGTATGCAACAGGCATGCATCTTATTGGGGGATATGGCAAATGTTACCCAGAAAATTCTTCCCATTTTGTTATGAATTTACAGGTTTATAGGGTCTTCTGGTTTCAGTATAAATAGCGTTACAATTATAGTGCAGTTATCAGAGCTCTACTAAAGAACTGTGCCAATCGAGTGATCATCACATGATCATCAGATTTTCCTGCTCTGTAAACACTGAAGTCTCCCAGTCAACAACTACAAGCAGAGATCTTGAAAATTGTAAAAAAACTGATACAGAAAATTGCATAGCTGTAGAATGTGCAGATGGTACTTTCTGTAGTTGTCCCCACTTGACCAATTTAAATTGAAGATATTGCATACATTGGAAAAAATATAATTGAATTATCAAGCCCACTAAATCGTGGGTTGTGTCTGGTATTGCAGCTAAGCCCCACTCATTCGAATAGGACTGAGTTGTAATACCCGACACAGCCTACAGATAAGAGTGGAGCTGTTTCTTAAAGAAAGCAGACATGTTTTTTCTAATTTAATATATCCCATTTTAAAGATTGTATCCTTTCTACTAACTCAGAAATCTTCCACAAAAGAATGGACTCCCTACCTACACTGTTTGAAGATATGTTGTCTCACAAAATAAACGATTTTACGAGTGAAATGCAAAGCACAGTGGTTTATTTTTAATTTTTTTTTAAAGCCCTGATCCATCCGCTCTCATCCAGCTGCTCCCATCAGGAGTTTTAAAATCTCACCATCTTAACACACACTGCTATATGTATTTCCAAAGGAGACTAAAACATCCTCATAATAACTTAAGGCAGGAGGCAGATCATTTTTTTCTCCATAAAATAAATTAATAAATTGTGAAATTATTAGTTATTATTATAAGTTATTATCTTTTTTTTCTTATTGCGCTAATTAAAGCAAAGATATGGTGAACATGTGGGAAAATCTCAGATAATTGCCTAGTGCATGTCCATGTTTGAACATTATTTTACAATTTATATTTAGAATTAATCTAAATAAAAAACTGAATAACTTTGTAATTACATGGCATTTATTTATCTTGTGCTGATCTTGAATTACAGTCTGTATTATAGTTCTAGGCTGCATTTTCAATACTGCAGGCTACAGAGCTGAAATCTGAAGCATCCCACGACTGGATCAGTAAAAAAGCCTTTACACTGGGCACTGTAATCTAATAACAAAAAAACGGTCACAATGCATTACAGGAGCCCCGAAAAATGGCTAAAAATACGGAGGCTGAATGCCCCCAAACATCTGGCCATTGATTTCAATGGGAAAAACGGCATTTCATTCCAACGGGGCGTTTTTTACGCAGCTGATTTTAAAAACGGCGCGTAAAAAACGCCCCATAAAAAGAAGTGCATGTCACCTCTTGAGACGATTTTGGAACCGTTTTCATTGTCTCAATAGAAAAACAGCTCCAAAAATGGCCGTAAAAAAACGCATCAGAAAACTCTTGAAACACAAAACTGGGCTGAAAATCAGGGTCTGTTTTCCCTTGGAATGCCTAAGTGTGTGAACATACACTTAGGCATTTGTATGATGACAAGCTTGCTGACTGTTTCTAGTGAAGACCAGCAGAACTCTGGATATCCCTCTGGACCATAATATAGGCTGTAACTCAGAATTAGAACAAAATAAGTAATGCAATGTATTTACAACAGTATTCAACTTATATGTACGTGTAATAAATATATATATATATATATATATATATATATATATATATATATAAAACTGAAAAATGGTGTTCAAATGGAAATACCTTTTAAATATCAAATTAGTGTCAGTATTTTGGCTGTGCTTTGACGCTAACATAAATGAGAATTTCATATTCTAAAGTTAGCGATTATGATAAAAAATAAATTCTAGAATGGGGGTTTGTCACTTAAACATTTCCCTAATATTTTTTACACTTTCCCCAAAGACGACTCTTATTATTCTCTATTGTTCTTAGCAAAATGACTGTATGTATTTAAATGATCTCGAGCACAGTAATTGAATGCATAGGGACCTACGTAAGTGCGGGATTGAGGGAAGATTAAATTTCACATCTTGGACCCATTCTCCTTAAATCACCAGAATGGTTTAAACATCAAGATATGGTTTACTCTTTTTACAAACTCTGCATCTAATTTGTGAGCAACTGAGAAGTATTCGTTTTTAATCCAAGGGATATCCACAGTATTTTATATTTTGGCAAGATACTTTGGATTAACATCATACCTTCACTGCAAAACATACACAATTAAATATTGGCCTATAATAAAACACAATGTTATTTATTCAAAGCGAATATCAGTTTCAGTGGTCAATGATGAAATATTAAACATAAAGTTCAATAATTTGCTAAAAACTACAGGGCTTTGATAAGTAGTAAAACATGATGAAAAAAATGCAATGACAATAAGATGATTTCTAGGTACGTTGATAAGTTACAAATTAACTACATGACAAATATGGTGAGTTATGTTAAATGGACACTAACTTTTCAAACAACTTACGCTAATCTAATAGTATACCTGATATATATCAACTTTGTGATTTACTTACTGTTAACATTTAGTTCTTTTGTCCATGCAAATTCTGCGTGAAGTTATTGCCACTAGGTGTCCCCCTTCCTCTAATCTGCTGTCCACTGTTGTCAAGCAGTCTGTCCCTTTGTATCTTCACTGCCTATACAAGTCTATGGACAGGGGAGGGGGAGCAGGAGGAGGGAGCGGAGAGAGAGAGAAAGACACAGGCTGTTGGCCAGATTTCTATGTCATCCCAGTGCTGGATTCTCAGCTACACTGCTCATTACTGCTGTATAATCACTTTCATGCTGCGGAAGCTTATCAATATATTTGATAGAGATAGGAGAGGAGGATTCTCCTTTTCTATGTGTGCAGTGTATAGAAGACATGATAGCAGTTTGGTTCCGCCTACTAGTTCAGAGACAACTGAGAATTAGAGATAGAGCCTGCAGAGGAAAAAACTGCTAAATAATGCAGGATACGAGTTATATAATGGCCAGAAATAATGTTATTCTTCATGTATACACATATGACAGCTTATTCTGAAAAGTTAGGTACGCTTTAGGGTCAAACGACCTATGTTTTTCTGATTCTGCTTACCTGTATTAAGGTAATATACTAATGCGTAGTAGATGAAGAACAACTACTACTGAATGTAATAATTATGCTAATTCTGGACTTTATTGTTCAGTGCCCTGTGGCTACACAATAAACCTTCAATGTATGTCAGTGTCTCTGTAAGTCCTTGAGGAGATTTAGAAGTTATTTTGCATGTCAGGTTAACGTAATAAAAACTACACTACTGAAAATTACGTCAAAAGCAAGCAGATTTAGAGAAAGGAATTCAGGTATTAGGATACATTGACAAATACTGCAAAAAGCCCAAGAAAGAGAAAAAGAGAAAATCTTATACACAAAATCAGGATTGACTAAGCAAAAGGCCATGTATACATACACTGGACTATTTAATGACTGCACAAACTTTTTCTCTTCCACAGGAACCCATTTTGAATTGTAATGTTGGAGGAATCAATAATCCTTTCATTGTTGATACAGCAGC
This sequence comes from Rhinoderma darwinii, assembly GCF_050947455.1. Taxonomy (NCBI): domain Eukaryota; kingdom Metazoa; phylum Chordata; class Amphibia; order Anura; family Rhinodermatidae; genus Rhinoderma; species Rhinoderma darwinii. Next base: position 352,385,403 of record NC_134689.1, read on the forward strand.
CACTGTTTCTTGAATTAATGATGAGATCCTTCCTTTGTTCAAGGAAAAACTTAAAACTGTTGGAGTGTCAGGAAGTCCAAAGTACCTTCCCGTATCATACCCTGCTACTCCTTCTATTGGTCCAATAGCCACTGAACATTCTTTTTTATTATTACCAGATACCACCGATAAGCCTACACTTGCTGTGCAAAGGGCCTTTTACACTGGCCGACACTTGGCCATCGTTGATCGGCGCTCATTTGCTCCTTTCACATGGAGCTATGGATGGGGACGAGCATTCGTTACTCTGATCGCTTGTCCTCATACAACATTATCGTGTCGGCAGCGCGTCTCCCTGTTTACACAGGGAGATGTGCTGCTGACAACGATAATATTTTACTTTTTTAAAACGATTCGACCAGCAGATGATCGAGTGTTTGCTAGTTCTTCTGCTGATCACTGCCCTTTTTAGATTATCGTCTGCATGATAATCGCCCAGTGTAAAACCTCCCCATGCATCTCCAAGTGCCACTAGAACATATGGTAGAGACTGTAAATCTATTATCCCTTAGCCCCAAAACTGTAAGTAGTAAACCAACCCCATTAACAGATCCTGAGATTGAGACTATGTTGCAAAATGCACCTGCCCACTTATGGAGAACTGATTCCACTGAAGTAGGTAAAATGAGTCTCATCAAACCAGTGCAAATTTCACTGAAGCCGCACTGTGTTCTGCCCAGAAACCCTTAAGCCTAAGGATGAAATAGGTATTGATCCTACCATTAAATCTTTGTTACGGCACTGAGTCCTTTAGAAAGCCCTTGTCATTTTCCCATCTATTCCATTAAGAAACATGGCGGCATCTTTGCGCTGAGAATAGTACAGGATTTGAGGACTATTAATAAAGTAATAGTCCCTTTAAAACCCAGTTTTCCCAAATCCTAAGACTATATTGATGCATTTTTCTCAATCCAAATCCACCCTGACTCACAATATCTGTTTGCATTTACTTATAGAGGAGGGCAGTACACATGGATTCGCCTACAGGGTTTCCAAAACTCTCCCACCATTTTCAGTGAAGTCCTCGGCAATATTCTTGCTGACCTTCATCTACCTGGAGAATCTATTTTGATCCAATATGTAGATGATCTGTTACTTTGCTCACCCTCTAAAGAGTTGTTTGGTGCAGATAAAGAAGTTCTCCTAAATGTTTTGGCTGACAATGGACACAAAGCTGCATAAGCCATATCAGGAGAAATAGATATTTGTTGGACGCTGTCTCACACAGAGCTACAGAGACCTTAAACCCGATAAAGTGGCTGCTATGCAACAACTCGAAATCCTGTGAAATAAAAGGTAGGTGAGAGCATTTTTAGGTATTGTAGGTTATTGCAGACAGTGGATCCCTAGTTTTTATCTGCATGCTCCTCTGCTGTATGCCCTGACAAAAGACACAAGGAAAGATATATCAAAGCTGGTGCAAAGGAAAAGCAGAGTAGTTGTTCTGATGTATTAGTTATTTGTCTAGGTCCACACTCAGTCTATGTCTTACTAAATTTCAGAGGACAAAACATGTCACACAAGCTAGGCTCACACGCTTGGATTTATTGCTCTTGCAGCCCAGTCACATTTTACTGTGTAGGTGTTCTCAAACCCTGCTACTTTGCTGCCTCCGGATTGTCTCAAAAAGGGGAAGGGAGACATGAAGGGGAGTATTTTTTGATACTGACGATACTGATCATGATTGAGCAGACACAAACTTTAACTCTTCCAATGATAGACATGAAAGAAGTCCCTCTGTAGAGCCCAGAACTTATGTTTTAGGTAGATGGTAGTTATCACAGACCTGAAAATTGCTCTCTGGGTATGCAGTGGTTGACGATCACACTGTCGTATGCGCTGAAGTATTAGACCCGTCATTCTGCTCAGCGAGCTGAATTGATAGCTTTCACCAAAGCGTGTCAAATAGCGCATGGATTCACTGTAAACATTTACACCAATTCAACATACGCTTTTGAAGTTGCGCATGACTTTGGTACAATTTGGAAGATGAGAAATGTTTGAAATGCCAGTGGTCTCCTATAGGTTGTACTAAGGAGATGACCATGCTACTTGATGTTACACTACGACCTGAGGAAGTAGCAATAATAAAGTGTGAAGCTCATACTACTGAACATGTGCCAGTGACTAAGGGAAATCAAAGAGATGATGCAGCTGCAAAAGAAGCAGCCAGCAAAAATTCAGCTACTCAACTAATGACTATAAAAATTGATTCATGGACATGGATTACCTGATTATGCAAACTTATATCTATGCAAAAGAGTTGTTCTCAACAGGAAAAGGCCCGATAGAAGGACAAAGTATGCACCCATGATTAGGACGGCATCTCACGTGACAGTGAACGTAGGTCAGTACCGCCAAAATCATTGCTGCCAGCACTGGCTGAGGCTTTGCATGGTTAAACCCATAGAGATAAGACCACAATGCAAAATTTATTTTCTAATTACTGGTGTGCTCCCGGTTTCACAGCTGTGGCATCTTTGCATCTTACCTCATCTCCCTTCAACAAAATGCCACTCAGCGCCGCGTCATTCAGCCCCAGCAGACCAGCATTGCAAGAAGACGGCACGGAAAAGGGTTTAGGTGAGTATGTAAAGTGTAAGGGGCTATATGTGCAGCACTATCTACAGGGGAGTAGGGCTGTATGTGTAGCACTAGCTACATGGGGTAAGGCTGTATGTGGGGGCTATATGAGGAGCACTATCTAGAGGTGGGCTAAATGTGCAGCACTATCTACAGGAGGTAGGGCTGTATGTGGGGGCAATATGAGGAGCACTATCTACAGGGGGCTATATGTGCAGCACTATCTAAAGGGGGTAGGGCTGTATGTGTGGGCTATATGAGGAGCACCATCTACAGGGGGGCTTTATGTGGAGCACTATCTACAGGGGGTGGGGGCTATATGTGGAGCATGATCTACAGGGGGTGGGGACTATATGTGGGGCTATATGTGGAGCACTATCTACAGGGGCTCTGTGAGGGTCAGTTTCTACAAGGGGCTCTATGTAAGGCACTGTCTACAGGGGTCTCTATGTGGGGCACTATCTACAGGGGGCTCTATGGGGGGCACTAGCTACAGGGGGCACTGTGTGTGTGTGTGTGTGTGTGTGTGTGTGTGTGTGTGTGTGTGTGTTTATGGGACACAGTTTATGGTGCTATTATAATCAGGGGCAAAGTGTTATTATAATTAGAGGTGAAGTGTATGGCGCTATTATATTTAGGGGCGTAGTGTGTGGCACCATAAGAATTGTATCTTCGTTTATAGGTGCAGAAATTTTTGAAAAGTGAGAAGCTGAAGACAGCTGAGCGGAAAACTGCTGAAATGGGCCATGGCCAGAAGAAGTCATCATAGAGATCTGGACCGGATGGTGAGTCACTTACTGAAAATGTTTCTTCTGCCTCTAATCAGTAATGTAGTCACTGTATGATCTGCAGCGAGATGATGGGTTGTATGATTTTTTTTTTTGTGGGGCTGCTAGTGATGTAGAACAGCCGGTGAGGGGGAGGGGGGGGGGCGCCACTTAAATTTTCGCCTCAGGCAGCAAAAAAGCTAGAATCGGCCCTGACCGGCTGATATGCTCAGCACCATTCATCCAAAGCTACAACCGCAACTTCAAGAAGACCATGGGCTGAGAAGTGAGGACATAATAAAATCTCCCTCAGAACTGCCGCCTAAGATGTTACTAGAGCAGTAAAAAGAGGGTGACACCCTACAACAATCTGTTTGGAGCGAACCCAGATAAAAGACTTAGTTCTGGGTGGATAACTTATATGATAATTGTTGTTTTTTTACATATGTTGAGTACATGGCCCACGGTCCGAAGCTTACCAGTCACAATTCAGATAAAGTAGATGCTGCTGTACAAAACCCCATAGAACAAAACCTTAAAAGGGATGTATCTGAAGTGTATCAATGTATAGAATATTACTGTAAACCTAATGGGTATCAATCAAGGTGTATAGTTTATTGAAAGATGAAAACATGGTCCCTATAGCTAAGAGAGATATACATTTGGATTTGCTGGAGGAATGGGAAAACAAGCTCATGAGTATGGACGACACTATAGCTAAACATGCACAGATCATAAATTGCTGGCTGTGCACCCATTCCCCCATTCCAATCCCCCCTTCTTTCTCTGATTGACAGGGCCAGGCATTTTCCTGAGCACGCCTCGACTTCTAAATCGGCGCAGTACAGCACTGAGGTTTCACGGGTAGAATCAGCTTTACTGCGCATGTGCCGATTACATCACACCATACCCGGATTAGTGTGACTTAATCGGTGCATGCGCAGTGGAGCCGATTCGACCCGTGAAACTTCAGTGATGTACTGCACATTCAAAAGCAGAGGTACGCTTTGGAGAATGCCTGGCCCTGTCAATCAGAGGAGGTAGGGAGGGCGGACTGGGGAGAGAAGGTAGAGCTATTTGGAGCAACGGTGGTGCACTCGTTGCTCTAAACAGCTCATTTGCATATAAAGAATAAACTTAGATTTCTGCAACATAGCCACGCATCTGAAAAAGGAAAGCAGCGATATATTCAGATGAGGCTACACTATTTTAAGCCGGATTCACACGAGCGTGTGCGTTTTGCGCACGCAAAAAACGCAGCTTTTGCATGCGCAAAAGGCACTTAACAGCTCCGTGTGTCATCACCATATGATGCGTGGTTGCGTGCTTTTCGCGCAGCCGCCATCATGATGACACTCTGTTTGGATGTTTGTAAACAGAAAAGCACGTGGTGCTTTTCTGTTTTCATTCATACTTTTCACTGCTGTTGCGCGAATCACGCGCGTCCCACGGAAGTGCTTCAGTGTGTTGCGCGTGATTTTCACGCACCCATTGACTTCAATGGGTGCGTGATGCGCGAAAAACGCACAAATATAGGACATGTCGTGAGTTTTACGCAGCAGACACCCGCTGCGTAAAAATCACGGACTGTCTGCACGGCCCCATAGACTAATATAGGTCCGTGCGAGGTGCGTGAAAATCACGCGCGTTGCACGGACGTATATCACATTCGTCTGAATAAGCCCTTACTGTGTTGCTGCTTTTATAGGCCAATTTCTGGTGACAAACTCCCATTAAGGATTTATTTTAATTTCCTACAAACACCTCTGCTTCACTATGCATATGTTTCAGTTCCCGTAGCAGGATGGTCTACCCCTCCTTGATGGGTAGCAGTTGGAGGACCTTCAATATTTCAACAGCAACCCATTTCAATATGTGATTGAGGGTCAACGGCCCAACGATGTAACTGGGTAAACTTTACTGATAATAACTTGGGAAATATACCTGAAACTTTAACTGACATACAAGTAGTACTTGGTGACATACAAGTAGTACTCCAGGTGAAATATCCGATGGTTCTAACAATACAATGTTTGGAGGTTTAACATAAAAAAATAAAAGATAAGGCTTCTGATACATTAATGCTTTTAATAAATGGTTGCAACACTGAGGAGGATAGACAATTTTGAGCGGAGCTTGCTGCTCACAGAGCATGCAGTTAGTGGGTTTGACCTGGAGGGTGAAGACATGGGTGATCAGGATCAGGTAAGTAGCTGGGTTAATGTAGTTAGGGGCAGTAGAAAGGGGTCAAAGAAAAGGAAGGCCATTCCGGTTTCTGACATTCCAGGCAAAATTGCCAAGTTGGGTGATGATGCGAGGGTGTCAGTCTCAGAAATGGCAGCCCTAGTGGATACTGATCTCCCTAACAGCCGGGAGAACAGTCCAGCTAGTAGTCGGCGGGATGGTAATGCAGGTAAGCCAAGACAATTGATAGTCGTAGGGGATTCTATAATCAGGAAGACGGATAGAATAATTTGTCGCCAAGACCACCTCAACCGAATGGTTTGCTGTCTCCCTGGTGCCAGGGTTCGGCATGTGGTGGAACGGGTGGACAAATTGCTGGGAGGGGCTGGTGATGATCCAGCTGTCGTGGTCCATGTCGGTACCAACGACAGAATAAATGGTAGGTGGAGGAGCCTTAAGAATAATTTTAAAGAACTAGGCTACAAACTGAAGGGAAGGACCTCCAAAGTAGTATTCTCAGGAATACTGCCTGTGCCATGCGCATCACAGGAAAGACAGCGGGAGCTCAGGGAGTTAAATGCATGGCTGAAGTCTTGGTGTAGAGGAGAAGGATTTGGGTTCCTAGAGCACTGGGCTGACTTTTCATTGGGGTACAAACTGTATTCTGCAGATGATTTGCACCTAAATGGAAGGGGGTCCGCTGTGCTGGGGGAGAGAATTCTAGCTGGGGTGGCGGAGTATTTAAACTAGGGCTGAGGAGGGAGGTCAATGTAGAAAAAAAAGGGGTAGCCAGGTTAGAGAGGGGTCAGACTATATTGGTGGGGGGAGAAACAGAATGTGGGGAGAGGACTAGACAACAAGATAAGGAGATCCTTTCGTTACAAAACATCAGTGTAAATAAAAAGGCCCGATTAATGTCAAATCACATTTCTGATAATAAAAGTGAAAAACTGACAGGCAAGTTAAAGTGTATGTTCACAAATGCCAGAAGTCTAGCAAGCAAAATGGGGGAGCTCGAGGCCTTGATACTGGAAGAAAATATAGATATAGTTGGTGTTGCTGAAACATGGCTGGACTCTTCACATGACTGGGCTGTAAATCTACAGGGTTTTACACTTTTTCGGAAAGACAGGACAAATAGGAAAGGTGGTGGTGTATGTCTGTATGTGAGAAATGATATGAAGGCGAGTGTGAAAGAGACAATAGTGGGTGAATACTGTGAGGAGGTTGAAACCTTGTGGGTGGAACTAGAAAGGGAGGTAAACACTGAAAAAATTACTTTTGGTGTAATCTATAGACCCCCCAATATAACTGAGGAGATGGAGGGTCAGATATATAAACAGATGGAGCGGGCTGCACAGGCGGGTACTGTAGTGATAATGGGAGATTTTAATTTCCAGGATATTAATTGGTGTCATGGTTCGGCTTCAACTGCAAAGGGGAGACATTTCCTCAACCTGTTGCAGGAAAATTTTATGGGCCAGTTTTTGGAAGACCCGACTAGAGGTGAAGCTCTGTTGGATCTGGTCATTTCTAATAATGCAGATCTTGTTGGGAATGTCAATGTTCGTGAAAACCTCGGTAACAGTGATCATAATATAGTTACATTTTACCTATACTGTAAAAAACAAACGCAGGCTGGGAGGGCAAAAACATTTAATTTTAAGAAAGCCAATTTCCCCAGGATGAGGGCAGCAATTCAGGATATAGACTGGGAAGAACTAATGTCAAATAATGGGACAAATGATAAATGGGAGATTTTCAAATCTACTTTGAGTTATTATAGTGAAAAATGTATTCCTATAGGTAACAAGTATAAACGACTCAAATTAAACCCCAGATGGCTTACACCTTCTGTGAAAGGGGCAATACATGACAAAAAAAGGGCATTTAAAAAATACAAATCTGAGGGTACAGCTGTAGCCTTTGTAAAATATAAAGAGCTTAATAAAATCTGTAAAAATGTAATAAAATTAGCAAAAATACAAAATGAAAGGCAGGTGGCCAAGGATAGTAAAACAAATCCTAAAAAATTCTTCAAGCATATAAATGCAAAAAAGCCCAGGTCTGAACATGTAGGACCCCTAGATAATGGTAATGTGGAGTTGATCACAGGGGATCAAGAGAAGGCAGAGTTACTAAATGGGTTCTTTAGCTCTGTATATACAACTGAAGAAGGAGCAGCTGATGTAGCCGGTGCCAGTGCTGTTAATATATCAGTTGATATACTGAACTGGATGAATGTAGAGATGGTCCAAGCTATATTAAATAAAATAAATGTGCACAAGGCCCCGGGACCAGATGGGTTACACCCTAGAATTCTTAAAGAGCTTAGTTCAGTTATTTCTGTCCCCCTTTTCATAATATTCAGAGAATCTCTAGTGACTGGTATAGTGCCAAGGGACAGGCGCAGGGCAAATGTGGTGCCTATTTTCAAAAAGGGCTCTAGGTCTTCCCCAGGTAATTATAGACCAGTAAGCTTAACATCCATCGTGGGGAAAATGTTTGAGGGGCTATTGAGGGACTATATACAGGATTATGTGACAATAAATAGCATTATAAGTGACAGCCAGCACGGTTTTACTAAGGACAAAAGTTGTCAAACTAACCTAATCTGTTTTTATGAAGAGGTGAGCAGAAGTCTAGACAGAGGGGCCGCTGTGGATTTAGTGTTTTTGGACTTTGCAAAGGCATTTGACACTGTCCCCCATAGACGCCTAATGGGTAAATTAAGGACTATAGGTTTAGAAAATATAGTTTGTAATTGGATTGAGAATTGGCTCAAGGACCGTATCCAGAGAGTTGTGGTCAATGATTCCTACTCTGAATGGTCCCCGGTTATAAGTGGTGTACCCCAGGGTTCAGTGCTGGGACCACTATTATTCAACTTATTTATTAATGATATAGAGGATGGGATTAATAGCACTATTTCTATTTTTGCAGATGACACCAAGCTATGTAATATAGTTCAGACTATGGAAGATGTTCATGAATTGCAGGCAGATTTAAACAAACTAAGTGTTTGGGCGTCCACTTGGCAGATGAAGTTTAATGTAGATAAATGTAAAGTTATGCATCTGGGTACCAACAACCTGCATGCATCATATGTCCTAGGGGGAGCTACACTGGCGGATTCACTTGTTGAGAAGGATCTGGGTGTACTTGTAAATCATAAACTCAATAACAGCATGCAGTGTCAATCAGCTGCTTCAAAGGCCAGCAGGATATTGTCGTGTATTAAAAGAGGCATGGACTCGCGGGACAGTGATGTAATATTACCACTTTACAAAGCATTAGTGAGGCCTCATCTAGAATATGCAGTCCAGTTCTGGGCTCCAGTTCATAGAAAGGATGCCCTGGAGTTGGAAAAAATACAAAGAAGAGCAACGAAGCTAATTAGGGGCATGGAGAATTTAAGTTATGAGGAAAGATTGAAAGAATTAAACCTATTTAGCCTTGAAAAAAGACGACTAAGGGGGGACATGATTAACTTATATAAATATATTAATGGCACATACAAAAAATATGGTGAAATCCTGTTCCTTGTAAAACCCCCTCAAAAAACAAGGGGGCACTCCCTCCGTCTGGAGAAAAAAAGGTTCAAGCAGCAGAGGCGACAAGGCTTCTTTACAGTGAGAACTGTGAATCTATGGAATAGTCTACCGCAGGAGCTGGTCACAGCAGGGACAGTAGATGGCTTTAAAAAAGGGTTCGATAATTTCCTAGAACAAAAAAATATTAGCTCCTATGTGTAGACATTTTTCCTTCCCTTTTCCCTTCCCTTGGTTGAACTTGATGGACATGTGTCTTTTTTCAGCCGTACTAACTATGTAACTATGTAACTATGTAATATTTGGTGAAAAGGAACGCAGTTCTTTACCCAAGGTGCCCCTCATCCAGGATGCAACTGTTATTACGGTATGCACCAGAACTTACCTCAAGGTTATTTTCACATTGGGGAGAACATATTTTGCTGTCTGATAACTGGTTTTACGTATGTGGTATAAACACATACAAGATTTTACCTTATGACGGAGTAGGTACATGCACAATTGCTAAATTAAATTCTCAATAATCAGACAAGATTCCATGCTAAAGTGTTGGACCAGCCTAATATTGTGTTGGATTACTTGATAGCTAGTCAACGAGGCATGTGCCAGAAGATTGGTCCTGCTTGCCGTCATTATGCTAGCTATGACTTTTCTGTTCAAGTACATACTCACATAATAAAAGTGTTATAGGAGTTAAAGGTCCGTGTTAGACCACACAATTCTCAGGATGATGTTTCTTTGCCAGAATTGGTTCAATGGTTAGATCCTGAAACTGGATTAAAGGTATAGGAGGATGGGTAAGTGGAATTGTTCATTTTGCTCTTTAAGTTCTCTTAAATGTTATTGTTATCTGGGTGAGTATTAAAGGTATTAAGGGGATGATAGTCAACGTACATATTATTACTGAGGATGATAATGGCAATCACATACTTGGGTTGGGTCAATACCATTTCAGCCTCCCTTCATGGGAGAACCTCACTGTCACGTCTACATTTATGATTGATAATGGTAATTATCAGAGAGGGGAAATGTTGAAGAAAATATTAAACATAAGGTTCATTAATTTGTTATAAACCTCTGTATCATAATGGAGAATGAAAGATAGACTTTCGATAAGTATTACAACATGATGAAATAAATGACAATAAGATGATTTGTAGGTACTTTGATAGGTTACAAATTAACTATATAATAAATATTGTGAGTTACATTTAGGTCAAACGACCTATGATTTTCTGATTCTGTTTACCCGTATTAAGGTAATAGATAAGATATTGATGAGTAGTAGTAGAATTGATTCAAAACAAGATTTAAGGATTAATTCTTCCCTATGTACAACCCCTTGCAACTCATACATCATAATTGTTATAAATGCTACTGTTTACAATAATTATACTAGTTCTAAACTTCACTGTTTAGGGCTCTGTGGCTATACAATAAACCTTCAACCTATGTCAATGTCTCTGTGAGGTCTTGAGGAGATTGAGAAGTTATTCCGCAACAGTTTTTAGTACCATTCTTTCCACTAGGTGGCAGTACCGGTTAAAAACTGGTAGCTCTCAGAAACTTTTTGGCTACCTCAATCAGAGGAGTATTCATTGCAACCACTTTCTAGGTCAGAATTGAGAAACACTTGGCAGCAACAGTATGCTAATGCTGAACTACATCTTCTATGATGCTCAGCCAGTTGTTTCTCCCTAGGTTGGGTCATTTATTATTTCTCTCTTGTGCATTGTAGCCTATTAGGTTATGAGTCAATCAAGAATAGACCAACCAAGAACTCTTTGTCAGCCAACCATCAGTAACTTCTCCTTACAGTCACTATCCAATGATCAAACTTTTTCCTATTGGAAAAAGTCATGGTCTACACTAGTTTTCAGAGATTGTCTAAGTACAATGCCTAACTTCACTGATTTCCTGGAATTTTAGGTGTCACTGCAGTTAACCCCAATAGCCCAAAAAGATTGCATATGGGGATTTGATTTGGAAGGTCCTCAAACTAGACCTCTGACGGTCACTGGGGATTTCCTTTCACTAAGTTACAAAATTATGGCTTAGTATGGTTAAAAATTGGCCACTATTAGTGACCAGTGGTGACCACCAGCTCTTTATTGTGAGTACCAAACAAATCCCTATATAACAGCTTCCTTGGCACCTGTGAGTGGGACATGGGAAAGAGTGGGAGGATTTCAGTTTAAATGGGTAGTCTCATGAAGACAAATGTTTTTTTAATTTGAAGCATCTAACCCCTCTATAATTCCCATGTAATCAGCTGTAATCGCCGGGGGAAAGTCAAATAAATGGTCAACCATGTAATGCACAAATGGGTCGGGTCCGCCAGGGCGGTAGCTGGTTTACAAAGCGGTTCTCCATTTTGGTTCATAGAGGTGGTTCCTGAGACGAGGGAGAATCACTCTAGGACATCCATATGCCTATATACGGTACATGAACAAGGTTTGTCTTTATGAATTTTCAACGTTTTAGGCTAGTCCGGCTTTAAATATCACTTACAACTTCCTCTTACATCTTTCGGTCTGATACAAATTTTAACAATTTTCAAAAACAATTTCGTTGAGAAATACTGCCACCACAGCAAGGACTTTAAAGGAGTTTTTCGGGAAAAAAATACATTGATGGCCTATCCTTTAAGATAGGCTATTAATGTGTGATCAGTGGGTTTCAGAACCTCAGCACCAACACTAATCAGCAGAACAAAGGGGATGAAGTGCTCCAGAATGCCCTTTCATTCTGCTGATTGGTGGGAGTCCTGTGGGTTGGTGCCTCACCGATCACACATTGATGGCCTATCCTAAGGAAAGTTTATCAATGTGCTTTCCGAGAAAACCCCTTTCGAGTCATTCTGGATGGTGTAGTAAATAGGTGTCAACTTACAAAGAAGAGACAGAGCTTTAACCTACTAATATACTGTGAATTAAAATCTCTGTGATTAAAAGGTCCATGGATGCGATATGTACATAGGGAACAATGTACAATTGGGCCAAAAGAGGATCATACACAGACATTATTATGTATGCAAAAAGTGTGCCGTCTACTTCTGTACTCCCCAACTCCATGGAAAAAATTATAGAATAATAACAAAAGTAAGAGCACTTATACAGGGCCGGTATCAAGGTGGCAAACTAGGCAATTGCCCAGAGCCCCCATTTCCTAGATGGCCCCCAAGGACGAAAACCCCAAGAGCAAACAAAAACTGCCCAGTATTTTTTAGCAGTCCATGGTGGTATTATTTAGGAATTGAATTGCGGTAATAAGGAAGCATTCTTCTGATGCCTCATGGTACGTGGGCACTATATGGTGCTATTATGTGGGCTATATGTCAGTATTGTCTTGGCACTATATGGTGATATTATGTGGGTTACAATTATGGTAAAAAAAAGTCTGTTTAAAAGCAACTAGTGAGGGGCCCTACTTTGTTAGTTGCCCAGGGCCACATCTTGTAGAAAGCTGGCCCTGACTAAATGTGTGTTGTATGTGCAATCTTGTGTTCTAAGTGACTATAGCAGAGCTGCATTTGTCATATATTTGTGCATGGTGATAACCCTGTAATTTAAGATAACTGCAGACCTATGTAAAACTAGAGATAACATAATGTGACATCACAATGAGTTGTGCCAAACTTATCTCTGGCACATGCAGCAGAAACATACATCACTTTAGTCAAATCAAACCCATAAATCCTGTGGTCAAGGCAGAATTGGCTTTTACAATTTTCATGAGGCACATTTATCTGCAGAACTCATAACTTTCTGACTGCTGACCTTCCCTGGGAAGAGTTTTGGAAGGTCAGTGTATGTATGATGACATCAATTTCTTTTGTTTTATAGATCCCCGTGAAATAATCCAGTACAATGAATATTGAATGTATTGGAATATTGTATCAATTGCAAACTGATTCATCATATATTTATATATTTTCCTCTCATATACAGAGAGGCCCATTCCAAATATTATAAAGCCTATACAGTAATATATTCTCTCAACACATCTCTGTTAAAACTGCCATGGGCCAAAAATTCTAAGAAAGCTTCCATGGATCACAGCTGGCAGATCTGCAGCAGGAACGCAGGCGAACACTAAGCTGAAGAAGGAAAACAGCTGGCTCAGCTATTTTCTATGCCTCCAGCTATGTGCACTCAGTCAGCTCTGATCCATAGCAATCTCTGCATTTCAAGGGCAATCTGAGAAGAAGAAACTGTGATAGAATTATTATAATACCCATTTAAATACCCATAGAATACCGTCAGGGTGTAACAAGTAACCATGTGGCCCTATGGCAAAACTTGGGGCCCTTCTCCATCAGCACATGATTATTTTGGTCTCTACTCAGTCTCCTATGTCTTTTCCTGACTTTCTGGATCTTTCAGTGATCTGCAATAATTTTCTTACTTTTGCCTTTCATCATCCTTCGCCGTCTCTGAGTAAAGATAGGCCCCATAACAGCTACTATACTGTTACTCTGACAGTTAGGCCATGTTCAATAAGACACTTGTACAAATGTGTTTTAAAAAAATCCATAAACTGGGCAAGTGGTCCCTGGATATAAAGATGCAGCAGAGCTGAATTTGTCACTTACAGTAATTCTGTAGGAGTGTTATTACAGAATTCAGCAGGTTTACCTGCAATCCTATGCAAAACTCCTACAAACTCATGATAACGTTGAGTAGTGTTGGGAGCCAATTTCAGCTCTGCTACATTTAAATGGGCTACAAAGTGAAACTGTGCCTATTGCTAAACAGTTTTTTCTTCATTCTTTGTTAACAGTCCACGAACGGCTCAGTGCAATCTCTACCGGTTTGCTTATATTTACAGGTATTTGCTTGAAGCTTGGTAGCAAAGACCCTGAGATGAGGTGTTCGCTCATATGTGAGATCATACCATATAGGCAATATAGCACAGTTACCATATATTTACCCATTATTATAATCCTTTTAATCTACCCATCTTATTATATCAGCAATGGGTTAGAGCTAGTTTCATATTACGTAATGTGAGTAAATATGGAGGAGGAGAACGTAATGTGTCCTGTTGGAGTATAATCCACATTGTTTTTCCAAGTTCACATCTGTATGCCATTTGCCCTGCATGTGTGAGTTTGCAGACAGCTTTCTAATTTTTTATTGGTAAAAAGAAAAAAACAATCTGTGTTTATTAAAATCTTTGCTGCTCGACACTACAAAATATAGCAGTGTTTTTACTTTGCATTTTCAACCATCAGATTTAGCAAAACTAGATTTGCATACTGTATGCATAATTCTGATTCTTTAATTTCAGATAATATAACACATTTACCGGCAGTCCTTTATACAACCACATCCCAAAGAGTTGTGCCACATGACAAACTCACCTCTTCTATACCTGCATGCAGTATAGCATCAATGTTCACCTGAAAAGTTACCAGTTTACATTTAATTTGCAAACTTTACCACCTGTTAGTCATGTGCCAAGTTACGAAAAATAGAACTCAAAAAGAAAAGGCCACCCTACTAAATTCCTATGTCATTTGTTGGTTAACATCATATAGAGTCCTAAGCCTTGCCTTAAATATCTTGAGATATTCTGTAGAGTATTTATTACTAACTGAAACGTAAAAATATCCTGGAGAGCTTAGAACTTGGTTATCTCCTGGTCATCATCTTGGACTAGGTCATGAGCTGACCCATAACTGGAGCAGTACACTTACGTCTACTGTTGACTTCAGACCAACAACCCAACTGCATAAGCAATCTAGTAAAGTGCCATGCATGCAGCTGAGGGTAAATTTGCAGTATTTCCACTATTACTCTGGTGAAACTTCTCAAGTAACCTCTTGACTGATGTGCAATCCATTTTATGCAAAAGGTAGACCAGTACTTTCCATAAATTGCATACAAAATAAATTGTCAATTCCCCAAAACGTAACCAGCACTTACTTGTCCAACACGAAGTACAGGTCAAAGCCTCCATAGCAGGAAGGTCTACCACTTTCTTCAGTACTACTTTGACCATCACAAACCAACAAAAATGTTACAAGAAGAAGGGGTTTGAAACCCAAATAAAAGGTGCATAATCCAGCCATAGTTATTCTGAATTCAGAAACCTTCAGAAAAGTTTCCTCTTGTAGATATTCAATTCACACAGAAGAATTCCGAGTGCTCTCCAAATCTGCCTTTGATTCTCCAAGTTCTTCCTTCCTTTCCACCTTCTGTCTTGGGTTTCAGAACTAGTCCAGCACTGTCTTCATATCTTTGTTGTTGTCAAGAATTTGCATCCCATTTGTATGCTGCTTAGAGGAGGCACTGCTGTGCACTGTTTAATGGGAGGAAAACTTTTTTCTGACAAAGTTGCTTTGTCTAAACCTGCAAAAATTTTTTTTTATCCATGTGTGTGCGCAGATCGAGAATTGTAAAAATCCTGACATCTTGTGATGATAGAGCAGAATGCAACATCCTAGACAGAATAGGAAACTTACAGTTAGGCCTTATTCACACGACTGTGAAAAACGGCTGTGTGATGGCCGTTCTTTTAATGGCCGTCACACGGCCGTTTTCAGAACAATGATGTTCTATGGGTGTATTCACACAGCCGTTTTTTTTACGGCCCGTGAATATCGGCCGTCAAAAAATGGGACATGTCCAATTTTTGGCTGTTTTAACGGCCTGACGGCCCCCATAGAAGTCAATGGATCCGTTTTTAACGACTGTCAATACATGTAATAACCGTTAAAAATGGATCTGTGACATGGGGATTGGCAATGGAACTACTAGTTCACTTGCTGGCTATCAGCGGCGCGACGACACATACTCAAAGATTCACCGATGAAGCGCCGACTTCTTCTGGTCTGGTCACTAGTCTTGTGGGTTCTGCGAAGGCGGCGCGATGACGTCATCCCGCCGCCTTCGCAGATCCTCTGAGATTAGCGACTACACCAAAAGAAAACATCGCTGCATCGGTGAGTGTCATCACGTCGCCTTCGCAGATCCCGAGAAGACGAGGGACCCTACCTGAAGAAGACAGCGCTGCATCAGTGAGTATGTAGGGCATTCATGTCGGCCTGTGTGGCATCATATACATCGGGGCTGTGTGGCATCATATACAGGGGGGCTGTGTGGCATCTACAGGTGGGCTGGGTGGCATCTACAGGGAGGCTGTGTGGCATCTACAGTGAGGCTGTGTGGCATCCACAGTGAGGCTGTGTGGCATAATATACAGGGAGGCTGTGTGGCATCATATACAGGGAGGCTGTGTGGCATATACAGTGAGGTGTGTGGCATCATATACAGGGAGGTGTGTGGCATCATATACAGGGAGGTGTGTGGCATATACATGGAGGTGTGTGGCATCATATACAGGGAGGTGTGTGGCATCATATACAGGGAGGTTTTGTGGCCTTCGCAGATCCCGTGAAGACGAGGGACCATACCTGAAGAAGACAGCACTGCATCAGTGAGTATGTAGGGCATTTATGTCGGCCTGTGTGGCATCGTATACATCGGGGCTGTGTGGCATCATATACAGGGGGGCTGTGTGGCATCTACAGGGGGGCTGGGTGGCATTTACAGGGAGGCTGTGTGGCATCTACAGTGAGGCTGTGTGGCATAATATACAGGGAGGCTGTGTGGCATCATATACAGGCAGGCTCTGTGGCATATACAGGGAGGCTGTGTGGCATATACAGGGAGGCTGTGGGGCATCATATACAGGGAGGTGTGTGGCATCATATACAGGGAGGTGTGTGGCATCATATACAGGGAGGTGTGTGGCATATACATGGAGGTGTGTGGCATCATATACAGGGAGGTGTGTGGCATCATATACAGGGAGGTTTTGTGGCATCATATACAGGGAGGTGTATGGCATCATATACAGTGAGCCTGTGTGGCATATACAGGGAGGCTGTGTGGCATATACAGGGAGGCTGTGTGGCATCATATACAGGGTGGTGTGTGGCATCATATACAGGAGGTGTGTGGCATCATATACAGGGAGGCTGTAAATAGTGTCTAGGTGAACGTGTGACCTTCCTTTGGGTGTTTTCAGTGGGTTGGGACAAAAAAAGCCTGACCAATGAAATTCATCAGTTTTTTTAACGGCCATGAAAAACTGATGCAAAACAGATGTCAAATGGCCATTAAAAACAGACGGACGGACTGGAAATGGATGAAAATTTGGAGACACACTGATGCAAAATGGCCATGAAAAACAGAAAAATGGAAAATGGACACATTTTTTCACTGTCGTGTGAATATAGCCTTACAGTACGCACGAAAATGGCGACAGCACTCTGCGAACACCAATGACACCTAAACACTTTAAATAAATAAATATGCAGTGCTGCTGAATCTACTTACAATAGTGAGCCCACATTTTGATCAAATTGTGTGAGCCCACCCGCCATGACAGGCGTACTTGCACTTGTATACGCGTTTTGTTTCATTTTGCTGGAATGTACTGATCAAACTTTCTTGAAACTTACAGTTTTGTCTTTGCAACTTTCAAATGGCCAGTAGTATGAAGACACTTATGTTCCTCTGGTGGGTCTAAGCTCTGACACAATAATGGGCCTCTACTAAAAATGGGCCCCAAATGACCAGCGTAAAACAAATCCATTTTAAGCTGACGTTAGAGACAATCACTGGCCACTAGGATAAATTTTTTATAGTTTGCTTCACATGGACATGAAGATGATCTGTACAGTTGGAAGATGGCCCTCAGAATCATTTCCTCTGGTGGGCCAAAGGAACACCAATCAGAACACTGGTTATCCCGGTAACCAGTGGAGTGGGAATGGGGCTTAATTTCAAAGACAATGTCACGATCTGTGGGTATGTGGACCCACTGGGCCATACAGCCGTACCGGGTTAGCAGCTGGCCAACAGGGTACCAAGTCAATATATAGAAATAGTCCAAGCACAAGGGTACCTGTAGTGGTTCAGGCAGTAGCAACGGCTAGGCATAGATGGGACCTTGATAGCAGAAACAAGACGTGGCGTAACACAGCAGACGGAACAAGACTCCAACAGGTTTAAGGCACAGGAACAAATAGCACGGGATACAGGGTACAGGTAGCAGGGCACGATAAACTATGGGAACAGGATAACACTAAGGGACCATTTGCAAGACTAACATAGGAAAAAACAACAACACTCAGGTAAAGAGCTAAGTGGCAGGGCCCTTCTTATAGTCCTGAGTGATCATGGGTTAATTAATTATAATTCCCATGTGCGCATGTTGGCCCCTTAAGGCTGGGCACGAGCGTGCGCGCGCACCCTACAGGACACAGTGGACCTGAGCGGAAGTGAGCGCTGGCGACTCCTTGGGAGGAGATGCGGGCCAGCGCTCACAGATCCATTGCTGCAGCGGCCAGGGGGTTAGTAATCCCGATGGTCCTCGGCCATGGACGCTACAGTATCCACCCCTCTTATGCCCCCTCTTCTTGGGGCCACAGCGAGAGAGGAACTTCTTAATGAGGGCAGGGGCATTGAGGTTCTCTTCTGGCTACCAGGACCTGTCCTCTGGAACAAACCCCTTCCAATCCACCAAATAAAAAGTTCTTCCTCCTACTTTTTTGAAGTCCAGGATCTCCTTAACCTCAAATACATCGGAAGAACCGCTGGAAGCAACTGCAGAGCTAGGCGTTTTTGTGTAGCGGTTGAGGACCACAGGCTACAGGAGGGACACATGAAAGGCGTTGGGGATCCTGAGGGTGGAAGGCAGCCAAAGCTTGTAGGAGACAGGGTTGATTTGCTGTAGGATCTCAAAGGGTCCTAGGAACCTGGGAGCAAACTTGTATGAAGGTACCTTTAGACAGATATTCCTTGAGGACAGCCAGACTTTGGTACCCGGAAGATACTGAGGCGGTTCTCTTCTTCTATTATCCGCCTTTCGCATCATGCGGTCGACTGCCAGCAGACTAGAGGACCGGGTTTGCTGCCAGATGTGTAGAAAGTCCCTGAATGCAGAGTGAGCTGCGTGCACCTGGGACGTAGCTGAAACAGGAAGAGGAATTTGTGGATGTTGGCAGTAGACGATGAAGAACGGTGTAGAAGCAGTGGACTCACTTGTGTGGTTGTTGTATGAAAACTTTGCTCAAGGAGGAAGCTGTACCCAGTCATCAGATGAAGTGTCGTGGATAATTTTCCATGATTTGATTAATCCTCTCGACCTGACCATTGGACTGGGGATGGTAATCTGAGGAAAAGTCCAACTTCACATCTAGGAGTTTACATAGGGCTCTCTCCAGAATTTCGAGGTAAACTAAACCATTGATCAGACACGATATGAAGAGGCAAGCCATGCAAGCGGAAGATGTGATGGATGAAAAGGTTAGCCAGTCAAGAAGCAGAAGGTAGGCCGGTCAGCGGAACAAAATGAGCCATTTTCGAGAACCGGTCCACCACCACCCAGACCGTATTGTATCTAGCAGAGGAAGGAAGGTCTGTGACAAAGTCCATTGCTATATGCTGCCAAGGGGCATTGGGCACAGGCAGAGGTTGGAGCAGACCAGCAGGCTTGAAGTGAGCAACCTTGTTGGCAGCGCACATAGTGGAGGACTAGACAAAGTCCACAAAATCTTTGGGCAGCGCGGGCCACCAGAAATGATGGACAATAAGATCTCGGATTTTACGAGCACCAGCGTGCCCAGCAAGTTTGGAGCTGTGCCCCCCAGCGAAAGATTCTACTCCTGTCTGCCAGGCACCCAAAAGTCCTCCCCAGAGGGATGTCTCTAACTTGCAGAGAATTAACAGAAATAATACAGGACAGATCAATGATACTTTGCTGAGACTCCACGGTGTCCTCTGTCTCGAACGACCTTGACAAGGCATCGGGCCTCATGTTTTTGTCAGCAGGACGGTAGTGGAGCACAAACTGGAACTGGACGAAGAACAGCGACCACCTGGCTTGATGGGGGTTCAGCCGTTGGGCCGAATGGAGATAGCTGAGGTTCTTGTGGTCGGTATATATCAGGATTGGCTGAGCTGCACCCTCTAGTAGATGTCTCCACTTCTCCAGAGCCAATTTGATGGCGAGTACCTTCCGATCCCCAATAGAGTAATTGCTCTCTGCGGGAGAAAAAAGTCTAGAATAATAGCCCCATACCACTGCCTTCCCTTTGGAACCTCTCTGGAACAGAAGTGCACCTGCACCAACAGAGGAGGCGTCCACCTCCAAAGAAAACTGTCGAGATACATCAGGATGATGGAGGGTTGAGGCTGATGTGAAGGCACTCTTAAGGCTATTAAATGCAGAGTCCACACCTTGGCGTTCATACCTTTTTTTGTGAGGGTAGAGATGGGAGCTATCAGTGAAGAGAAGTTTGGGATAAATTGCTGGTAGAAGTTGGCGAATCCCAAAAAAAACACTGTATGGACCTCAAGCCTTGAGGACGCGGCCATTCCAGGATGGACTTTACCTTCTCAGGGTCCATCTTGAGGCCTTGATCCAAGATGATGTAGCCCAGGAAGGGTAGAGAATTCTTCTTAAACACACACTTCTCCAGCTTGGAACACTTGGTATAGAGGTGATTCTCGCTTAATCGCAGTAGAACTTGACGGACACATCTCTGATGAGTTGTCGGATCTGGAGAAAAAAATCAAAATGTCATCGAGATAGACCACAAAAGAAACACTGAGGAGATCTCTGAAGATGTCCTTGACAAACTCGCGGAAGACCGCGGGAGCTTTACACAGACCAAAGGGCATTACCAGGTATACATAGTGCCTGCCTCGGGTGTTAAATACCGTCTTCCATTCATCCCCCCGGTGGATCTGGATCAAGTTGTAAACCCCACGCAGGTCTAGTTTAGAGAAAATCTTGGCTCCTCGTATGCGGTCAAATAGTTCGGAAATTAGTGGCAACGGAAATTTGTTCTTGACCGTTATTTGATTGAGACCACGGTAGTCGATGCAAGGCCGAAGAGATCCGTCTTTCTTCTTGACAAAGAAGAACCTGGCACCAGCCGGGCAGGAGGATTTTTTTTATAAAACCCCTCTCCAGATACTCCTTGACATAGTCCCTGGCAAGGAGAGAGGGTATACCCGTCCACGAGGAGGGGACGCATAAGGAACCAGTTCAATAGGGCAGATATAAGCCCAGTGTGGGGGCAGCGTCTCAGCCTACTTCTTGCTGAAGACATTCGCAAACTGAGAGTAAGGAGGAGGTAATCCTGCCAACGACTGAGACAGAGGAGGCTGGAACGGATGGATCTGCAACAGACAGCGATTGCCACACTTGGAGCACCATTGGAGAACCTCTGCGGAATTCCAGTCCAGAACTGGGACATGTAGTCGAAGCCAAGGTAGGCCCAGAAGCACAGGGTTGACGGCTCTGGGCAGGACAAGAAATGAAATTAGCTCAGAATGAAGGGCTCCAACTTGGAGCTTCAGCGGTTTGGTCTCAGATACATGGTACCAAGTCAATATATAAATAGTCCAAGCACAAGGGTACCTGTAGTGGTTCAGACAGTGGCAACGGCTAGGCGCAGATGGGACCCTGACAGCAGACACCAGACGTGGTGTATCACAGCAGGCAGAACCGGTGGCACAACACAACTCCAACAGGTTTAAGGCACAGGAACAAATAGCACGGGATACAGGGTAGAGGTAGCAGGGCACGGGAAACAACGGGAACAAGATAACACTAAGGGACCATTTGCAAGACTAACATAGGAAAACACAACGCTCAGGCAATGTGCAAAGGGGCAGGGCCCTTCTTATAGTCCAGGGTGATCATGGGCTAATTAATGATAATTCCCCTACGGGATACAGATGACCGGAGCAGAAGTGAGCACTGGCGTCTCCTGAGGAGGAGATGCGGTCCAGCACTCACAGATCCATGGCTGCGGTCGCCGGCGGGTGAGTAATCCTGACGGTCCGCGGCCATGGATGCTACAGATCCTGGTATAAGAAGGCACTTGGCTCAAATTGACTATAAAAATATGAAATTTATTCGAATATAATTAAAATGTAACGTTTACGATCTTGCATAAACTGACAAACAGACAAACATCACAAGCCCGGCTGGGTGATAAATAACATGATTCACAAAAGTTGAGAGACAATCCTACTCAAAAAGACCATATAATGGGCAATCTTTGCTTAATGCATCCGTATATTCATCATAATGAAGAGTATAATTATATACAAGTTGGATGAGAATCATGAAGTGATAAATGTATCCATCAAATAGAACCACTGAGAAATGAGGAGGGCTAAATATAATACCATGGACTGATAATAAAGTACTGACTTTAAATAGTATAATAGTCACAGGGCAACTGCTACACGTAGACATGAGAAATTATGCAAATAATTGGAGCCTTTGTCGGACATGTGCAGCTGAGTGCAGCATGTAATAGGCAGAGCTTCACAAACCCTGTCTCACGTAAAATTATTTTTCTAACTCCCTCCGTTATTTACATATCGGTGACGTTATATTTGGCGCACGATATGTAAATAAGCCCCTGAACTGTCAATGGGGCATTTCTAACTAACTAAAAGAGCGTGATGTCTGCTGCAGATAGCGTGCCCGCACCCTCACACATGCCGTTACCTTTTATGTAGGATATTTGTGAAGGACGTTCAGCAGCTTGATTGTAATGACAGGGATAGGGAAACAGACAAGTGAGCCCTAATCTACCCGCCACTCAGTCCCTGCCTACTTGCAACGACCCACCCTAGGCGACGGGGTACAACTGGGCGACGGTCCCTACACTCAGTAAGTGCACGACAGACAACCAGACAAGTAAACACAGAACAAAGGGAAACGGGGCAGTTGCCCACGGCAACACCGTGAGCAACAAGAGTAGTAAACAAGCCGAGTCAAACCAGGAGTGTACGAGGTACCAAACGCAGAGCAGAAGAGTAGTCAGTAAGCCAGGGTCAATACGAAGCAGGGACAAGTAGTTCAAGAAGCTGCAGCAGGGCCAGGAAACCAACAGAGAAGAATCACAAGCAAGGAGGAACAGGAAAGGCAGGTATAAATAGACAGAGGGCGGAAGCTAGCTCCGTCTGGCCAGGCTGTGATAGGATCTCCCACTCCTAAGCCTGCCATCCTGAGTGGTGGAAGATGGAGTCAGTCTCACAGACATAGAAGCAGGTGCAGACTGATTACCTATGGGCGTGGATACAGAAGCTGTGCCTGGAAGATCCTTAACAGTACCCCCCCCTTTTATGAGGGGCCACCGAAACCCTTTCTAGATAGACCTGGTTTATTGGGGAAACGAAGGTGGAACCTCCTGACCAATACCCCAGCGTGAACATCCCGGGCGGGTACCCAAGTCCTCTCCTCAGGCCCGTATCCTCTCCAATGGACCAGGTACTGGAGGGAGCCTTGGACCATCCTGCTGTCCACAATCTTGGCCACCTCGAATTCTACCCTCTCAGGGGTCAGAACGGCGACAGGTGGTTTCCTCGAGGGAGCCAAGGACGGGGAGCAGCGTTTAAGGAGGGAGGCATGAAACACGTCGTGTACTCGAAAAGATGGGGGCAACTCTAGTCGGAAGGAGACAGGATTGAGGACTTCAATGACCTTGTACGGCCCTATAAACCGGGGAGCAAACTTCTTGGACGGGACTTTAAGGCGCAAGTTCTTTGACGATAGCCACACCAGATCCCCGACCATAAACAAGGGGTTAGCAGAACGTCTTCTATCTGCCTGAGTTTTTTGTATGCTCTGGGACGCCTCTAGGTTCTTCTGAACCTGGGCCCAGACTGTGCACAGTTCCCGATGAATGACCTCTACCTCGGGATTGTTGGAACTACCAGGTGAAACGGAGGAGAACCAAGGATTAATCCCAAAATTACAGAAAAAGGGGGAGACCCCTGACGAGTTACTAACCCGGTTATTAAGGGAAAATTCGGTGAGGGGAATGAATGAGACCCAATCATATTGACAGTCAGAGATAAAACACCTTAAATATTGTTCTAGAGACTGATTAGTCCTCTCGGTTTGGCCATTAGTTTCAGGATGGAAGGCAGAGGAGAAGGACAGATCAATCTCCAAATTTTTACAGAAGGCTCTCCAAAACAAAGAAACAAATTGTACCCCTCTGTCAGAAACAATATTGACAGGGACCCCATGGAGACGCAGGATGTGTTTGACAAACAAGGTAGCTAACGTCTTAGCATTGGGTAGTTTTTTGAGGGGCACAAAGTGGCACATCTTACTGAAGCGGTCTACTACAACCCACACCACCAACTTGCCTTGAGATGGAGGCAAATCGTTGATAAAATCCATGGAGATATGGGTCTAAGGTCTCTGGGGAATGGGCAAAGAACGTAGTAAGCCCGCTGGTCGGGACCTGGGAGTCTTGGACCTAGCACAAACCTCACAAGCGGCGACGTAGGCCTTAACGTCTTGAAGGCAACCCAGGCCACCAAGAGTTTCTGGCAATGAGGTGCTTGGTACCCAGGATGCCTGGATGACCAGATAGTGCGGAGTCATGATTTTCCCTAAGTACCCTTAGCCGGAATTGCAGGGGAACAAACAGCTTGTTCTCAGGAAGGTTCCCGGGAGCTGAACCTTAATCAGCAGCAATTTCAGAGACTAAATCAGAATCAATAGAGGAAATGATTATACCTGGAGGCAAAATACAAGCAGGATCTTCCTCCGAAGGAGGGCTGGCCATGAAGCTACGCGACAGTGCATCAGCCTTAATATTTTTAGACCCAGCCCTATAGGTAACCAAAAAATTGAATCTGGTAAAAAATAACGCCCATCGAGCTTGTCTCGGGTTTAGCCTCCGGGCCGATTCTAGGAAAACCAGATTCTTGTGGTCGGTAAGGACTGTTACCTGGTGCCTAGCCCCCTCCAGGAAGTGGCGCCACTCTTCAAATGCCCATTTAATGGCTAAGAGTTCGCGGTTGCCAATATCATAGTTACTCTCAGTGGGCGAAAACTTCCTGGAGAAGTAGGCACAGGGATGGAGATGGGTGAGGGACCTGGTACCCTGGGACAAGACAGCCCCCACTCCCACCTCGGACGCGTCAACCTCCACGATAAATGGCTCCATTTGGTTGGGCTAAACCAACACCGGGGCCGAGATAAAGCACTTCTTAAGGGCCTCAAAAGCCTGGACAGCCTCAGGAGGCCAGTGGAGGAGATCAGCACCCTTGCGAGTGAGGTCCGTAAGAGGCTTAGCGATGACCGAGAAGTTAGCAATAAATCTCCTGTAATAATTAGCGAACCCCAAGAAGCACTGTAACGCCTTCAGGGAGGCAGGTTGGACCCATTCCGCCACAGCCTGGACCTTGGCGGGGTCCATGCGGAATTCATGAGGAGTGAGGATTTGACCCAAAAATTGTATCTCCTGCACCCCAAACACACATTTTTCGGTCTTCGCAAACAGTTTGTTTTCCCGAAGGACCTGGAGCACCTTCCTGACATGCTCAATGTGGGAGGACCAGTCCTTGGAAAACACAAGTATGTCATCAAGGTACACTACAAGAAATACCCCCAGGTAATCTCTTAAAAACTCATTTATGAAATTCTGGAAGACCGCGGGAGCATTACACAACCCAAAGGGCATGACGAGGTATTCGAAATGACCTTCGGGCATGTTAAACGCAGTCTTCCACTCATCCCCCTCTTTGATGCGGATAAGGTTATACACCCCCCGTAGATCAAACTTAGAGAACCATTGGGCCTCCTGAACCTGATTAAAGAGATCAGGAATCAAAGGAAGGGGATACTGGTTCCTTACAGTGACCTTATTCAAATTACGTTAGTCAATGCATGGCCTAAGACCATCATCCTTCTTCCCTACGAAGAAAAAGCCAGCACCTAATGGAGAAGTAGAGGGGCGAATGTAACCCTTGGCCAGGCATTCCTGGATATACTCTCTCATGGCTTCACGTTCGGGACAAGAGAGATTACATATCCTACCCTTAGGGAGCTTAGCTCCTGGTACCAAATCGATAGCGCAATCGTATTCTCTATGAGGAGGTAACAATTCGGAGGCCTCCTTAGAGAAAACATCAGCGAAGTCCTGAACAAACTCAGGTAGCGTGTTCACCTCCTCAGGGGAAGAAATAGAATTAACAGAAAAACATGACGTCAAGGATTCATTACCCCATTTGGTAAGATCCCCAGTATTCCAGTCAAACGTGGGATTATGCCACTGCAACCAGGGAAGGCCTAAAACCAAATCGGACAATAATCCCTGCATCAACAGTACAGAGCACTGCTCCGAATGCATGGAGCCAACAAGGAGTTCAAAAACAGGGGTATGCTGTGTAAAATAACCATTAGCAAGAGGAGTGGAGTCGATACCCACTACCAGGACAGGTTTAGGCAAATCAATTTAAAGGCATAGCTAGAGACATAGCAAATTCCACAGACATGATATTAGCAGAAGACCCTGAATCCACGAAGGCACTTCCGGTAGCAGACCTACCATCAAAAGAGACCTGAAAGGGAAGCAAGATTTTATTACGTTTCATATTTACGGGAAATACCTGTGCGCCCACGTGACCTCCCCGATGATCACTTAGGAGCGGAAGTTTTCCAGCTGCTTATTCTTACGCCTAGGGCAGGTGTTCACTTGATGCTTGTCATCCCCACAATAGAAGCAGAGACCATTCTTCCTGAGGCACGCTCTACGTTGTTGGGGGGACACGGAGGCCCCGAGTTGCATAGGTACCTCCGAGTCTTCCGTGGAAGAACGAAGCAACGGAACCTCGGGAGGCATCATGGGGGAGTCAGAGGAGAAAACACATAAACGTTCCTGTTGTCGTTCCCTGAGACGTCGGTCAAGTCGTACCGCTAAAGCCATAACCTAGTCTAGGGAGTCAGAAGAGGGATAGCTAACTAGCAGGTCTTTCAGGGCGTTCGACAGACCCAACCTAAACTGGCACCTTAACCCCTTCCTGCTCCTGGACGTACTATTAGGTCATGGCAGCTGTATCGTTCACGCTCCATTACCTAATAGTACGTCTCGGGAGTAACGGCCGATTCGGCCGTCCTCCCGACACATACAGGAGCTGTGACAGCTGCTGTCTTGTTCAGCAGCTGTCACAGCTCCTACTGCGGGGACCGATCGCTGTGTCCCCACTGATTAACCCCTTAAAAGCCGCGTTCTATAGAGATCGCGGCTTTTTAGGGGTTAAGCTGCCATCGCCGGCCTGCTACGCGATAGCGGCCGGTGATGGTGACTATGGCAACCGGACACCAAACAATGGCGTCCGGCTATGCCATAGACGGAAGCCTAGTGGGTCCTGACAATGTCAGGACCCACTATGCTTGCTGTCAGTGAGTAGCTGACAGTTCTAATACACTGCACTACGCATGTAGTGCAGTGTATTAGAATAGCGATCAGGGCCTCCTGCCCTCAAGTCCCCTAGTGGGACAAAGTAATACACTAAAAAAAAAGTTAAAAAAAGATGTGTAAAAATAAGAAAATAAAAGTTTTAAAAGTATTAAAAGTAAAAATCCCCCTTTTTACCTTATCAGTCATTTATTATTAATAAAAATATATAAACAAGCAAATAAACTATACATAATTGGTATCGCCGCGTCCGTAACGGCCTGAACTACAAAATTATTTCGTTATTTATCCCGCACGGTGAACGCCGTAAAAGAAAATAATAATAAACCAAACCACAATCACAATTGTTTGGTCACTTCACCTCCCAAAAAATGGAATAAAAAGAGATCAAAAAGTCGCATGTACCGAAAAATGGTACTGATCGAAACTACAGTTCGTTACACAAAAAATAAGTCCTCGCACGGCTTTATTGATTGAAAAATAAAAACGTTATGGCTCTTAGAATAAGGTAACACAAAAAGTGAATGATTGTTTACAAAACGTATTTTATTGTGCAAACGCCATAAGACATTAAAAAAAACTATAAACATCTGGTATCGCCGTAATCGTATTACCCTGCAGAATAAAGTGAATATGTCATTTATAGCGCACGGCGCACGCTGTAAAAAAAAAATAGAATAAAAAAACAATAGTAGAATTGCTGTTTTTTAGTCACCACGCCACCTAAAAATAGAATAAAAACTGATCAAAAAGCCGCATGCACCCCAAGAAAACTACAATTGATTCCTCAAGGGGTCTAGTTTCCAAATTGGGGTCACTTTTGGGGGGTTCCCAATTTTTTGGCACCACAAGACCTCTTCAAACCGGACATGGTGCCTAATAAAAAAGAGGCCTCAAAATCCACTAGGTGCTTCTTTGCTTCGGAGGCCGGTGCTTCAGTTTATTACCGCAGTAGGGCCACATGTGGGATATTTCTCAAAACTGCAGAATCTGGGCAATACGTATTAAGTTGCGTTTCTCTGATAAATCCTTTTGTGTTATAAAACAAATGGTATAAAGAGGATTTTCGGACAAAAAAAATAATGTAAATTTCACCTCTACTTTGCTCTAAATTCCTGTGAAACACGTAAAGGGTTCATAAACTTTCTAAATGCTGTTGTGAATACTTTGAGGGGTCTAGTTTCTAAAATGGGGTATTTGATAGGGGTTTCTAATATATGGGCCCCTCAAAGCAACTTCAGAACTGAACTGGAACCTAAAAAAATAAATTAATGAGGCAATATTTTGCTTCTTACATTATACTGATAATGAGCCGTGCCCACCCCAAGATGACCCCAGTTTTGACCGTTTGTATAAACGGAGACCCCTATTAGACCGTTCCAGTGCCCGGTTTTCCCAAGCATTCAACCCGAGAAGTGTATTTCTATTGATGAGTCCCTGGTACATTTTAAAGGGAGGGTTCAATTCCGCGAGTACCTGCCGGGTAAGAGGGCAAGGTATGGCGTGAAGATGTATAAGCTGAGAGAGTGCATCCGGGTATACCTACAGGTTTAGGATATATGAAGGAAAGGCCACCCCCAAACCAGACTGCATCCTGAACTACAATAGGTACATGGGAGGGATGGACTTTTAAGATCAAATCCTGAAGCCCTACAGCGCCATGCGGTGTGGTATAAGAAGCTGGCCGGGCACATCATACAGATGGCTTTGTACAATGCGTACGTGCTACGTCGATGTGCAGGCCAGACGGGAACTTTCCTGGAATTTCAAGAGGTGATTATCAAGAACCTAATCTTTAGGGACCAAGAAGGGGGGGCACCCAGTACTTCTGGAAGCGGGGCCACACGCATCGTACCAAGGCGGCAACACTTTCCAGGAGAAGTTCCCCAAACTGGCAAGAAGGGAAAAAGTCAAAAGAGGTGCAAAGTCTGCTATAAGAGGGCGATAAGGATGACACAATATATCAATGTGACACGTGTCCCGAATAACCAGTGCTCTGTATGAAAGTCAGTTTTAAAATGTATCATACATCCCTTGGTTTATAATTTACCCCAATTTTACTTACCCTGATGCACTCCGCACAGCTTATCCCCCTCGTCTTTCCCCTCTGAGCCCTGCTGTGTGCCCAGGCAGCTGATAACAGCCACATGTAGGGTATTGCCATACCCGGGAGAACCCACATTACAGTTTATGGGATTTAGGTCTCTGGTTAAAATGCTCACTACACCTCTAGATGAATGCCTTAAGGGTGTAGTTATTAAAACGGGCTCACTTCTTCCGGGTTTCAACTGTACTGGTACCTCAGGTGCTTCTGCATACATGACTTCACACTAGAAAATCACCAGTAGGCCAAATGGTGGTCCTTTCCTTCTGAGCCCTCCCATGGGCCCAAACGGCCGTTTATCACCACAAATGGGGTATTGCCGCACTCAGAACAAATTGGGCAACAAAATGGAGTATTTTATTTCTTGTGAAAATAAGAATTTTTGAGCTAAAATTACATATTATTGGAAAAAATATATTTTTTTTTAATTCCCAGCCCAATTCAAATAAGTTCTGTGAAGAAACTATGGGGTCTAAATGGTCACATTACCCATAAATGAATTCCTTGAGGGGTGTAGTTTCCAAAATGGGGTCACTTCTGGTGGGTTTCCATTGCTTTGATACCTCTGGGGCTCTGCAAATGCGACATGGCACCCGAAAACCAAACCAGCAAAATCTGTACTCCAAAGAACACACAGCGCTCCTTCCCTTCTGAGCTCTCCCATGGGCCCAAACGGCAGTTTATTGCCACAAATGGGGTATTGCTGCACTCAGGAGAAATTGGGCAACAAAATTGAGTATTTTGTTCCTTGTGAAAATAAGAAATTTTGATAAAAAATTACATCTTATTGGAAAAAATGTCATTTTTTTAATGTCACAGCCCAATTGAAATAGGTGCTGTGAAAAAACTGTGTGGTAAAAATGCTAACAACAACCATAAATGAATTCCTTGAGGGGTGTAGTTTCCAAAATGGGGTCACTTTTGGTGGGTTTCCATTGCTTTGATACCTCTGAGGCTCTGCAAATACGACATGGCACCCGAAAACCAATCCAGCAAAATCTGGACTCCAACAAACATATAGCGCTCCTTTCCTTCTGAGCCCTCCCATGGGCCCAAACGGCAGTTTATCACCACAAATGGGGTATTGCCACACTAAGGACAAATTGGGCAACAAAATTGGGTATTTTGTTCCCTGTGAAAATAAGAGGATTTTGATCACAAATGACATTTTATTGGAAAAAATGAAATTTTTTTCATTTCACAGCCCAATTCAAATACGTGCTGTGAAAAAACTGTGCCGTCAAAATGGTAACAACAACCATAAATTAATTCCTTGAGGGGTGTAGTTTCCAAAATGGGGTCACTATTGGGGGATTCCTACTGTTTTGGCACCTCAACACCTCTTCAAACCTGGCATCCTGCCTAAAATATATTCTAATAAAAAAGAGGACTCAAAATGCACTAGGTGCTTCTTTGCTTCTAGGGCTTGTGTTTTAGTCCACGAGCGCAGTAGGGCCACATGTGGGACATTTCTAAAAACTGCAGAATCTGGACAATACATATTTAGTAGTGTTTCTCTGGTAAAACCTTCTGTGTTACAGAAAAAAAAATGAATAAAATTGAAATTCAGCAAGAAAAATTAAATTTGCAAATTTCACCTCCACTTTGCTTTAATTCCTGTGAAATGCCTGAAGGGTTAAAAAACTTTTCAAATGCTGTTTTGAATACTTTGAGGGGTCTAGATTTTAAAATGGGGTGTTTTATCAGGGTTTCTAATACATAGGCCCCACAAAGCCACTTCAGAACTCAAGAGGTACCTTAAAAAAAAGGCTTTTGAAATTTTCTTAAAAATATGAGAAATTGCTGTTTATGTTCTAAGCCTTGTAACGTCCAAGAAAAATAAAATAATTTTCAAAAAACGATGCCAATCTTAAGTAGACATATGGGAAATGTGAACTAGTAACTATTTTGGGTGGTATAAACGTCTGTTTTACAAGCAGATGCATTTAAATTCTGAAAAATGCAATTTTTTCAAAATTTTCTCTTCATTTTGCAATTTTTCACCAATAAACACTGAATATATCGACCAACAAACATGAAGCCTAATGTGTCACGGGAAAACAATCTCAGAATCGCTTGGGTAGGTTTCAGCATTCCGACGTTAATACCATATAAAGTGAAGTATGTCAGATTTGAAAAATGGGCTCTGAGCCTTAAGGCCAAAACGAGGCTGCGTCCTTAAGGGGTTAAGGCAGGGTCATTCCACCGAGAAGCTACGCACCACTTCCTAAAGTCAGAGCAATACTCCTCAACAGGTCTCTTACCGTGACGTAAGGTCACCAGCTGACTCTCGGCAAAGGCAGTCCTGTCAGTCTCGTCATAAATGAGTCCGAGAGCAGAAAAGAAAAGATCAACGGAGGAAAGTTCAGGGGCGTCAGGAGCCAAGGAGAAGACCCATTCTTGGGGCCCTTCCTGGAGCCGGGACATAATTATACCCACCCGCTGGCTCTCAGAACCTGAGGAGTGGGGCTTTAAGCGAAAATAGAGCCTACAACTCTCCCGAAAGGAGAGAAAAGTCTTCCGGTCCCCTGAGAACCGGTCAGGCAACTTGAGGTGGGGTTCAAGAGGTGAGGTGAGGGGCACTACCATGGTAGCATCAGGCTGGTTGACCCTCTGAGCCAGGGCCTGGACCTGTAGGGAGAGACCCTGCATTTGCTGATCCAGGGTCTCAAGGGGGTCCATAGTGGTGTGAGGGACCAGGGTAGAGTAGGTATATGGGCTTGTGATTATGTAATGACAGGGATAGGGAAACAGACAAGTGAGCCCTAATCTACCCGCCGCTCAGTCCCTGCCTACTTGCAACGACCCGCCCTAAGCGACGGGGTACAACTGGGCGACGGTCCCTACACTCAGTAAGTGCATGACAGACAACCAGACAAGGAAACACAGAACAAAGGGAAATGGGGCAGTTGCCCACGGCAACACCGTGAGCAACAAGAGTAGTAAACGAGCCGAGTCAAACCAGGAGAGTACGAGGTGCCAAACACAGAGCAGGAGAGTAGTGAACAAGCCGAGTCAAACCAGGAGTGTACGAGGTTCCAAACGCAGAGCAGAAGAGTAGTCAGTAAGCCAGGGTCAATACGAAGCAGGGACAAGTAGTTCAAGAAGCAGCAGCAGGGCCAGGAAACCAACAGAGAAGAATCACAAGCAAGGAGGAACAGGAAAGGCAGGTATAAATAGACAGAGGGCGGAAGCTAGCTCCGTCTGGCCAGGCTGTGATAGGCTCTCCCACTCCTAGTCTCACAGACATAGAAGCAGGTGCAGACTGATTACCTATGGGCGTGGATACAGAAGCTGTGCCTGGCAGATCCTTAACATTGATGGCCCGATACAGTGCCGCAGACAGTCTCCCCTCCCCCTCCCTCATGTCCCGACTGGTAACAGCAGCATGAGCAGGAGAAGGAGGAGGAGAGGTGTGTAGAGCAGAGTAGGGGGGGTGGAGGGGGAGCTTCTAAAGCAGCAGAGGGAGTTTTAAGATCGCAGCACAGACCATGGCTGCTAATAGCTGGGAGTCGGACAGAAGCTCACCTCGCCTCATGACAGGTGCGGCCCTGGCACCGGGGCCCCCTCCGGTGTTAGCGACGCCACTGGGCATGAGGGCTTCCGTGCGCTCATGGGCGGTTCGGGCGGCCATGGGCCCCCTGGGAGCCTTGGGCCCCGGGCGGCCACCCAAACCGCCCTAATCATGATCCGCCACTGCACCCAGTGCCTACTAGAAAAATTGCCAGTAGAATGGGAAAAAGTTTAAAAGCATTGTTCTGTAACAAATAATATGTTATGCTCCATAGATTACTCTGAGTGGTCTTTAACAGAATGAAGACCCCTCATAGTTGTCCCGCAGGGGTGGGGGTAAATTTCCCATATAACAACACAGGTTTCACTGTATTAGACGGTGGTAATGGCAGACCAAGGAATTTGTTTATATTTTTATCGTTTTTTTTTTTTGTGTTATATGTGCTTTTTTCTTATATTATTTTGTTATATATTAGTTACTTCAAAAAAATTTTTTCCTATTCTTGGATAGAAACGAAACCTTCAGACACGTTAATGCTATGGCCTTGACTATCTTATCTTTAAATGTTAACGGGTTAAATAATGAACAGAAGAGAATCCTAGCTGGAAAGAGATTTTGGATGCTAAGTATGAAATTGCGCTCTTGCAGGAAACTCATTTCTTGGCAAAGGACACATTTAGGCTTAACAACACAAAATACTCACAAATTTTTCACACCACGGCGGATAAAAAAAAGCTGCTGTCCTTAAAAATTCACGAAATATTCAGATTAGTAGCTAGCAATCTGACCCTAATGGGAGATATTTGATATTATATTCTACAATAATGAACAAGCCCTATATAATTGTTAATGTGTATGCCCCAAATCAGGGCCAGCGCAAATTTATTAAAGCTCTGATAAGAAAAATTCGTACTGGCGTTGTTGGCAATATCATAATTGGGGGTGATTTTAACGCCATTATGGACCCTATGTTGGATGCTTCTAGCACTAGTTTAAAGGGTCGCCTAGCTCTTGAAGATATTCTTTCGATCTGGATCTGCACGACGTTATAGACATGGAGAGGAAAGAGATTATGCTTTCTTTTCTCATGTTCATCATACCTACTCGCATCTAGACTTCTTCTTGCTGAATACTGTGCTAATTACATGTATAAAAAGGGCCAAAATTATGCCAATGTAGTGGTCTGACCACGCTCAAATTATTTTAGTTCTTGATATTTTGCCAACCGCCCGTCCGAATTTCTCATGGAAATTGTATCCACGTTTGTTGTTGACACAT
This sequence comes from Rhinoderma darwinii, assembly GCF_050947455.1. Classification (NCBI taxonomy): domain Eukaryota; kingdom Metazoa; phylum Chordata; class Amphibia; order Anura; family Rhinodermatidae; genus Rhinoderma; species Rhinoderma darwinii. Next base: position 352,419,685 of record NC_134689.1, read on the forward strand.
AGACAAATTCTGAAAAGGGCAATTGAAGAGTTTTTTTTAACATTATGATAAAGGTGTGGTAGACCCCGCTATATTGTGGTGTGCCCATAAGGCTTCATTAAGGGGAACCTGTAAAAGCACTTTAGCATGGCTGAAGTAATATGAACAGCTTGATTCGGTTCTAATCTTGTTAAATCAGTTAGAAAAAGAACATAAGAAATTTTATAGGAATTGAAGTTAACTAGATTGCAACTGAAGTCCTTACTATTACAGCAATTTAAGAAACTCTAAAGCTCAATTCTATGAATTGGGGGATAAAGCTAGTAAATTACTAAACCAGCGAATAAAAAAAAAATAATCCAGCACATCGCATAATTTGGTAGACTCTAAAGGTATTATTACTTATGATCCACAAAAAATTGAAACGGCTAAAAACTAAGAAGGCCCCAGGGCCAGATGGGTTTAAAAATTGTTATTATAAGGCCTTTGGAGGGGTTTTAGCTCCCTATTTTAAAACTATGTTTAATCACTTTAGGGTTTCAGGAAGTATCCCTAAGGAAATGCTTGAGGCCTGGGTACTAACTATCCTTAAAGAGGGAAATAACCCACTATACCCGCAAAGCTATAGGCCTATTCGTTTGTTAAATGGGGACTTAAATATTTTCTTAACCGTTTTGGCTAAGAGGCTATCTATAGTTATCATGTCAATAATTTGCTCTGATCAGGTAGGGTTTATACCAAAATAAACAGGTGTGAGATGCTATGAGAAGAGTGATTGATTTAGGAGAATTGGCGAATCTGTCAGGAACCCCAGTGGTTTACTCTCGCTCGATGCCGAAAAGGCGTTCGATAGGGTCCATTGGGGTTTCCTTAGAGCCTCATTAGAGGGGTTCGGTTTTTCAGGTTTTTTCTAGATGCGGTCTTATCTCTGTATACTTATATTACCCATGTAGAATTTTTGTTTCATCCCTTCCCTTTTCTCATCCCTTGGTTGAACTTGATGGACATGTGTCTTTTTTCAACCGTACTAGCTATGTAAGGGCCTGTTCACATCAGCGTTGGCTTTCCGTTCCGGGGTTCCGTCGGAGGTTTCCGTCGGGTGAACCCCGCGACGGAAAGTCAAACTGAAACAACATCTTCCGTTTCCGTCACCATTGATATCAATGGTGACGGAAACATTGCTAATGGTTTCCGTTCATCACCATTCCGGCAGGTTTCCATTTTAATGATGGAATCAATAGCAGAGTCGACTGCGCTATTGATTCCGTCGGAAAAACGGAAACCTGCCGGAATGGTGACGAATGGAAACTATTAGCAATGTTTCCATCACCATTGATACCAATAGTGACGGAAAGGAAACGGAAGCTGTGGTTTCAGTTCGACTTTCCATTGCGGGGTTCACCCGACGGAAACCTCCGACGGAACCCTAGAACGGAAACCCAACGGTGATGTGAACAAGCCCTAACTATGTAACAGCAAAAATATTTAATTCCAGGTTTTACTTCTTAAACAATATATATTAACCCCTTAAGGACGCAGCCTAGTTTTGGCCTTAAGGCTCAGAGCCCATTTTTCAAATCTGACATATTTCACTTTATGTGGTAATAACGTCGGAATGCTTAAACCTATCCAAGCGATTCTGAGAATGTTTTCTCGTGACACATTGGGCTTCTTGTTCGTGGTAAAATTTGGTCGATATATTCAGTGTTTATTGGTGAAAAATTGCCAGATTTAGAGAAAATTTTGAAAAAATAGCATTTTTCAGAATTTAAATGCATCTTCTTGTAAAACTCATGGTTATACCACCAGTAATGGTTACTAGTTCACATTTCCCATATGTCTACTTTAGATTGGCATCGTTTTTTGAACATTATTTTATTTTTCTTGGACGTTACAAGGCTTAGAACATAAACAGCAATTTCTCATATTTTTAAGAAAATTTCAAAAGCCTTTTTATAAGGTACCTCTTCAGTTCTGAAGTGGCTTTGAGGGGCCTATGTATAAGAAACCCTGATAAAACACCCGATTTTAAAAACTAGACCCCTCAAAGTATTCAAAACAGCATTTAGAAAGTTTTTTAACCCTTCAGGCATTTCACAGGAATTAAAGCAAAGTGGAGGTGAAATTTGCAAATTTAATTTTTCTTGCTGAATTTCAATTTTATTTAAAAAAAAATCTCTAACACAGAAGGTTTTACCAGAGAAACGCTACTAAATATGTCTTGTCCAGACTCTGCAGTTTTTAGAAATGTCCCACATGTGGCTCTACTGCGCTCGTGGACTAAAACACAAGCCCTAGAAGCAAAGAAGCACCTAGTGCATTTTGACGCCTCTTTATTATTAGAATATATTTGAGGCAGCATGCCAGGTTTGAAGAGGTGTTGAGGTGCCAAAACAGTAGGAATCCCCAAATAGTGACCCCATTTTGGAAATTACACCCTTCAAGGAATTCATTTATGGTTGTTGTTACCATTTTGACCGCACAGTTTTTTCACAGCACCTATTTGAATTGGGCTGTGAAATTAAAAAAATTTCATTTTTTCCAATAAAATGTCATTTGTGATCAAAATTTCTTATTTTAACAGGGAACAAAATACCCAATTTTGTTGCCCAATTTGTCCCTAGTGCGGCAATACCCCATTTGTGGTGATAAACTGCTGTTTGGGCCCATGGGAGGGCTCAGAAGGAAAGGAGCGCTATGTGTTTGTTGGAGTCCAGATTTTGCTGGATTGGTTTTCGGGTGCCATGTCACATTTGCAGAGCCTCAGAGGTATCAAGGCAATGGAAACCAACCAGAAGTGACCCCATTTTGGAAACTACACCCCTCAAGGAATTCAAATATGTTTGTTGTTACAATTTTGACTGCACAGTTTTTTCACAGCACCTATTTGAATTGGGCTGTGAAATGAAAAAAATGTCATTTTTTCAAATAAGATGTCATTTTTTATCAAAATTTCGTCTTTTCACAGGGAACAAAATACCCGATTTTGTTGCCCAATTTCTCCTGAGTGCAGCAATACCCCATTTGTGGCGGTAAACTGCCGTTTGGGCCCATGGGAGGCCTCAGAAGAGAAGGAGCGCTGTGTGTTCTTTGGAGTACAGATTTTGCTGGTTTGGTTTTCGGGTGCCATGTCGCATTTGCAGAGCCCCAGAGGTACTAACGCAATGGAAACCCACCAGAATTGACCCCATTTTGGAAACTACACCCCTCAAGGAATTCATTTATTGGTAATGTGACCATTTAGACCCCATAGTTGCTTCTCAGAACTTATTTGAATTGGGCTGGGAATTAAAAAAAAATTAATTTTTTCCAATAATATGTAGTTTTGGCTGAAAATTTCTTATTTTCACAAGAAACAAAATACCCCATTCTGTTGCGCAATTTGTTCTGAGTGCCGCAATACCCCATTTGTGGTGATAAACTGCCGTTTGGGCCCATGGGAGGGCAAAGAAGGAAAGGACCACCATTTGGCCTACTGGGAATTTTCTGGTGCGAAGTCATGTATGTAGAAGCCCCTGAGGTACCAGTACAGTTGAAACCCGCAAGACGTGACCCCATTTTAAAAACTACACCATTAAGGCATTCATCTAGAGGTGTAGTGAGCATTTTGACCGGAGACATACACCCCATAAACTGTAATGTGGGTTCTCCTGGGTACGGCAATACCCTACATGTGGCTGTTATCTGCTGCCTGGGCACACAGCAGGGCTCAGAAGGGAAAGATAAGGGGGATAAGCTGTGCGGAGTGCATCAGGGTAAGTAAAACTGGCGTAAATTAAAAATCAAGGCATGTATGATAAATTTTAAAACACTCTTTCATACAGAGCTCTGGTTTTTCAGGACATGTGTCACATTGATATATTGTGTCCTCCCTTATCCCCCTCTTATAGCAGACTTTGCACCTCTTTTGACTTTCCCCTTCTTGCCAGTTTGGGGAACTTCTCCTGGAAAGTGTTGCCGCCCTGGTACGATGCGTGTGGCCTCGCTTCCAGAAGTACTGGGTGCCCCCCTTCTTTGTCCCTAAAGATTAGGTTCTTGATAACCACCTCTTGAAATTCCAGGAAAGTTCCCGTCTGGCCTACACATCGACATAGCACGTACACATTGTACAAAGCCATCGGTATGATGTGCACGGCCAGCTTCTTATACCACACCGCATGGCGCTGTAGGGCTTCAGGACTTGATCTGACAAGTCCAGCCCTCCCATGTACCTATTGTAGTCCAGGATGCAGTCTGGTTTGGGGGTCTTGTACTGGTACGTCGTACAGGTACATGGGTACTGGTGTGGCCAGGTATTGTTGTCAATACAAGGACATCTCTCTTGTCCTTGTACTTGACACAAAATATGTTGCTGCTGGATTGAGCCCTGCTCTCACCCCTTCTGAGTTTTTGCCCAAGCAGAGTCTTAGGGAGGCCTCTCAGATTTCTTCTAGCTGTGCCGCATGCCGCAGGACTTCTGGAAGCGAGGCACTTGAAGAGTGGGACGCTGGTATAAAAATTATCCAGGTAGAGGTGGTAACCCTGGTCCAGCAGTGAGTGCATCAAATCCCACACAATTTTTGCATTAACTCCCAGTAAGGGGGGGCATCCTGGGGGCTGAATACTGGTGTCCTTCCCTTCATATATCCTAAATCTGTAGGTATACACTGATGCACTCTCACACAGCTTATACATCTTCACGCCATACCTTGCCCTCTTACCCGGCAGGTACTCGCGGAATTGAAGCCTCCCTTTAAAATCTACCAAGGACTCATCAATAGAAATACACTTCTCGGGGGTGAATGCTTGGGAAAACCGGGCACTGAAACGGTCTAATAGGGGTCTCCGTTTATACAAACGGTCATAACTGTGGTCATCTCGGGGTGGGCACGGCTAATTATCAGTATAATGTAAGAAGAGAAGTATTGCCTAATTTATTTATTTTTTTAGGTTCCAGTTCAGTTCTGAAGTTGCTTTGAGGGGCCCATATATTATACACCCCTATGAAACACCCCATTTTAGAAACTAGACCCCTCAAAGTATTCACAACAGCATTTAGAAAGTTTATGAACCCTTTAGGTGTTTCACACGAATTTAGAGCAAAGTAGAGGTGAAATATACTTTTTTTTTTTGTCAGAAAATCCTCTTTATACCATTTTTTTTATAAAACAAAAGGTTTTATCAGAGAAACGCAACTTAATACTTATTACCCAGATTCTGGAGTTTAGAGAAATATCCCACATGTGGCCCTAGTGCGGTAATGGACTGAAGCACAGGCCTCCGAAGCAAAGGAGCACCTAGTGGATTTTGAGGCCTCTTTTTTTATTAGGCACCATGTCCGGTTTGAAGAGGTTTTGTGGTGCCAAAACAGTGGAAACCCCACAAAAGTGACCCCATTTTGGAAAATAGACCCCTTGAGGAATTCATTGCAGTTTTCTTTTTGATCAGTTTTTATTCTATTTTTAGTTGGCGTGGTGACTAATAAACAGCAATTCTGCTATTGTTTTTTAATTCTATTTTTTTTACAGCATTCACCGTGCGCTATAAATTACATATTCACTTTATTCTGCGTGGCGAAACGATTACGACGATACCAGATGTTTATAGTTTTTTTATGTCTTATGGCGTTTGCACAATAAAATAAGTTTTGTAAAAAATCATTCCCTTTTTGTGTTACCTTATTCTAAGAGCCAGAACTTTTTTATTTTTTTCCATCAATAAAGCCGTGCGAGGACATATTTTTTGCGTAACGAACTGTAGTTTCGATCAGTTCCATTTTTAGGTACATGCGACTTTTTGATCTCTTTTTATGCCGTTTTTTGGGAGGTGAAGTGACCAAACAAATTGTGATTGTGGTACGGTTTATTATTATTTTCCTTTACGGCGTTCACCGTGCGGGATAAATAACGAAATCATTTTGTAGTTCAGGCCGTTACGGACACGGCGATACCAATTATGTATAGTTTATTTGTTTGTTTATATATTTTTATTAATAATAAAGGACTGATGAGGGAAAAAAGGGGATTTTTACTTTTAAAACTTATTTTCTTATTTTTACACATCTTTTTTTTTCTTTTGTTTTTACTTTATTACTTTGTCGGCCACATCGGCACCAGAGGCTACAGTTGATTCTGCAGCAGCATCAGCGTTTGCAGGTAAGATCGACTTACCTGCAAACGCTGATGCTGCTGCAGAATCAACTGTAGCCTCTGGTGCCGATGTGGCCGACACGATGCAGGACCTGTGAGTGACGTCACAGATCTGCACTGCCAGAAGCTGGGCGTTCTGAAGAGAAGTGGATGATACTTCTCTTCAGAGCGCCTAGCTAGTAAAAGTATTAAAAACGCCCCGATGTACGCACATAATACACGCCCACTTGGACTTTTACTTTTAAACACACACACTTGGACTTTTGCAAGCCTCATTTGCATAACTACAAAAATGGTCATAACTTGGCCAAAAATGCTAGTTTTTTAAAAATAAAAACGTTACTGTAATCTACATTGTAGCGCCTATCTGCTGCAATAGCAGATAGGGGTTGCAAAATCTGGTGACAGAGCCTCTTTAAATGTATTCTGTGGCTCGATGCGATTACGGTGATACCAAATTTATATATTATTTTTTATATTTTACTTGTAAGGGTATGTGCACACGTAGTGACCAAAAACATCTGAAAATACGGAGCTGTTTTCAAGGGAAAACAGCCCCTGATTTTCAGACGTTTTTTGAGCAACTCACGTTTTTCGCAGCGTTTTTCGCAGCGTTTTTTACGTCCGTTTTTGGAGCTGTTTTCATTGGGGTCTATGAGAAAACGGCTCCAAAAACGTCCAAGGAAGTGTCCTGCACTTCTTTTGCCGAGGCTGTATATTTACGCGTCGTCGTTTGACAGTGGTCAAACGACGACGCGTAAATTACAGGTCGTCTGCACAGTACGTCGGCAAACCCATTCAAATGAATGGGCAGATGTTTGCCGACGTATTGTAGCCCTATTTTCAGACGTAAAACGAGGCATAATACGCCTCGTTTACGTCTGAAAATAGGTCGTGTGAACCCAGCCTTAAGGATCTGCCAGACACAACTTATGTGTCGACGCCCATAGGTAATCAGTCTGCACCTGCTTCTATGTCTGTGAGACTGACTCCATCTTCCACCACCCAGGATGGCAGTCTTAGGAGTGGGAGAGCCTATCACAGCCTGGTCAGACGGAGCTAGCTCCCGCCCTCTGTCTATATATACCTGCCTTTCCTGTTCCTCCTTTGCTTGTGATTCTTCTCTGTTGGTTTCCTGGCCCTGCTGCAGCTTCTTGAACTACTGATCCTCTGCTTGTGATTGACCTTGGCTTTTCTGACCACTCTTCTGCTCTGCGTTTTTGTACCTCGCTCATCTCCTGGTTTGACTTGGCTCGTTCACCTCGCTTGATGCTCACGGTGTTCCCGTGGGCAACTTCCTAATTTCCCTGGCTTCTTTGTACCCTTGTCTGTTTGTCTGTCGTGCACCTATTGAGTGTAGGGACCGTCGCCCAGTTGTACCCCGTCGCCTAGGGCGGGTCGTTGCAAGTAGGCAGGGACTGAGTGGCGGGTAGATTAGGGCTCACTTGTCTGTTTCCCTACCCCGACATTACATAATCACAAGCCCATATACCTAGTCTACCCTGGTCCCTGACACTACTATGTACCCCCTTGAGACCCTGGCTCAGCAAATGCAGGGCCTCTCCATACAGGTCCAGGCCCTGGCTCAGATGGACAACCAGCCTGATGCTGCCCTGGTAGTGCCCCTCACCTCACCTCTTCAACCCCACATCAAGTTGCCTGACCGGTTCTCAGGGGACCGGAAGACTTTTTTCTCCTTTCGGGAGAGTTGTAGGCTCTATTTTCGCTTAAAGCCCCACTCCTCTGGTTCTGAGAGCTGGCGGGTGGGTATAATTATGTCCCGGCTCCAGGACGGGCCCCAAGAATGGGCCTTCTCCTTGGCTCCTGACGCCCCTGAACTTTCCTCCGTTGATCTTTTCTTTTCTGCTCTCGGGCTCATTTATGACGAGACTGACAAGACTGCCTTTGCCGAGAGTCAGATGGTGACCTTACGTCAGGGTAAGAGACCTGTTGAGGAGTATTGCTCTGACTTTAGGAAGTGGTGTGTAGCTTCTCGGTGGAATGACCCTGCCTTAAGGTGCCAGTTTAGTTTGGGTCTGTCGAACGCCCTGAAAGACCTGCTAGTTAGCTATCCCTCTTCTGACTCCCTAGATCAGGGTATGGCTTTAGCGGTACGACTTGACCGACGTCTCAGGGAACGACGACTTGAACGTGTTTGTGTTTTCTCCTCTGACTCCCCCATGATGCCTCCCGAGGTTCTGTTGCTTCGTTCTTCCACGGAAGACTCAGAGGTACCTATGCAACTTGGGGCCTCAGTGTCCCCCCAACAACGTAGAGAGTTCCACAGGAAGAATGGTCTCTGCTTCTACTGTGGGGATGACAAGCATCAAGTGAACAACTGTCCTAGGCGTAAGAATAAGCAGCCGGAAGAACTTCCGCGTTTAAGTGACCATCGGGGAGGTCACTTGGGCGCACAGGTATTTCCCGTAAATATGAAACGTAATAAAATTTTGCTTCCCTTTCAGGTCTCTTTTGGTGGTAGGTCTGCTACCGGCAGTGCCTTCGTGGATTCAGGGTCTTCTGCTGATATTATGTCTGTGGAATTTGCTATGTCTCTAACTATGCCATTGATTGATTTGCCTAAACCTGTCCCAGTAGTGGGTATCGACTCCACTCCTCTTGCTAATGGTTATTTTACACAGCATACCCCTGTTATTGAACTCCTTGTGGGCTCCTTGCATTTGGAGCAGTGCTCTGTACTGGTGATGCAGGGATTATCGTCCGATTTGGTTTTAGGCCTTCCCTGGTTGCAGTTGCATAATCCCACTTTTGACTGGAATACTGGGGATCTTACCAAATGGGGTAATGAATGCATGACGTCATGTTTTCCTTTTAATTCTGTTTCTCTCCCTGAGGAGGTGAACACTCTACCTGAGTTTGTTCAGGACTTCGCTGATGTTTTCTCTAAAGAGGCCTCCGAAGTGTTACCACCTAATAGAGAATATGATTGCGCAATTGATTTGGTACCAGGATAAGGGTAGGATATTTAATCTCTCTTGTCCCGAACGTGAAGCCATGAGAGAGTATATCCAGGAATGCCTGGCCAAGGGTTACATTCGCCCCTCTACTTCTCCGGTAGGTGCTGGCTTCTTCTTCGTAGGGAAGAAGGATGGTGGTCTTAGGCCATGCATTGACTACCGAAACTTGAATAAGGTCACTGTAAGGAACCAGTATCCCCTTCCTTTGATTCCTGATCTCTTCAATCAGGTTCAGGGGGCCCAATGGTTCTCTAAGTTTGATCTACGGGGGGCTTATAACCTTATCCGCATCAAAGAGGGGGATGAGTGGAAGACTGCATTTAACACGCCCGAAGGTCATTTCGAATACATCGTTATGCCCTTTGGGTTGTGTAATGCTCCCGCGGTCTTCCAGAATTTCATAAATGAGGTTTTAAGAGACTACCTGGGGGTATTTCTTGTAGTGTACCTTGATGACATACTTGTGTTTTCCAAGGACTGGTCCTCCCACATTGAGCATGTCAGGAAGGTGCTCCAGGCCCTTCGGGAAAACAAACTGTTTGCTAAGACCAAAAAATGTGTGTTTGGGGTGCAGGAGATACCGTTTTTGAGTCAAATCCTCACTCCTCATGAATTCCGCATGGACCCCGCCAAGGTCCAGGCTGTGGCGGAATGGGTCCAACCTGCCTCCCTGAAGGCGTTACAGTGCATCCTGGGGTTCGCTAATTATTACAGGAGATTTATTGCTAACTTCTCGGTCATCGCTAAGCCTCTTACGGATTTCACTCGCAAAGGTGCTGATCTCCTCCACTGGCCTCCTGAGGCTGTCCAGGCTTTTGAGGTCCTTAAGAAGTGCTTTATCTCAGCCCCAGTGCTGGTTCAGCCCAACCAAATGGAGCCATTTATCGTAGAGGTTGACGCGTCCGAGGTGGGAGTGGGGGCTGTCTTGTCCCAGGGTACCAGGTCCCTCACCCATCTCCGCCCCTGTGCCTACTTCTCCAGGAAGTTTTCGCCCACTGAGAGTAACTATGATATTGGCAACCGTGAACTCTGAAGAGTGGCGCCACTTCCTGGAGGGGGCTAGGCACCAGGTTACGGTCCTTACCGACCACAAGAATCTGGTTTTCCTAGAATCTGCCCGGAGGCTAAACCCGAGACAAGCTCGATGGGCGTTTTTTTTTTTACCAGATTAAACTTTTTGGTCACCAATAGGGCTGGGTCTAAAAATATTAAGGCTGATGCACTGTCGCGTAGCTTCATGGCCAGCCCTCCTTCGGAGGAAGATCCTGCTTGTGTTTTGCCTCCAGGTATAATCATTTCCTCTATTGATTCTGATTTAGTCTCTGAAATTGCTGCTGATCAAGGTTCAGCTCCCGGGAACCTTCCTGAGAACAAGCTGTTTGTTCCCCTGCAATTCCGGCTAAGGGTACTTAGGGAAAAGCATGACTCTGCACTATCTGGCCATCCAGGCATCCTGGGTACCAAGCACCTCATTGCCAGAAACTATTGGTGGCCTGGGTTGCTCAAAGTCGTTAAGGCCTACGTCGCCGCTTGTGAAGTTTGTGCTAGGTCCAAGACTCCCAGGTCCCGACCAGCGGGCTTACTATGTTCTTTGCCCTTTCCCCAGAGACCTTGGACCCATATCTTCATGGATTTCATCACCAATTTGCCTCCATCTCAAGTCAAGTCGGTGGTGTGGGTTGTAGTAGACCGCTTCAGTAAGATGTGCCACGTTGTGCCCCTCAAGAAACTACCCAATGCTAAGACATTAGCTACCTTGTTTGTCAAACACATCCTGTGTCTCCATGGGGTCCCTGTCAATATTGTTTCTAACAGAGGGGTACAATTTGTTTCATTGCTTTGGAGAGCCTTCTGTAAAAAGTTGGAGATTGATCTGTCCTTCTCCTCTGCCTTCCATCCTGAAACTAATGGCCAAACTGAGAGGACTAATCAGTCTCTAGAACAATATTTAAGGTGTTTTATCTCTGACTGTCAATATGATTGGGTCTCATGCATTCCCCTCGCCGAATTTTCCCTTAATAACCGGGTCAGTAACTCGTCAGAGGTCTCCCCCTTTTTCTGTAATTTTGGGTTTAATCCACGGTTCTCCTCCGTTTCACCTAGTAGTTCCAACAATCCTGAGGTAGATGTCGTTCATCGGGAACTGTGCACAGTCTGGGCCTAGGTTCAGAAGAACCTAGAGGAGTCCCAGAGCATACAAAAGACTCAGGCAGATAGAAGACGTTCTGCTAACCCCTTGTTTGTGGTCGGGGATCTGGTGTGGCTATCGTCATAAAATTTGCGCCTTAAAGTCCTGTTCAAGGGCCATACAAGGTCATTGAAGTCCTTAACCCTGTCTCCTTCCGACTGGAGTTGCCCCCGTCTTTTCGAGTACACAACGTGTTTCATGCCTCCCTCCTTAAACACTGCTCCCCATCCTTGGCTCCCTCGAGGAAACCTCCGGTCCCTGTTCTCACCCCTGAGCGGGTAGAATTCGAGGTGGCCAAGATTGTGGACAGCAGGATGGTCCAAGGCTCCCTTCAGTACCTGGTCCATTGGAGGTAATACGGGCCTGAGGAGAGGACTTGGGTACCCGCCCGGGATGTTCACGCTGGGGTATTGCTCAGGAGGTTCCACCTTCGTTTCCCCAATAAACCAGGTCCACCTAGAAAGGGTCCGGTGGCCCCTCATAAAAGGGGGGGTACTGTAAAGGATCTGCCAGACACAACTTCTGTGTCGACGCCCATAGGTAATCAGTCTGCACCTGCTTCTATGTCTGTGAGACTGACTCCATCTTCCACCACCCAGGATGGCAGGCTTAGGAGTGGGAGAGCCTATTACAGCCTGGCCAGACGGAGCTAGCTCCCGCCCTCTGTCTATTTATACCTGCCTTTCCTGTTCTTCCTTTGCTTGTGATTCTTCTCTGTTGGTTTCCTGGCCCTGCTGCAGCTTCTTGAACTACTGATCCTCTGCTTGTGATTGACCTTGGCTTTTCTGACCACTCTTCTGCTCTGCGTTTTTGTACCTCGCTCATCTCCTGCTTTGACTCGGCTCGTTCACCTCGCTTGTTGCTCACGGTGTTCCCGTGGGCAACTTCCTCATTTCCCTGGCTTCTTTGTACCCTTGTCTGTTTGTCTGTCGTGCACCTATTGAGTGTAGGGACCGTCGCCCAGTTGTACCCCGTCGCCCAGGGCGGGTCGTTGCAAGTAGGCAGGGACTGAGTGGCGGGTAGATTAGGGCTCACTTGTCTGTTTCCCTACCCCGACATTACATTACTACTTTAAAAAAAAGAAACATTTTGTTAAAAAATAATTGTTTTGTTTCACCACATGCTGAGAGCAATAACTTTTTTATTTTTCCTTGGATTGAGAGGTTTGAGGGCTTATTTTTTTGAGGGACGAGCTGTAGGTTTTATCGGTACCATATTTTGGTACATACACATTTTCGATCACTTTTTCTGTTGTGTTTTTTTTTAGTTGACCAACAAACAGCGATTTTGGCATTTTAAATGTTTTATTTTTTACGCCGTTCAACGCGCGCATTAAATGACACTCTATTGTAATAGTTCATACTTTTACGGACGCAGTGATACCAATTTTGTTTACATTTTTTATTTTTTAAATTACTTTGGAGGTAAGATTGTGAAAAGTTTTTTTTTTTAACTTAATATTTTATTTAAAAAAATTCACTACTTTTTTATATATTCTATTAGTCCCCCTAGTAGACTTGAACAAGCAATCGTTAGATTGCTGGTACAATACACTGCAATACTAATGCAATACTGCAATACTAGTCAATTTACAGGCTTATGTTAAGCCCTGCCAACAGAGGCAAATTGAAGGCAGATCTGGGGGCCTTCATTAGGCCCCTGGGCTGCCATAACAACCATCGCCGCCCCCGATCGCATTGCTGTGGGGGGGGTATGAGCTGTCGGAGGTGGCCTCCCCCCTCTTTTCAACGCCTTAGCTGCTGCGGTCGCGATTGACCACAGCATTTGAGGGTTAAACGGCCAGGAATAGCGCAATCGCAGTTCCTGGCCGTTTGTCCCAGATGTCAGCTGTGATACATAGCTGACATCCACACCGTATGGAGCGCACTCCATACTTCTCCCCCTGCCGGGACGTCCTGGGACGTCCGGGACATCCTGTGTGTGAAATGGTTAAACTATTTGAAACAGATTATTCAGGAATTCTCATTTGTTTCGTATTACAAACTCAAGGAGACTAAATGCCATTTATTAGTTATAAGCTCTACACTAAAACTCTTAACAGCTTGAGGATGCAGCCTGTTTTGGCCTTGTGGCACAGCCGTTTTTTTCAAATCTGACGTGTTACTTTATGTGATAATAACTTTGGAATACTTTTACCTATCGAAGCGATTCTGAGATTGTTTTCTCTTGACATATTGGACTTTATGTTAGTCAACAAATTTGGTCGATAAATGTAACATTTATTTGCTATTAGTATTTTTCTAAATTTAAATGTATCTGCTTGTAAAAAAGATATTAATACCACACAAAATAGTTACTACTTAACATATCCCATATGTCTACTTTATGTTTGCATCAGTTTTTGAACATCCTTTTATTTTTCTAGGGCGTTACAAAGTTTAGAACTTTAGCAGCAATTTTTAAAATTTTCAAGGACCAGTTCAGTTCTGAAGTGGCTTTGAGGGCCTTATATATTAGAAAGTCCCCATTTTAAAAACTGCACCCCTCAAAGTATTCAAAACAGCATTCACAAAGTTTCTTAACCCTTTAGGTGTTTCACAGGAATTAAGGCAAATTAGAGGTAAAATGTACAAATGTAATTTTTTTTTGCCGAAATTTATTAGGGACAAATTTTTTCTGCAACACAGAAGGTTTTACTAGAGAAATGCAACTCAATATTTATTACCCAGATTCTGAAGTTTTTATAAATATCCCACATGTGGCCCTTGTGTGCAAATGGACTGAAATACCGCGCCTCAGAATCAAAAAAGCACCTAGTGGATTTTTGGGGCTTCCTTTTTTTGTTAAAATATATTATAGGTTTCAAGAGGCCTTGAAGTGCCAGTGGAAACCTCCAAAAGTGACTCCATTTTGGAAACTACACTCCTCAAGGAATTTATCTAGGGGTATAGTTAGTTGACCCCATGTTTTTTTCGGTAAATTTATTGAAATTAGTCTGTAAAAATGAAAATCGCTGTTTTTCTGAAAAAACATAGAAATTTTTAATTTTTACAAGGAATAAAGGAGAAAAAGCCCCACAACATTTGTAAAGCAATTTCTCTCGATTACGGCAATATCCCACATGTGCTAAGAAAGGAAGGACTACTATTTGGCTTTTGGAGCGCAGATTTTGCTGGAATGGCTTACAGAGGCCCTGAATAACCAAAACAGTGGAAACTCCCCAAAAATTACCCCATTTGGGAAGCTACACCCCATAAGGAATCTATCTAGGGGTATAGTAAGCGTTTAGATCCCACTTTTGCAGAATTTATTAGAATTAGGCCATGAAAATGAATATCAAAATGTTTTCCTTAAAAAGGTTTAATTTTTCCATTTTCACAACGGATAAAGGACAAAGATAAAGCACCCAAACAGTACGGCAATACCCCACATGTGGTCATAAATGGTTTTTTCATTAGATATTATTTAACCCTTTCAGGACTGATCCATTTTTTCTTTTTCATTTTAGTTTTTCACTCCCTGCCTTCCAAAAGCCATAACTTTTTTATTTTTTCATCAATAGAGTGGTGTGAGGGCTTTTTTTTATGCGGAAGGAGTTGTTTTTTCTATTGACACCATTTAAAGTACCATGTATTATACTGGGAAACTGAAAAAAAAATTATTTGCCGGCTGAAATTGGAAAAAACTGTGATTTCTCCATTATTTTTTGAGTTTTGTTTTTACGGCTTTCAGCGTGCGGTAAAAACGCCAACTTAACTTTATTCTGCGTCTTAATATGATTATGGTGATTTATATAGGTTTTTTATATTTTACTACTTTTACAAAGAAAAAACTATTTGTTAAAAAAACACATTGTTTTGTTTCACCACATTGTAAGAGCCATCATTATTTATTTTCTGGTCGATGGAGCGGTGTGAGGGCTTATTTTTTGCGGGATGAGCTGTAGTTTTTATTGGTACATACAACTTTTTTGTAACTTTTCTTTGCTGCGTTGTTCCCCTGTGAAGTGCCGGCACTCACTTCCGGGTATTGAGCCTGTCTCCCGGAGGGTGCGCGTGCGTGCTCGTGCCCGCTCTTAAAGGGCGAGCGCGCGCACATGAAAATCATCATCATCAACTCATGAATTCCTGGACTATAAGAAGGTCACCACCCTGAGCGTTGTTGTTGTTTCCCAAAGTCTGTCTTGCAAATGGTCTCCTAAGTGTCTTCCAGCTTCCCAGTGTTCCCCGTACCTGTATCCTGTATCCTGTTTCCCGTGCTATCCAGTACAATCCTGGTCTACTGCCGTGCTGAGCTGTTGTCATGTTTTGCTGCATCTCCATGCCTGTTCTACTACTCCACGCCTGACGTCTACTTGCTGCATGGTCCCAGCCAAGCCTGCCTTGCTACTGTCTACATTTCCTCAGGTACCCTTTCTGGACTATATACTCTCTACCATACCTGTTTGGCCAGCTGCCATGCCGCTACGCGGTACAGCCCAGTGGGTCCACACCCGCCTCGTGACAGTACGCTCAGGCCATGGACTGTGATGGTCAATTCAAGGGCCTGTCACCCTCCCAAGCCATTGCAGGCAGACCTGCAGGATCTCCGAACAAGACAGTATCAACTTCTTGTGGCAGTGGACTCCATGGCGCAGCAGCTAGGGGCGCTAGCTGCTTCCTTTCCTGCTTCTATACAAGCTCCTCCTGCTACACCTACTGGCGGTTCCGGTTCGGATCCCCAGTTCTTACTGCTATTACCTTCTCGGTTCCATGGAGACGCAAGTATGTGCAGGGGATTTCTGAACCAATGCTATATCCATTTTACCCTGCTTGCCCGAGCATTTCCGTTGGATGGAAACAAGATCACCTTCATCGAGTCTCTACTTGCTGGCAAGGCCCTGGCATGGGCGAACCCAATCTGGGAACGTCAGGAACCCGAGACTCATTACTTCCAGGGGTTCATGCAGTTGTTCTGTACTGTTTTTGAACGAGTCTCGTCGGCAGTCACTGCTATCTTCAACCTGCGCCAAGAGGACACCTCCGTGGGTGAATACACCATCCAGTTCCAGACCCTGGCAGGAGAGCTGTCCTGGAAATATGAGGCCTTGGTAGCATCCTTCTGGCATGTCCTATCGCCCAAGATCAAGGACGAACTTGCTGCCCGGGACCTACCACCTGCCTTGGAAGACCTGACTCTGCTGGCTACTCGTGTAGATATAAGGCTCAGGGAGAGATCTCATGAGGTGCAACAGGAGAGACGGCTTCCTAGATTGGTGCCCAACTTCTAGCAACCCCTCTTGCCTTCATCTACTGCTACGTTCGAGGTTCCGATGCAGGTGGATCGCCTAAAATTGTCTGTACAAGAGAAACAGCGCAGGCTCACCTCTGGACTCTGTCTATATTGCGGCCTCGCTGGCCATGTCGTGCGTCTGTGTCCACAAAAGCCATAAAACCCCAACGCCTAGGTTTGGTTGGAGAGACAACCCTGGGCGCCACTGCATTTAATCGTGAACTCTCTTCCAAACTGTTTATTGCCGTGACCATCCACTTTCTGCCTGCCTGGACTCAGGCTCTGCAGCTAATTTCATCTGTCAAGACCTTGTGGATCTTCTCCAGTTGCCCACTGTCCATCTGGAAAGGCCGTTGATCGTTGCCTCGGTAGATGGACTGCCTTTGCCTGACTCAGTTTTGTCCGTAACCAAGCCATTGAGACTTCAAGTGTGAGCTCTTCACACTAAGCTCATCTCCCTGTTTGTTCTGCCCAAGGCCGTCAACCCCCATGCTGCTGGGTTTGCCTTGGCTCTGTTTGTACGCCCCAGTCCTGATTGGAACTCTGGAGAGGTTCTCCTGTGGGGTCCTAAGTGTCTTGACCGTTGTCTGGGTCATATCAATCCACCACAGCTTTCTCCTCAGCAGTCATTGGCAGGGTAGCCTCCTTGTTACTCCCAGTTCGCTGATGTCTTCGACAAGAAGGAAGCAGAGACCTTGCCGCCTCATCGAGCATATGATTGTACGATCGACTTGGTTCCTGATTCATCTCCTCCTCACGGTAGAGTATACCCTCTCTCCCTGCCGTAGACTCAGTCTATGTCGACCTACATTAAGGAGAATCTGGAGAGGGGCTTCATTCGTAAATCCTCATCCCCGACCGGAGCAGGGTTTTCCTTTGTCAAGAAGAAGGATGGATCCCTCCGCCCCTGCATTGACTACCAAGGCCTCAATCGGATCATGATTTCGGAACTGTTCGATCACATACGGGGGCAATTTTTATTCTAATCTGGACTTGCGGGGGGCCTACAACCTGATTCGGATTCATCAGGGTGATGAGTGGAAGACCGCATTTAATACTCGTGATGGGCACTATGAATATCTAGTGTTGCCCTTCAGCCTGTGTAACACCCACGCAGTATTTCAAGAATTTGTCAATTAAATTTTTCGCGATCTCCTCTATATCTGTGTTGTGGTGTATCTCTATGACATTTTGATTTTTTTCCCCAGATCTGGTAACTCATCAGAGTCATGTCCGCCAGGTGTTGCTTCGTCTAAGGGAGAATCATCTTTATGCCAAGCTGGAGAAGTGCATTTTTGAAAAAAAATCTCTCCCCTTCCTGGGCTACATCATCTCAGATCAGGGCCATAAGATGGACCCTGAGAAGGTAAAGGCTGTCCTGGAGTGGCCACACCCCCAAGGCTTAAGGGCCATACAACGCTTCCTGGGATTCGCCAACTTCTACCGGCTGTTCATCCCCAACTTCTCGTCATTGACAGCCCCCATCTCTTCCCTCACAAAAAAGGGTATGAATGTCAAAGTGTGGACTCCGGAAGCAGAAGCCGCAATTGAGACATTGAAAAAAGCCTACACGTCAGCCTCTATTCTTCACCACCCTGATGTGTCCCTACAGTTTTCTTTAGAGGTGGACGCTTGCTCTGTTGGTGCTGGCGCACTTTTGTTCCAGAGAGGTTCTAAAGGCAAGACTGTGGTATGTGACTACTATTCCAAACTGTTTTCTTCCGCAGAGCGCAACTGCACGATTGGGGATTGGGAGTTAATGGCCATCAAGCTGGCCCTGCAGGAGTGGAGACACCTACTGGAAGGCGCAGTCCACCCTATCCTGGTCTTCACGGATCACAAGAATCTGACCTATTTACAGACGGCTCAACGGTTGAATCCTCGTCAAGCCAGGTGGTCGTTGTTCTTTGCTCGGTTCCGGTTCGAACTCCACTACCGACCTGCCGACAAGAATGTGAGGGCCGATACCTTGTCTAGGTCTTTAGAAAAAGAGGACACTGTGGAGTCCCCACAGAATATTATTGATCCTTCCTGCATCTTCTCTGTGAACCCTCTGCAGGTTAGAGACATTCCTCCAGGAAGAACTTTTGTATGTCTGGCAGACAGAGGAAGAACCCTTCGCTGGGGTCACAGTTCCAAGATGGCAGGTCACGCGGGTACTCGTAAGACCCAAGACCTAATCGCCTGTCAGTTCTGGTGGCCCACGCTGCCCAAAGATGTCATGGACTTCGTCTCCTCATGTACGGTATGTGCAGCAAATAAAGTTGCCCACTCCAGACCAGCTGGTCTGCTCCAACCACTGCCTGTGCCCGATGCCCCCTGGCAGCATGTTGCAATGGACTTTGTTACGGATCTCCCTCTCTCTGCGGGTTGCAGTGTGATCTGGGTGGTGGTGGATCGATTCTCTAAAATGGCTCATTTTGTTCTCCTGACTGGCCTGCCTTCTGCTGCTCGACAGGCTTACCTCTTCATACAACACATCTTCCGTCTGCACGGCATGACTCTGCATATTGTTTCGGATCGAGGGGTCCAGTTCACTTCGAGGTTTTGGAGAGCACGCTGCGGTCTCCTTGGTTTAAAGTTGGACTTCTCTTCGGCCTATCATCCCGAGTCCAATGGGCAAGTCGAGAGGATTAACCAAATTATGGAATACTATCTGCGGCACTTTGTTTCCAGATGACATAATGACTGGGTGCAGCTGCTCCCGTGGCGACAATTCTCCTATAATAACCATACTAGTGAGTCCACCACCTCCAGCCCGTTCTTCATAGTCTACGGACAACATCCTCGAATACCTCCACGCCTGTTCTACTACTCCACGCCTGATGTCTACCTGCTGCCTGGTCCCAGCCGAGGCTGCTTTGCTACTTTCTACATTGCCTCAGGTACCCTTTCTGGACAATAGACTCTGTACCATACCTATTTGGCCAGCTGCCATCCCGCTACGCGGTACGGCCCAGTGGATCCACACCCGCCTCGTGACAGTTTTCATCACATTTTATTACATTTTCTTTTAGAGCTAATGTGACATAAAAAGCAGCAATTTTGGCATTTTAAATTCTTACTTTTTTTTACGGCGTTTGCCTTGCAAGTTAAATAATGGTATATTGTAATAGTTCTGACTTTTACGGATGCAGCGATACCAATTATGTTTATTTTTGTTTTATTTTTTTACGTTACTTTGGAAGAAAAATGGGAATACATTTTGTTTTTTTACTTGTAATATATATTTTTTCACTACTAATAACTTTATTTAACTATTTTTTTTACACGTTTTATTAGTCCCCCTAGGGGACTTGAACCAGCGATCGTTAGCTCGCCCGTCTAATACACTGCAATGCTAATGTATTGTCATTTTTACAGGTTTCTGTAACAGCTCAATCGCTGTTCCTGTCCATTAGTGCCGGGTGTCAGCTGTAATATATAGCTGACACCCACAGCGTATGGAGCAGCTCAGCACGTGAGCCCGCTCCATACATCACCCCCTGCACCACGACGTGCTATTACGTCATGGTGCACAATTTTCCACTGATATGCCATTTTAGTGCACAATATGTTGTTCCCAGTTTGTGACACTGAAGACAAATAACTTATAAAATGTTAAGCAGGTTCTCCCGGGTATGAGAGTGCCATATAAGTGGACGTAAACTGCTGTTTGGGCACGCTGTATGGCTCAGAAGGGAGGGATCGCCATTTGGCTTTTGGAGTGCAGATTTTGCTTGGTAGTTGTTCTGTTTGGTGTTTTACTGGTATTTAAGTTTATATTGTGGAGGCATATGCAGGGGGTTAGCTATGGGGGGGCAGGTTGGGCATGTGCCCGGGGCACAACTTAAAGGGGGCGCCAGGGCCGCACCATCCAGGACGGCGGCCTGCTGCCTCTCTGAGGGGTCAGCGGCGCCACAGAACCCAGCCGCCGCCACCCCCTCCTGCACTATAATTGTACCTGCGTCTATAGGACACAGGTACAATTAGAAGCAATGAATGGCCGGGTATGTTCAGTGCCTGGCCATTCAGCGCCTTTCTACAAGTTAAGCGGCGCGATACTTTGCGCTACTTGCCTCGAAAATCTTCCTCCCCGGCCGGGGCTGGATTCTTCTTCGTTAAAAAGAAGGATGGATCCCTTCGTCCCTGCATTGACTACAGGGGCTTCAACCTGATCACAGTCAAGAACAAATACCCGTTGCCACTCATCTCTGAGCTATTTGATCGCATACGAGGGGCCAAAATTTTTTCTAAGCTAGACCTGCGTGGGGCTTACAATCTAGTCTGGATTCGCCAGGGTGACGAATGGAAGACGGCATTTAACACCCGGGACGGGCACTACGAATACCTTGTGATGCCCTTCGGACTGTGTAACGCTCCAGCAGTGTTTCAGGAGTTCGTTAACGACATCTTCCGAGATCTACTCTACGTCTGTGTTGTTGTTTATCTCGATGATATTTTGATTTTCTCCCCAGATCAGACCACTCATCGGAGGCATGTTCATCAGGTTCTACTATGATTGAGGGAGAATCATTTATACGCCAAGCTGCCAAGCTGGAGAAGTGCGTCTTTGAGAAGAGTTCTCTGCCCTTCCTGGGCTACATCATCTCGGATCAAGGTCTCAAGATGGATCCTGAGAAAGTGAAGGCTGTCATGTAGTGGCCACGTCCCCAAGGCTTATGGGCCATACAGCCCCAGTCCTGGACTGGAATTCTGGAGAGGTTCTCCAATGGGGCTCCAAGTGCCATGGTCGTTGTCTGTTGCAGATCCATCCTGTCAAGCCTTCTCTGCCTCAGTCGCTGTCTGGACTGCCTCCCCATTTTGCTCAGTATGCAGATGTTTTCACCGAAAAGGAGGCTGAGACGCTGCCTCCACATCGCACCTATGACTGCCCCATTGAACTGGTTCCTATTGCCTCTCTTCCCCGTGGATGGGTATATCCTCTCTCCTTGCCTGAGTCTCTATCCATGTCGGCCTATATCAAGGAGAATCTGGAGAGGAGTTTTATATGAAAATCTTCCTCCCCGGCCGGGGCTGTATTCTTCTTAGTTAAAAAGAAGGATAGATCCCTTCGTCCCTGCATTGACTACAGGGGCCTCAACCTGATCACAGTCAAGAACAAATACCCGTTGCCACTCATCTCTGAGCTATTTGATCGCATACGAGGGGCCAAAATTTTTTCTAAGCTAGACCTGCGTGCGGCTTACAATCTAGTCCGGATTCGCCGGGGTGACGAATGGAAGACGGCATTTAACACCCGGGACGGGCACTACGAATACCTGGTGATGCCCTTCGGACTGTGTAACGCTCCAGCAGTGTTTCAGGAGTTCGTTAACGACATCTTCCGAGATCTACTCTACGTCTGTGTTGTTGTTTATCTCGATGATATTTTGATTTTCTCCCCAGATCAGACCACTCATCGGAGGCATGTTCGTCAGGTTCTACTACGATTGAGGGAGAATCATTTATACGCCAAGCTGGAGAAGTGCGTCTTTGAGAAGAGTTCTCTGCCCTTCCTGGGCTACATCATCTCGGATCAAGGTCTACAGATGGATCCTGAGAAAGTGAAGGCTGTCCTGCAGTGGCCACGTCCCCAAGGCTTAAGGGCCATACAGCCCCAGTCCTGGACTGGAATTCTGGAGAGGTTCTCCAATGGGGCTCCAAGTGCCATGGTCGTTGTCTGTTGCAGATCCATCCTGTCAAGCCTTCTCTGCCTCAGTCGCTGTCTGGACTGCCTTCCCATTTTGCTCAGTATGCAGATGTTTTCACCAAAAAGGAGGCTGAGACGCTGCCTCCACATCGCACCTATGACTGCCCCATTGAACTGGTTCCTATTGCCTCTCTTCCCCGTGGATGGGTATATCCTCTCTCCTTGCCTGAGTCTCTATCCATGTCGGCCTATATCAAGGAGAATCTGGAGAGGGGTTTTATACGAAAATCTTCTTCCCCGGCCGGGGCTGGATTCTTCTTCGTTAAAAAGAAGGATGGATCCCTTCGTCCCTGCATTGAATACAGGGGCGTCAACCTGATCACAGTCAAGAACAAATACCCGTTGCCACTCATCTCTGAGCTATTTGATCGCATACGAGGGGCCAAAATTTTTTCTAAGCTAGACCTGCGTGGGACTTACAATCTAGTCCGGATTCGCCAGGGTGACGAATGGAAGACGGCATTTAACACCCGGGACGGGCACTACGAATACCTGGTGATGCCCTTCGGACTGTGTAACGCTCCAGCAGTGTTTCAGGAGTTCGATAACGACATCTTCCGAGATCTACTCTACGTCTGTGTTGTTGTTTATCTCGATGATATTTTGATTTTCTCCCCAGATCAGACGACTCATCGGAGGCATGTTCGTCAGGTTCTATTACGATTGAGGGAGAATCATTTATATGCCAAGCTGGAGAAGTGCGTCTTTGAGAAGAGTTCTCTGCCCTTCCTGGGCTACATCATCTCGGATCAAGGTCTACAGATGGATCCTGAGAAAGTGAAGGCTGTTCTGGAGTGGCCACGTCCCCAAGGCTTAAGGGCCATACAGCCCCAGTCCTGGACTGGAATTCTGGAGAGGTTCTCCAATGGGGCTCCAAGTGCCATGGTCGTTGTCTGTTGCAGATCCATCCTGTCAAGCCTTCTCTGCCTCAGTCGCTGTCTGGACTGCCTCCCCATTTTGCTCAGTATGCAGATGTTTTCACCAAAAAGGAGGCTGAGACGCTGCCTCCACATCGCACCTATGACTGCCCCATTGAACTGGTTCCTATTGCCTCTCTTCCCCGTGGATGGGTATATCCTCTCTCCTTGCCTGAGTCTCTATCCATGTCGGCCTATATCAAGGAGAATCTGGAGAGGAGTTTTATATGAAAATCTTCCTCCCCGGCCGGGGCTGGATTCTTCTTAGTTAAAAAGAAGGATAGATCCCTTCGTCCCTGCATTGACTACAGGGGCCTCAACCTGATCACAGTCAAGAACAAATACCCGTTGCCACTCATCTCTGAGCTATTTGATCGCATACGAGGGGCCAAAATTTTTTCTAAGCTAGACCTGCGTGGGGCTTACAATCTAGTCCGGATTCGCCGGGGTGACGAATGGAAGACGGCATTTAACACCCGGGAAGGGCACTACGAATACCTGGTGATGCCCTTCGGACTGTGTAACGCTCCAGCAGTGTTTCAGGAGTTCGTTAACGACATCTTCCGAGATCTACTCTACGTCTGTGTTGTTGTTTATCTCGATGATATTTTGATTTTCTCCCCAGATCAGACCACTCATCGGAGGCATGTTCGTCAGGTTCTACTACGATTGAGGGAGAATCATTTATACGCCAAGCTGGAGAAGTGCGTCTTTGAGAAGAGTTCTCTGCCCTTCCTGGGCTACATCATCTCGGATCAAGGTCTACAGATGGATCCTGAGAAAGTGAAGGCTGTCCTGCAGTGGCCACGTCCCCAAGGCTTAAGGGCCATACAGCCCCAGTCCTGGACTGGAATTCTGGAGAGGTTCTCCAATGGGGCTCCAAGTGCCATGGTCGTTGTCTGTTGCAGATCCATCCTGTCAAGCCTTCTCTGCCTCAGTCGCTGTCTGGACTGCCTTCCCATTTTGCTCAGTATGCAGATGTTTTCACCAAAAAGGAGGCTGAGACGCTGCCTCCACATCGCACCTATGACTGCCCCATTGAACTGGTTCCTATTGCCTCTCTTCCCCGTGGATGGGTATATCCTCTCTCCTTGCCTGAGTCTCTATCCATGTCGGCCTATATCAAGGAGAATCTGGAGAGGGGTTTTATACGAAAATCTTCTTCCCCGGCCGGGGCTGGATTCTTCTTCGTTAAAAAGAAGGATGGATCCCTTCGTCCCTGCATTGAATACAGGGGCGTCAACCTGATCACAGTCAAGAACAAATACCCGTTGCCACTCATCTCTGAGCTATTTGATCGCATACGAGGGGCCAAAATTTTTTCTAAGCTAGACCTGCGTGGGGCTTACAATCTAGTCCGTATTCGCCAGGGTGACGAATGGAAGACGGCATTTAACACCCGGGACGGGCACTACGAATACCTGGTGATGCCCTTCGGACTGTGTAACGCTCCAGCAGTGTTTCAGAAGTTCGTTAACGACATCTTCCGAGATCTACTCTACGTCTGTGTTGTTGTTTATCTCGATGATATTTTGATTTTCTCCCCAGATCAGACGACTCATCGGAGGCATGTTCGTCAGGTTCTATTACGATTGAGGGAGAATCATTTATATGCCAAGCTGGAGAAGTGCGTCTTTGAGAAGAGTTCTCTGCCCTTCCTGGGCTACATCATCTCGGATCAAGGTCTACAGATGGATCCTGAGAAAGTGAAGGCTGCCCTGGAGTGGCCACGTCCCCAAGGCTTAAGGGCCATACAGCCCCAGTCCTGGACTGGAATTCTGGAGAGGTTCTCCAATGGGGCTCCAAGTGCCATGGTCGTTGTCTGTTGCAGATCCATCCTGTCAAGCCTTCTCTGCCTCAGTCGCTGTCTGGACTGCCTCCCCATTTTGCTCAGTATGCAGATGTTTTCACCAAAAAGGAGGCTGAGACGCTGCCTCCACATCGCACCTATGACTGCCCCATTGAACTGGTTCCTATTGCCTCTCTTCCCCGTGGATGGGTATATCCTCTCTCCTTGCCTGAGTCTCTATCCATGTCGGCCTATATCAAGGAGAATTTGGAGGGGGGTTTTATACGAAAATCTTCCTCCCCGGCCGGGGCTGGATTCTTCTTCGTTAAAAAGAAGGATGGATCCCTTCGTCCCTGCATTGACTACAGGGGCCTCAACCTGATCACAGTCAAGAACAAATACCCGTTGCCACTCATCTCTGAGCTATTTGATCGCATACGAGGGGCCAAAATTTTTTCTAAGCTAGACCTGCGTGGGGCTTACAATCTAGTCCGGATTCGCCGGGGTGACGAATCGAAGACGGCATTTAACACCCGGGACGGGCACTACGAATACCTGGTGATGCCCTTCGGACTGTGTAACGCTCCAGCAGTGTTTCAGGAGTTCGTTAACGACATCTTCCGAGATCTACTCTACGTCTGTGTTGTTGTTTATCTCGATGATATTTTGATTTTCTCCCCAGATCAGACGACTCATCGGAGGCATGTTCGTCAGGTTCTACTACGATTGAGGGAGAATCATTTATACGCCAAGCTGGAGAAGTGCGTCTTTGAGAAGAGTTCTCTGCCCTTCCTGGGCTACATCATCTCGGATCAAGGTCTACAGATGGATCCTGAGAAAGTGAAGGCTGTCCTGGAGTGGCCACGTCCCCAAGGCTTAAGGGCCATACAGCCCCAGTCCTGGACTGGAATTCTGGAGAGGTTCTCCAATGGGGCTCCAAGTGCCATGGTCGTTGTCTGTTGCAGATCCATCCTGTCAAGACTTCTCTGCCTCAGTCGCTGTCTGGACTTCCTCCCCATTTTGCTCAGTATGCAGATGTTTTCACCGAAAAGGAGGCTGAGACGCTGCCTCCACATCGCAACTATGACTGCCCCATTGAACTGGTTCCTATTGCCTCTCTTCCCCGTGGATGGGTATATCCTCTCTCCTTGCCTGAGTCTCTATCCATGTCAGCCTATATCAAGGAGAATCTGGAGAGGAGTTTTATATGAAAATCTTCCTCCCCGGCCGGGGCTGGATTCTTCTTCGTTAAAAAGAAGGATAGATCCCTTCGTCCCTGCATTGACTACAGGGGCCTCAACCTGATCACAGTCAAGAACAAATACCCGTTGCCACTCATCTCTGAGCTATTTGATCGCATACGAGGGGCCAAAATTTTTTCTAAGCTAGACCTGCGTGGGGCTTACAATCTAGTCCGGATCCGCCGGGGTGACGAATGGAAGACGGCATTTAACACCCGGGACGGGCACTACGAATACCTGGTGATGCCCTTCGGACTGTGTAACGCTCCAGCAGTGTTTCAGGAGTTCGTTAACGACATCTTCCGAGATCTACTCTACGTCTGTGTTGTTGTTTATCTCGATGATATTTTGATTTTCTCCCCAGATCAGACGACTCATCGGAGGCATGTTCGTCAGGTTCTACTACGATTGAGGGAGAATCATTTATACGTCAAGCTGGAGAAGTGCGTCTTTGAGAAGAGTTCTCTGCCCTTCCTGGGCTACATCATCTCGGATCAAGGTCTACAGATGGATCCTGAGAAAGTGAAGGCTGTCCTGCAGTGGCCACGTCCCCAAGGCTTAAGGGCCATACAGCCCCAGTCCTGGACTGGAATTCTGGAGAGGTTCTCCAATGGGGCTCCAAGTGCCATGGTCGTTGTCTGTTGCAGATCCATCCTGTCAAGCCTTCTCTGCCTCAGTCGCTGTCTGGACTGCCTTCCCATTTTGCTCAGTATGCAGATGTTTTCACCAAAAAGGAGGCTGAGACGCTGCCTCCACATCGCACCTATGACTGCCCCATTGAACTGGTTCCTATTGCCTCTCTTCCCCATGGATGGGTATATCCTCTCTCCTTGCCTGAGTCTCTATCCATGTAGGCCTATATCAAGGAGAATCTGGAGAGGGGTTTTATACGAAAATCTTCCTCTCCGGCCGGGGCTGGATTCTTCTTCGTTAAAAAGAAGGATGGATCCCTTCGTCCCTGCATTGACTACAGGGGCCTCAACCTGATCACAGTCAAGAACAAATACCCGTTGCCACTCATCTCTGAGCTATTTGATCGCATACGAGGGGCCAAAATTTTTTCTAAGCTAGACCTGCGTGGGGCTTACAATCTAGTCCGGATTCGCCGGGGTGACGAATCGAAGACGGCATTTAACACCCGGGACGGGCACTACGAATACCTGGTGATGCCCTTCGGACTGTGTAACGCTCCAGCAGTGTTTCAGGTGTTCGTTAACGACATCTTCCGAGATCTACTCTACGTCTGTGTTGTTGTTTATCTCGATGATATTTTGATTTTCTCCCCAGATCAGACGACTCATCGGAGGCATGTTCGTCAGGTTCTACTACGATTGAGGGAGAATCATTTATACGTCAAGCTGGAGAAGTGCGTCTTTGAGAAGAGTTCTCTGCCCTTCCTGGGCTACATCATCTCGGATCAAGGTCTACAGATGGATCCTGAGAAAGTGAAGGCTGTCCTGCAGTGGCCACGTCCCCAAGGCTTAAGGGCCATACAGCCCCAGTCCTGGACTGGAATTCTGGAGAGGTTCTCCAATGGGGCTCCAAGTGCCATGGTCGTTGTCTGTTGCAGATCCATCCTGTCAAGCCTTCTCTGCCTCAGTCGCTGTCTGGACTGCCTCCCCATTTTGCTCAGTATGCAGATGTTTTCACCAAAAAGGAGGCTGAGACGCTGCCTCCACATCGCACCTATGACTGCCCCATTGAACTGGTTCCTATTGCCTCTCTTCCCCGTGGATGGGTATATCCTCTCTCCTTGCCTGAGTCTCTATCCATGTCGGCCTATATCAAGGAGAATCTGGAGAGGGGTTTTATACGAAAATCTTCCTCCCCGGCCGGGGCTGGATTCTTCTTCGTTAAAAAGAAGGATGGATCCCTTCGTCCCTGCATTGACTACAGGGGCCTCAACCTGATCACAGTCAAGAACAAATACCCGTTGCCACTCATCTCTGAGCTATTTGATTGCATACGAGGGGCCAAAATTTTTTCTAAGCTAGACCTGCGTGGGGCTTACAATCTAGTCCGGATTCGCCAGGGTGACGAATGGAAGACGGCATTTAACACCCGGGACGGGCACTACGAATACCTGGTGATGCCCTTCGGACTGTGTAACGCTCCAGCAGTGTTTCAGGAGTTCGTTAACGACATCTTCCGAGCTCTACTCTACGTCTGTGTTGTTGTTTATCTCGATGATATTTTGATTTTCTCCCCAGATCAGACGACTCATCGGAGGCATGTTCGTCAGGTTCTACTACGATTGAGGGAGAATCATTTATATGCCAAGCTGGAGAAGTGCGTCTTTGAGAAGAGTTCTCTGCCCTTCCTGGGCTACATCATCTCGGATCAAGGTCTACAGATGGATCCTGAGAAAGTGAAGGCTGTCCTGGAGTGGCCACGTCCCCAAGGCTTAAGGGCCATACAGCCCCAGTCCTGGACTGGAATTCTGGAGAGGTTCTCCAATGGGGCTCCAAGTGCCATGGTCGTTGTCTGTTGCAGATCCATCCTGTCAAGCCTTCTCTGCCTCAGTCGCTGTCTGGACTGCCTCCCCATTTTGCTCAGTATGCAGAAGTTTTCACCAAAAAGGAGGCTGAGACGCTGCCTCCACATCGCACCTATGACTGCCCCATTGAACTTGTTCCTATTGCCTCTCTTCCCCGTGGATGGGTATATCCTCTCTCCTTGCCTGAGTCTCTATCCATGTCGGCCTATATCAATGAGAATCTGGAGAGGGGTTTTATACGAAAATCTTCCTCCCCGGCCGGGGCTGGATTCTTCTTCGTTAAAAAGAAGGATGGATCCCTTCGTCCCTGCATTGACTACAGGGGCCTCAACCTGATCACAGTCAAGAACAAATACCCGTTGCCACTCATCTCTGAGATATTTGATCGCATACGAGGGGCCAAAATTTTTTCTAAGCTAGACCTGCGTGGGGCTTACAATCTAGTCTGTATCCGCCGGGGTGACGAATGGAAGACGGCATTTAACACCCAGGACGGGCACTATGAATACCTGGTGCTGCCCTTCGGACTGTGTAACGCTCCAGCAGTGTTACAGGAGTTCGTTAACGACATCTTCCGAGATCTACTCTACGTCTGTGTTGTTGTTTATCTCGATGATATTTTGATTTTCTCCCCAGATCAGACGACTCATCGGAGGCATGTTCGTCAGGTTCTACTACGATTGAGGGAGAATCATTTATACGCCAAGCTGGAGAAGTGCGTCTTTGAGAAGAGTTCTCTGCCCTTCCTGGGCTACATCATCTCGGATCAAGGTCTACAGATGGATCCTGAGAAAGTGAAGGCTGTCCTGGAGTGGCCACGTCCCCAAGGCTTAAGGGCCATACAGCCCCAGTCCTGGACTGGAATTCTGGAGAGGTTCTCCAATGGGGCTCCAAGTGCCATGGTCGTTGTCTGTTGTAGATCCATCCTGTCAAGCCTTCTCTGCCTCAGTCGCTGTCTGGACTGCCTCCCCATTTTGCTCAGTATGCAGATGTTTTCACCAAAAAGGAGGCTGAGACGCTGCCTCCACATCGCACCTATGACTGCCCCATTGAACTGGTTCCTATTGCCTCTCTTCCCCGTGGATGGGTATATCCTCTCTCCTTGCCTGAGTCTCTATCCATGTTGGCCTATATCAAGGAGAATCTGGAGAGGGGTTTTATACAAAAATCTTCCTCCCCGGCCGGGGCTGGATTCTTCTTCGTTAAAAAGAAGGATGGATCCCTTCGTCCCTGCATTGACTACAGGGGCCTCAACCTGATCACAGTCAAGAACAAATACCCGTTGCCACTCATCTCTGAGCTATTTGATCGCATACGAGGGGCCAAATTTTTTTCTAAGCTAGACCTGCGTGGGGCTTACAATCTAGTCCGGATTCGCCGCGGTGACGAATGGAAGACGGCATTTAACACCCGGGACGGGCACTACGAATACCTGGTGATGCCCTTCGGACTGTGTAACGCTCCAGCAGTGTTTCAGGAGTTCGTTAACGACATCTTCCGAGATCTACTCTACGTCTGTGTTGTTGTTTATCTCGATGATATTTTGATTTTCTCCCCAGATCAGACGACTCATCGGAGGCATGTTCGTCAGGTTCTACTACGATTGAGGGAGAATCATTTATACGCCAAGCTGGAGAAGTGCGTCTTTGAGAAGAGTTCTCTGCCCTTCCTGGGCTACATCATCTCGGATCAAGGTCTCAAGATGGATCCTGAGAAAGTGAAGGCTGTCCTGGAGTGGCCACGTCCCCAAGGCTTAAGGGCCATACAGCCCCAGTCCTGGACTGGAATTCTGGAGAGGTTCTCCAATGGGGCTCCAAGTGCCATGGTCGTTGTCTGTTGCAGATCCATCCTGTCAAGACTTCTCTACCTCAGTCGCTGTCTGGACTGCCTCCCCATTTTGCTCAGTATCGAGTTGTTTTCACCAAAAAGAGGCTGAGACGCTGCCTCCACATCGCACCTATGACTGCCCCATTGAACTGGTTCCTATTGCCTCTCTTCCCCGTGGATGGGTATATCCTCTCTCCTTGCCTGAGTCTCTATCCATGTCGGCCTATATCAAGGAGAATTTGGAGGGGGGTTTTATACGAAAATCTTCCTCCCCGGCCGGGGCTGGATTCTTCTTCGTTAAAAAGAAGGATGGATCCCTTCGTCCCTGCATTGACTACAGGGGCCTCAACCTGATCACAGTCAAGAACAAATACCCGTTGCCACTCATCTCTGAGCTATTTGATCGCATACGAGGGGCCAAAATTTTTTCTAAGCTAGACCTGCGTGGGGCTTACAATCTAGTCCGGATTCGCCGGGGTGACGAATCGAAGACGGCATTTAACACCCGGGACGGGCACTACGAATACCTGGTGATGCCCTTCGGACTGTGTAACGCTCCAGCAGTGTTTCAGGAGTTCGTTAACGACATCTTCCGAGATCTACTCTACGTCTGTGTTGTTGTTTATCTCGATGATATTTTGATTTTCTCCCCAGATCAGACGACTCATCGGAGGCATGTTCGTCAGGTTCTACTACGATTGAGGGAGAATCATTTATACGCCAAGCTGGAGAAGTGCGTCTTTGAGAAGAGTTCTCTGCCCTTCCTGGGCTACATCATCTCGGATCAAGGTCTACAGATGGATCCTGAGAAAGTGAAGGCTGTCCTGGAGTGGCCACGTCCCCAAGGCTTAAGGGCCATACAGCCCCAGTCCTGGACTGGAATTCTGGAGAGGTTCTCCAATGGGGCTCCAAGTGCCATGGTCGTTGTCTGTTGCAGATCCATCCTGTCAAGACTTCTCTGCCTCAGTCGCTGTCTGGACTTCCTCCCCATTTTGCTCAGTATGCAGATGTTTTCACCGAAAAGGAGGCTGAGACGCTGCCTCCACATCGCAACTATGACTGCCCCATTGAACTGGTTCCTATTGCCTCTCTTCCCCGTGGATGGGTATATCCTCTCTCCTTGCCTGAGTCTCTATCCATGTCGGCCTATATCAAGGAGAATCTGGAGAGGAGTTTTATATGAAAATCTTCCTCCCCGGCCGGGGCTGGATTCTTCTTCGTTAAAAAGAAGGATAGATCCCTTCGTCCCTGCATTGACTACAGGGGCCTCAACCTGATCACAGTCAAGAACAAATACCCGTTGCCACTCATCTCTGAGCTATTTGATCGCATACGAGGGGCCAAAATTTTTTCTAAGCTAGACCTGCGTGGGGCTTACAATCTAGTCCGGATCCGCCGGGGTGACGAATGGAAGACGGCATTTAACACCCGGGACGGGCACTACGAATACCTGGTGATGCCCTTCGGACTGTGTAACGCTCCAGCAGTGTTTCAGGAGTTCGTTAACGACATCTTCCGAGATCTACTCTACGTCTGTGTTGTTGTTTATCTCGATGATATTTTGATTTTCTCCCCAGATCAGACGACTCATCGGAGGCATGTTCGTCAGGTTCTACTACGATTGAGGGAGAATCATTTATACGTCAAGCTGGAGAAGTGCGTCTTTGAGAAGAGTTCTCTGCCCTTCCTGGGCTACATCATCTCGGATCAAGGTCTACAGATGGATCCTGAGAAAGTGAAGGCTGTCCTGCAGTGGCCACGTCCCCAAGGCTTAAGGGCCATACAGCCCCAGTCCTGGACTGGAATTCTGGAGAGGTTCTCCAATGGGGCTCCAAGTGCCATGGTCGTTGTCTGTTGCAGATCCATCCTGTCAAGCCTTCTCTGCCTCAGTCGCTGTCTGGACTGCCTTCCCATTTTGCTCAGTATGCAGATGTTTTCACCAAAAAGGAGGCTGAGACGCTGCCTCCACATCGCACCTATGACTGCCCCATTGAACTGGTTCCTATTGCCTCTCTTCCCCATGGATGGGTATATCCTCTCTCCTTGCCTGAGTCTCTATCCATGTAGGCCTATATCAAGGAGAATCTGGAGAGGGGTTTTATACGAAAATCTTCCTCTCCGGCCGGGGCTGGATTCTTCTTCGTTAAAAAGAAGGATGGATCCCTTCGTCCCTGCATTGACTACAGGGGCCTCAACCTGATCACAGTCAAGAACAAATACCCGTTGCCACTCATCTCTGAGCTATTTGATCGCATACGAGGGGCCAAAATTTTTTCTAAGCTAGACCTGCGTGGGGCTTACAATCTAGTCCGGATTCGCCGGGGTGACGAATCGAAGACGGCATTTAACACCCGGGACGGGCACTACGAATACCTGGTGATGCCCTTCGGACTGTGTAACGCTCCAGCAGTGTTTCAGGTGTTCGTTAACGACATCTTCCGAGATCTACTCTACGTCTGTGTTGTTGTTTATCTCGATGATATTTTGATTTTCTCCCCAGATCAGACGACTCATCGGAGGCATGTTCGTCAGGTTCTACTACGATTGAGGGAGAATCATTTATACGTCAAGCTGGAGAAGTGCGTCTTTGAGAAGAGTTCTCTGCCCTTCCTGGGCTACATCATCTCGGATCAAGGTCTACAGATGGATCCTGAGAAAGTGAAGGCTGTCCTGCAGTGGCCACGTCCCCAAGGCTTAAGGGCCATACAGCCCCAGTCCTGGACTGGAATTCTGGAGAGGTTCTCCAATGGGGCTCCAAGTGCCATGGTCGTTGTCTGTTGCAGATCCATCCTGTCAAGCCTTCTCTGCCTCAGTCGCTGTCTGGACTGCCTCCCCATTTTGCTCAGTATGCAGATGTTTTCACCAAAAAGGAGGCTGAGACGCTGCCTCCACATCGCACCTATGACTGCCCCATTGAACTGGTTCCTATTGCCTCTCTTCCCCGTGGATGGGTATATCCTCTCTCCTTGCCTGAGTCTCTATCCATGTCGGCCTATATCAAGGAGAATCTGGAGAGGGGTTTTATACGAAAATCTTCCTCCCCGGCCGGGGCTGGATTCTTCTTCGTTAAAAAGAAGGATGGATCCCTTCGTCCCTGCATTGACTACAGGGGCCTCAACCTGATCACAGTCAAGAACAAATACCCGTTGCCACTCATCTCTGAGCTATTTGATTGCATACGAGGGGCCAAAATTTTTTCTAAGCTAGACCTGCGTGGGGCTTACAATCTAGTCCGGATTCGCCAGGGTGACGAATGGAAGACGGCATTTAACACCCGGGACGGGCACTACGAATACCTGGTGATGCCCTTCGGACTGTGTAACGCTCCAGCAGTGTTTCAGGAGTTCGTTAACGACATCTTCCGAGCTCTACTCTACGTCTGTGTTGTTGTTTATCTCGATGATATTTTGATTTTCTCCCCAGATCAGACGACTCATCGGAGGCATGTTCGTCAGGTTCTACTACGATTGAGGGAGAATCATTTATATGCCAAGCTGGAGAAGTGCGTCTTTGAGAAGAGTTCTCTGCCCTTCCTGGGCTACATCATCTCGGATCAAGGTCTACAGATGGATCCTGAGAAAGTGAAGGCTGTCCTGGAGTGGCCACGTCCCCAAGGCTTAAGGGCCATACAGCCCCAGTCCTGGACTGGAATTCTGGAGAGGTTCTCCAATGGGGCTCCAAGTGCCATGGTCGTTGTCTGTTGCAGATCCATCCTGTCAAGCCTTCTCTGCCTCAGTCGCTGTCTGGACTGCCTCCCCATTTTGCTCAGTATGCAGAAGTTTTCACCAAAAAGGAGGCTGAGACGCTGCCTCCACATCGCACCTATGACTGCCCCATTGAACTTGTTCCTATTGCCTCTCTTCCCCGTGGATGGGTATATCCTCTCTCCTTGCCTGAGTCTCTATCCATGTCGGCCTATATCAATGAGAATCTGGAGAGGGGTTTTATACGAAAATCTTCCTCCCCGGCCGGGGCTGGATTCTTCTTCGTTAAAAAGAAGGATGGATCCCTTCGTCCCTGCATTGACTACAGGGGCCTCAACCTGATCACAGTCAAGAACAAATACCCGTTGCCACTCATCTCTGAGATATTTGATCGCATACGAGGGGCCAAAATTTTTTCTAAGCTAGACCTGCGTGGGGCTTACAATCTAGTCTGTATCCGCCGGGGTGACGAATGGAAGACGGCATTTAACACCCAGGACGGGCACTATGAATACCTGGTGCTGCCCTTCGGACTGTGTAACGCTCCAGCAGTGTTACAGGAGTTCGTTAACGACATCTTCCGAGATCTACTCTACGTCTGTGTTGTTGTTTATCTCGATGATATTTTGATTTTCTCCCCAGATCAGACGACTCATCGGAGGCATGTTCGTCAGGTTCTACTACGATTGAGGGAGAATCATTTATACGCCAAGCTGGAGAAGTGCGTCTTTGAGAAGAGTTCTCTGCCCTTCCTGGGCTACATCATCTCGGATCAAGGTCTACAGATGGATCCTGAGAAAGTGAAGGCTGTCCTGGAGTGGCCACGTCCCCAAGGCTTAAGGGCCATACAGCCCCAGTCCTGGACTGGAATTCTGGAGAGGTTCTCCAATGGGGCTCCAAGTGCCATGGTCGTTGTCTGTTGCAGATCCATCCTGTCAAGCCTTCTCTGCCTCAGTCGCTGTCTGGACTGCCTCCCCATTTTGCTCAGTATGCAGATGTTTTCACCAAAAAGGAGGCTGAGACGCTGCCTCCACATCGCACCTATGACTGCCCCATTGAACTGGTTCCTATTGCCTCTCTTCCCCGTGGATGGGTATATCCTCTCTCCTTGCCTGAGTCTCTATCCATGTTGGCCTATATCAAGGAGAATCTGGAGAGGGGTTTTATACAAAAATCTTCCTCCCCGGCCGGGGCTGGATTCTTCTTCGTTAAAAAGAAGGATGGATCCCTTCGTCCCTGCATTGACTACAGGGGCCTCAACCTGATCACAGTCAAGAACAAATACCCGTTGCCACTCATCTCTGAGCTATTTGATCGCATACGAGGGGCCAAAATTTTTTCTAAGCTAGACCTGCGTGGGGCTTACAATCTAGTCCGGATTCGCCGCGGTGACGAATGGAAGACGGCATTTAACACCCGGGACGGGCACTACGAATACCTGGTGATGCCCTTCGGACTGTGTAACGCTCCAGCAGTGTTTCAGGAGTTCGTTAACGACATCTTCCGAGATCTACTCTACGTCTGTGTTGTTGTTTATCTCGATGATATTTTGATTTTCTCCCCAGATCAGACGACTCATCGGAGGCATGTTCGTCAGGTTCTACTACGATTGAGGGAGAATCATTTATACGCCAAGCTGGAGAAGTGCGTCTTTGAGAAGAGTTCTCTGCCCTTCCTGGGCTACATCATCTCGGATCAAGGTCTCAAGATGGATCCTGAGAAAGTGAAGGCTGTCCTGGAGTGGCCACGTCCCCAAGGCTTAAGGGCCATACAGCCCCAGTCCTGGACTGGAATTCTGGAGAGGTTCTCCAATGGGGCTCCAAGTGCCATGGTCGTTGTCTGTTGCAGATCCATCCTGTCAAGACTTCTCTACCTCAGTCGCTGTCTGGACTGCCTCCCCATTTTGCTCAGTATCGAGTTGTTTTCACCAAAAAGAGGCTGAGACGCTGCCTCCACATCGCACCTATGACTGCCCCATTGAACTGGTTCCTATTGCCTATCTTCCCAGTGGATGGGTATATCCTCTCTCCTTGCCTGAGTCTCTATCCATGTCGGCCTTTATCAAGGAGAATCTGGAGAGGGGTTTTATACTAAAATCTTCCTCCCCGGCCGGGGCTGGATTCTTCTTAGTTAAAAAGAAGGATGGATCCCTTCGTCCCTGCATTGACTACAGGGGCCTCAACCTGATCACAGTCAAGAACAAATACCCATTGCCACTCATCTCTGAGCTATTTGATCGCATACGAGGGGCCAAAATATTTTCTAAGCTAGACCTGCGTGGGGCTTACAATCTAGTCCGGATTCGCCGGGGTGACGAATGGAAGACGGCATTTAACACCCGGGACGGGGACTACGAATACCTGGTGATGCCCTTCGGACTGTGTAACGCTCCAGCAGTGTTTCAGGAGTTCGTTAACGACATCTTCCGAGATCTACTCTATGTCTGTGTTGTTGTTTATCTCGATGATATTTTGATTTTCTCCCCAGATCAGACGACTCATCGGAGACATGTTCGTCAGGTTCTACTACGATTGAGGGAGAATCATTTATACGCCAAGCTGGAGAAGTGCGTATTTGAGAAGAGTTATCTGCCCTTCCTGGGCTACATCATCTCGGATCAAGGTCTCAAGATGGATCCTGAGAAAGTGAAGGCTGTCCTGGAGTGGCCACGTCCCCAAGGCTTAAGGGCCATACAGCGGTTCCAGGGATTCACCAATTTCTACCGGCAGTTTATTCCTAACTTCTCTTCTCTGACGTCTCCCATCTCGACCCTTACCAAGAAGGGTGTGAACGCCAAAGTGTGGACTCCAGGGGCAGAGTCTGCATTTAATAGCCTGAAGAGTGCCTTCACTTCAGCCTCGATCCTCCATCATCCTGAAGTATCTCGGCAGTTCTCACTGGAAGTGGACGCTTCCTCTGTCGGTGCAGGTGCACTTCTGTTCCAGAGGAGCTCCAAAGGAAAGGCAGTAGTATGTGGCTACTACTCTAGACTGTTTTCTTCTGCTGAGCGCAATTACTCCATTGGAGATCAGGAGCTGCTGGCCATCAAATTGGCTCTGGAGTAGTGGAGACATCTTCTGGAGGGCGCTGCTCACCCCATCCTGATCTTCACCGACCACAAGAACCTCACTTACCTTCAGTCCGCTCAATGACTTAATCCTCGTCAAGCCAGGTGGTCGCTGTTCTTCACCCGTTTTCTGTTTGCGCTCCACTACCGTCCCGCGGACAAGAATGTGAGGGCCGATGCCCTGTCCAGATCGTTTGAGACGGAAGACACGGTGGAGTACCTCCAGACCATCATAGACCTGTCCTGCATCGTCACTGCTAATCCTCTGCAGGTTAGAGACATCCCTCCTGGGAGGACTTTTGTTCGGTTGGCGGACAGGAGAAGAATTCTCCACTGGGGATATAGTTCTAAACTTGCTGGGCACGCCGGTGTCCGTAAAACCCGAGACCTGATTGCTCGTCACTTTTGGTGGTCCACGCTACCTAAGGATGTTCTGGACTTTGTCTCTTCTTGCACGGTGTGTGCCTCTAACAAAGTGACTCTCTCCAAGCCTGCCGGCCTGCTTTAACCTCTGCCTGTACCCAATGCCCCCTGGCAGCACATTGCGATGGACTTAGTCACAGACCTTCCCCCCTCAGCAGGATGTAACACTGTCTGGGTGGTGGTGGACCGGTTCTCTAAGATGGCTCATTTTATCCCGCTGACCGGCCTACCTTCTGCTCCTCGTCTGGCAAGTCTCTTCATTCAGCACATCTTCCGCTTGCATGGCTTGCCTCTTCACATTGTGTCCTACCGGGGGGTTCAGTTTACCTCTAAGTTCTGGAGAGCCCTCTGTAAACTCCTTGATGTGAGATTGGACTTTTCCTCTGCCTATCACCCCCAGTCCAATGGGCAAGTTGAGAGGATCAACCAGATCATGGAAAATGATCTCCGCCACTTCATCTCTTCACAGCACGATAACTGGGTACAGCTTCTACCATGGGCCGAATTTTCTTACAACAACCACACAAGTGAGTCCACCACTTCCCCTCCGTTTCACATCGTGTACAGTCAACATCCCAGAGTCCCTCTTCCTGTGTCGACTTCATCTCAGGTTCCCGCTGCTGACTCTGCATATGGGGACTTCTTGCAAGTCTGGCAACAGACCCGGTCCTCTATTTTGCGGGCAGTAGATCGCATGCAGCGAAAGGCAGATACTAAGAGAAGAGAGCCTCCTCAGTATCTTCCGGGGACTAAAGTCTGACTGTCCTCTCGGAACATTCGCTTGAAGGTGCCTTCATACAAGTTCGCTCCCAAGTTCCTTGGACCATTCGAGGTCCTGCAGCAAATCAACCCTGTCGCCTACAAGCTTCGACTGCCTCCTACCGTCAGGATTCCCAACTCCTTCCACGCCTCCCTCCTGAAGCCTGTGATCCTAAACCGCTATTCCAAGACTCCCAGCCCTGCGGTTGCTCCCAGCGGCTCCTCGGACATCTTTGAAGTAAGGTAGATCTTGGACACCAAGAGAGTGAGAGGAAAGACCTTTTATTTGGTGGATTGGAGGGGGTTTGGTCCCGAAGAGAGGTCCTGGGAGCCAGAGGAGAACCTCAATGCCCCTACTCTTCTAAAGAAGTTTCTCTCTCGCACCGGTCCCAAGAAGAGGGGGCGTAAGAGGGGGGATACTGTAATGTCCGTGGCTGCGGGCTGTCAGCTCCAGCCTCCCGCTGACAGCCGCAGCCACGAGTCGGCAAGCGCTGGCCCCAGCCTCCTCCTCAGGAGACGCCAGCGCTTGCATCCACTCACCTCCGCCGGAGCCCGCAGGGTGCGCACGCACGCTCGTCCCCGCTCTGAAAGGGGCAGCGCGCGCACCGGACATCTTGAACGACCTTTGACCCGTGAGTACCCTGGGCTATAAGAGGGGTCCAGCCCCCTAGTTCGATGCCTGAGTGTTGTTAGTTTCCCAGTCTGTCTTGCAAATAGTCCCTTAGTGTTTCCCGTTCCTGTTGTTACCCGTACCTTGTTCCCCGTTCCTGTTTCCCGTGCTTTGCCCTAGTATCAAGTCGTGCCACGTCTTGTGTCATCTGCCACATCCTGTGTCATCTGCCATGTCCAGAGGAATCTGCCACGTCCTGTGTCATCTGCCACGTCTGGAGGAATCGGCCACGTCCTGTGTCATCTGCCACGTCTGGAGGAATCCACCACGTCCTGTGTCATCTGCCACGTCCGGAGAAATCCGCCACGTCCTGTGTTATCTGCCACGTCCGGAGGAATCCGCCCCGTCTGGCGCAACTTGCGGCTCCTGTGTCATCCGCCACGTTTGGCGCCATCTGCTGCACCCATCTCATCTGTGCCAGAGCTGCGGCCACCATCTGGACTATTCAGGTACCCTTGTGCGGGACATTGTATTTCTGGGGTGTCCTGTTGTTTGGCCAGCTGCCTCCCCTGCTTCGTCGGTACGGCCTAGTGGGTCCACTAACCCGC
Organism: Rhinoderma darwinii; assembly: GCF_050947455.1. Classification (NCBI taxonomy): domain Eukaryota; kingdom Metazoa; phylum Chordata; class Amphibia; order Anura; family Rhinodermatidae; genus Rhinoderma; species Rhinoderma darwinii. Next base: position 352,459,324 of record NC_134689.1, read on the forward strand.
TCCGTGACACTGAGCTTGGTTCTGGAGCTGTATTTATGTACTGAGCTTTGTTCTGGTGCTGTATATATGTAATGATCTGAGTTCTGGAGCTGTATTTATGTACTGAGCTTTGTTCTGGTACTGTATATATGGAATTAGCTGTATTCTGGTGCTGTATATATGTAATGAGCTTTGTTCTTGTGCTGTATATATGTACTGAGTGTCATGTTGGGTTCGTGGGCCCACAGGGCCGTACCGCCTTGGCGGTTTGGCAGCTGGCAAACAGGGCCAGGTCAGAGTCTATAGTTCTATAGGGTACCTGTGGCAGCTCGGACAGTAGCAAGGCAGGCTTGACTGGGACTAGGCAGGAGGTAGACGTTAGGCGTGGAGTAGCAGGACAGGCATAAAATACAGCACAGCACGGCACCAGCACAGCACGGCACAAGATAGCATGGGATACAGGAACAGGAACTGGAACAGGAACAAGAACACACTAGGAGACCTTAGCAACTTAGGGTACGACAACAATGCTCAGACATAGAAGCAAGGGGCTGCACCCCTCTTATAGTCCAGGGACTAATGGGCTGATTGTTTATTAAAGATCCCTATGGAATCCGGCTGAGGTGAGTGGAAGCGAGCGCTGGTGTCTCCTGAGGAGGAGACTGGGGCCAGCGCTCGCCGACTCGTGACTGCGGCTGTCAGGGTGAGAGTGGAACTGATGGCCCACAGCCACACACATGACAGTATCCCCCCTCTTACGCACCCTCCTCCCGCGACCAGAGCAAAAGAGAAACTTTTTCAGAAGAGTAGGAGCATTGAGGTCCTCCTCTGGCTCCCAGGACCTCTCTTCAGGTCCAAACCCCCTCCAATCCACCAAATAAAAAGTCTTTCCTCTCACTTTCTTGATGTCCAAGATCTCCTTAACCTCGAATGTGTCTGAAGAACCGCTGGAGGCAACCACAGGGCTAGGAGTCTTGGTAAAGTGATTCAGGACCACCGGTTTCAGGAGAGAGACATGAAAGGAATTCGGGATCCTGAGGGCAGAAGGCAGCCGAAGCTTGTAGGCGACAGGGTTGATCCGTTGCAGGATCTTGAAGGGTCCGAGGAACTTGGGAGTAACCTTGCATGACGGCACCCTCAGTCGAATGCTCCTGGAGGACAGCCAGACCTTTGTGGCAGGAAGAAACTGAGGAGGTTCTCTTCTCCTTGTGTCCGCCTTCCGTTTCATACGGTCAACCGCCAGCAGGATCGAGTCTGCTGCCTGATCTTTAGAAAGTCCCTAAAGGCCGTGTCAGCAGCTGGTACCACAGACGTATAAGGAACCGGGAGAGGTATTTGTGGGTGTTGGCCAAGGACAATGAAGAACGATGTGTTCCTTGTGGACTCGCTGGTATGATTGTTGTATGAGAACTCAGCCCACGGAAGCAACTGCACCCAGTCATCATGATGCTTAGAGACAAAATGGCATAGGTAGTTCTCAAAGATCTGATTGATCCTCTCGACCTGACCATTGGACTAAGGATGGTAGGCCGAGGATAAGTCCAACTTCACACCTAGGAGTCTGCAGAGGGCTCTCCAGAACCTCGAGGTGAACTGAACCCCCCGATCAGACACAATATGCTGCGGCAAGCCGTGCAGGCGGAAGATGTGTTTTATAAACAGCTTGGCCAGTTGAGGAGCAGACGGAAGGCTGGTCAGTGGAATGAAGTGGGCCATTTTCGAAAATCGATCCACCACCACCACCCAGACAGTACTGCATCTGGCAGAGAGAGGCAGGTCAGTAATGAAGTCCATAGCTATATGCTGCCAGGGAGCATCGGGCGCAGGCAATGGCGGGAGCAGGCCAGCAAGTCTGGAGTGAGCGACCTTGTTAGCTGCACACACACGAGCAGGAGGAAACAAAGTCCATAACGACCTTGGGCAGCGTGGGCCACCAAAGATGACGGGCAATCAGATCCCGGGTCTTACGGGTTCCCACGTGACCTGCCAATCTAGAGGCATGTCCCTAGCGGAGGACTCTCCCTCGGTCAGCCATGCGCACAAAAGTCCTCCCTGGAGGAATGTCCCCAACTTGTAGTTGATTGACCGAGACAATGCAGGACAGCTCGATAATGTTCTGTGGCATCTCCATGATGTTTTCTGTTTCGAAAGACCTGGACAAGGCATCGGCTCTAACATTCTTGTCAGCCGGGCAATAATGGAGCTCAAACTGTAACCTGGCAAAGAGCAGTGACCACCTGGCCTGACGAGGATTCAGCCATTGGGCCGTCTGCAGGTATTTGAGGTTCTTGTGGTCCGTCAAAATCAGTATGGGATGAGCTGCACCTTCTAGTAGATGTCTCCACTTCTCCAGGGCCAATTTGATGGCCAGTAACGCCCGATTCCCAATGGAGTTGTTGCGTTCTGCGGAAGAGAAGAGCTTAGAGAAATATCCACATACCATTGACTTGCCCTTGGAACCTCTCTGGAACAGGAGTGCACCAGTCCACCTCCAACGAGAACTGTAGGGAAACATCTGGATGATGAAGGATAGAGGCTAACGTGAAGGCACTCTTCTGGCTATTGAATGCGGATTCGGCCTCAGGTGTCCACATCTTGGTGTTCATGCCCTTCTTGGTGAGGTTATAGATAGGAGATGTCAGTGAGGAGAAGTTTGGGATGAACTGTCTGTAAAAGTTGGCGAATCCCAGAAAGCGCTGTATGGCCCTCAAGTCTAGAGAACGTGGCCATTCCAGGACGGACTTTACCTTTTCAGGATCCATCTTGAGACCTTTATTCGAGATGATGTAGCCCAGGAAGGGTAGAGCATCTCTCTCAAACACGCACTTCTCCAACTTGGCATACAGATGATTCTCCCTTAACTGCAGAAAGACTTGATGGACATGTCTCTGATGAGTCATAGGATCTGGAGAAAAAATCAAGATGTCATCAAGATAGACTACTATACAAACATAAAGGAGGTCACGGAAGATGTCATTAACGAACTCCTGGAAGACCGCGGGGGCATTACACAGGCCAAAGGGCATTACTAGATATTCAAAGTGTCCGTCACGGGTGTTAAATGCTGTCTTCCATTCGTCACCCTGGCGAATTCGGATTAGGTTTTAAGCCCCACGCAGGTCTAGTTTGGAAAAAATCTTGGCACCACGTATACGGTCAAATAATTCTAAGATCAATGGTAATGGATACTTATTTTTCACCGTGATCTAGTTGAGACCACGGTAGTCGATACAGGGACGTAGAGAACCATCTTTCTTCTTTACGACGAAGAACCCGGCTCCTGCCGGGAGGAAGACTTGCATATGAAGCCCCGCTCCAAGTTCTCTCTAACATAGGCGGACATGGACAGAGTCTCTGGCAAAGAGAGAGGATATACCCTGCCACAGGGAAGTCATACGCCCGGTGTGGGGGCAGTGTCTCCGCGTCCCTGTTGCTGAAGACGTCCGCAAATGCAGCAAAATGACCAGGCAATCCTGCCAGTGACTGAGGCAGAGGAGGCTGAGCCGAATGAATCTGTCCCAGGCAACGATTGTGATACTCGGGGCCCCACTGGAGAACCTCTCCAGAGTTCCAGTTCAGGACTGGGGAATGTAGTCGGAGCCAAGGAACGCCCAGCAGCACAGGGTTAGCGGCTTTGGACAAGTCAAAAAATTATAGCAACTCGGAGTGGAGAGCTCCCACTTGGAGCCTCAGTGGTTTAGTCACATCAATAACTGGATCTGGCAGAGGAAGTCCATTTACCGATGCCGCCATCAACGGCCTCTCCAGAGGGGTAGTGGGCAATTGAAGAAGATCCACCAGGTCTCTACAAATGAAATTAGCCGCGGATCCAGAGTCCAGATATGGAGAGACCTGATGCGTTCTCTCGCCGGACACTATGGTCACAGTAAGGACAATTTGGACGGAAGTCCTTTTTTACCCAAGGTTGTCTCTCCTACCAACCATAGGCTTTGAGGCTTTTGGGGACACAACGCACAAGATGGCCTTTGAGGCTGCAATATAGACAGAGTCCCGAAGTGCGTCTGCGTAGTCTCTCCTGAGAAGAGAGCTTACACCGGACCACGCTTAGAGACCCCATATGAAGATCGGCATCAGAGGTTAACAAAGTTGCTGCAAGAATTGAGCCGGACTAGGATGGCCTCCCTCCCGACGAGCTTCTCGGAACCGTTCTCGGATCCTCATATCAATCCGGGCGCACAGAAGGACGATATCATTCAGTGTAGATGGCAGATCTCGGGCGGCAAGCTTGTACTTAACTCTAGGGGACAGTCCATGCAAAATTTAGCCACCAGGGCCTCATTGTTTCACGACAGTTCTCCCACCAGGGTGCAGAAGTGTATAGCGTACTCGCCCATGGAGGTGTCTCCTTGGCGTAGGTTTTTCAAGGAGGCTGCTGTAGACGAGACTTTTCCAGGCTCCTCAAACACCATGTGAAAAGTGCAGAGGAAGCCCTGGAAGTCACGGGTCTCAGGTCCTTGACTCTCCCAGATAGGGTTCGCCCAAGCTAGGGCCTTGCCAGTGAGGAGAGAAATGTTGAAGGCGGCCCATACGCCGTCAGATGAAAATGCACTTACATACAGACGGAAGTGGATCTGGCACTTGTTCAAGAATCCACGACCGGTTCTCGTGTCTCCATCATAGCGGTCAGTAAGTGACAAAGAGAAACGTGGATCAACACTGACAGGAGGTGTAGTAGGAGGAACGGCAGCTTGTGACGTCATCTTTGTCTTGGGTCAACCAGCGGAGTCCATGGCATGAGCATACACAGGGCCGTACTGCCTTGGCGGTATGGCAGCTGGCCAACAGGGCGCAGGTCAGAGTCTATAGTTCTATAGGGTACCTGTGGCAGCTCAGACAGTAGCAAGGCAGGCTTGGCTGGGACTAGGCAGCAGGTGGACGTCAGGTGTGGAGTAGCAGGACAGGCATAGAATACAGCACGGCACCAGCACAGCACGGCACAAGATAGCACGGGATAAAGAAACAGGAACAGGAACACACTAGGAGACCATAGCATAGACAAACTTAGGGAACGACAACAATGCTCAGGCATAGAAGCAAGGGGCTGAACCCCTCTTATAGTCCGGGACTAATGGGCTGATTGTTTATTAAAGTCTCGTGCGCGCGCTGCCCCTTTAAGAGCAGGCACGAGTGTGTGCGCGCACCCTATGTGATCCGGCTGAGGTGAGTGGAAGCTAGCGCTGGCGTCACCTGAGAAGGAGACTGGGGCCAGCGCTCGCCGACTCATGGCTGCGGCTGTCAGGGGGAGAGTGGAACTGACAGCCCACAGCCACGGACATGACACTGAGCTTGGTACTGCAGCTGTACATATGTACTGAGCTTTGTTCTGGTGCTGTATCCCGTTAGTGACCGCCAATACGCCTTTTAACGGCGACCACTAACGGGCTTTATTCTGATGCATATGCCTTTTTACGGCACTGAATCAGGATTAGTAAACAGTGCAGGGAGCCATCAAATCTCCCTGCTCTCAGCTGCCAGACGTAGCTGAGGGCTGGGGGCGTCCCTGCTCTGCCGTGTGAGATTGATATTAGTATCGATCTCACCCGTTTAACCCCTCAGATGCGGTGCACAATAGCGTGCACCGCATCGGAGTGGTTTTGGAGAGAGGGAGGGAGCTCCCTCTCTCTCCCACTGACACCGGGCGATAAGATCGCCGAGTGTCTGTGTCTCCAAAGGCAGCCGGGGGCCTAATAAAGGCCCCCAGGTCTGCCTGGAGCGAATGCCTGCTAGATCATGCCGGAGGCATGACCTAGCAGATGCCTGTCCGTTTTAAACGGACAGGCAGTAATACACTGCAATACGAAAGTATTGCAGTGTATTATAAATGCGATCGGAGAATCACATATTAAAGTCCCCTAGTGGGACTAGTAAAAAAGTTAAAAAAAAGCTTAATAAAGTTAATTTAAAAAAATATGTGAAAAAAATGAAAAACCCACCTTTTCCTCTTACAAAATGCTTTACTATTAAAAAACCAAAATAAAGTAAAAAAGTTACACATATTTGGTATCGCCGCGTCCGTAACAACCCCAACTATAAATCTATTACATTATTTAACCCGCACGGTGAACGCCGTAAAAAATTGAATAAAAAACTATGGAAAAATTGCTGTTTTCTGTGAATCCTGAATTTAAAAAAATTTGATAAAAAGTGATCAAAAAGTCGCATCTACTCCAATTTGGTACCAATAAAAACTACAAGTCTTCCCGCAAAAAAAAAAGCCCTCATACAACTGTATCGGCGGAACAATAAAAAACGTATGGCTCTTCATATATGAAGACACAAAAACAAATAATTTTGAAAAAAAAGCGTTTTTACAGTGTAAAAGTAGTAAAACACTCAAAAACAATACAAATTTGGTATCTTTGCAATCATAACAACCCGCTGAATAAAGTTATTGTGTTATTTATATCACACCGTAAACGGCGTAGATTTAAGATGCAAAAAAGTGTGGAGAAATTTCAGGTTTTTTTCTATTCTCCCCCAAAAAAAAGTTAATAAAAGTTAATCAATAAATAATATGTCCCCCAAAATGGTGCTATTAAAAATTACAACTTGTCTCGCAAAAAACAAGACCTTATACAGCTATGTCGACGCAAAAATAAAAAAGTTATAGCTCTTGGAATGCTACAATGGAAAAACTTAAAAAATGGCTTGGTCATTAAGGTTTAAAATAGGCTGGTCATTAAGGGGTTAAATATGTAATGAGATTTGTTCTGGTGCTGTATATATGTAAGAGCTTTGTTCTGGTGTTGTGTACTGTTTTTTTTAACATTTTCATTTTTTTTCTAAAATAAGACTTATTATAGGAAAAAAAGTTTTTGTTTTTGTAACTTATATAATTTATTTTGACACTTTCATAAAACATTTTTATTAACTTTTTGAAACTTTTTTATTTTGTCCCACTAGGGGACTTTAAGACCTGCAGCACTGATCGCTGCTAGAATACACTCCACTAACTTTGTAGTGTAATGTATTCTGTCAGTGTGACGTGACAGTCACTCTGATAGGATGCCTATGACGACCAGCCAGAGGCTGGTCCTCATAGGCTTCGGTATGGCCTCCGGTTTCCATGACAACCATCAGTGATGGATCTCTGGCCGACAAAAGTGGAGTGTCAGCTGACCTCCCAGTGCACACTGTAATCGACAGTGTGCACCGGGAAACACTCAATGACTTCCTGTCACTCACACATGAAGTCTTTTTAGGACCAGCCGGAGGCCTCCATTATCTGGCCTCCAGTTGCCATTCCAACCATTGGCAAACCCAGGGGCGTAGCTAGAGGCTCATGGGCCCCGATGCAAAAATTCTTACTGGGCCCCCCCCCGCAAACTTCTCATGGCCGACGGTCCGCTTTCAGCTGCATCGCTGGGTCTCCTAAGTGACCCAACAATGCAGCACTAGCAGCCGGGGGCGTCACTAAGGCTGGGTTCACACACACTATTTACGGACGTAATTCGGGCGTTTTAGCATTGAATTACGTCCGAAAATGCGGCTCAAAAGCGTCGGCAAACATCTGCCCATTCATTTGAATGGGTCTTATGATGTTCTGTGCCGACGGTCATTTTTTTTTACGCGCCGCTGTCAAAAGGCGGCGCGTAAAAAAGTGCCTGTCACTTCTTCAGACGTAAATGGAGCCGTTTTCCATGGACTCCATGGAAAACCAGCTTCCATTACTTCCGTAATGGACGCAGCAAAAGACGCCTGCACATGCCATTACGGCTGAAATTACGGTGCTGTTTTCTCCTGAAAACAGCACAGTAATTTCAGCCGTAACAGACGCTGCCGTGTGAACACACCCTCAGGGCTTAAAATGTCAGGGAAATAGCCCCAATACATGTGTCCGCCCCCAAAAAAAGTGTGTATATGAGACAGCATAGCATATCTATAGCACTACGACCCTATAAACTATGGATAGGATTAGATACAGTGGCTGAGCAAACAGTATCACACATGATAGGATTAGATACAGTGGCTCAGAAGGCAGTATCACACATGATAGGATTAGATACACAGCTCAGCAGACAGTATCACACATGATAGGATTAGATACAGTGGCCCAGCAGACAGTATCACACATGATAGGATTAGATACAGGGGCTCAGCAGACAGTACCACACATGATAGGATTAGATACAGTGGCTCAGCAGACAGTACCACACATGATAGGATTAGATACAGTGGCTCAGCAGACAGTATCACACATGATAGGATTAGATACAGTGGCTCAGCAGACAGTACCACACATGATAGGATTAGATACAGTGGCTCAGCAGACAGTATCACACATGATAGGATTAGATACAGTGGCTCAGCAGACAGTATCACACATGATCGGATTAGATATAGGGCCCAGCAGACAGTATCATACATGATTGGATTAGATACACAGCTCAGCAGACTGTATCACACATGATAGGATTAGATACAGGGCCCAGCTCGCTGACATTGCGGCTCCAGCGCTGGACCCAGGATAGGTAAGAATAATAATTTTGCTTCTTTATGTGTTACTGATTATTTTTGTGTGTTTGTGTTTTTTTTACAGGTTCGGTTGTTGGACTTCGGATACGAGGACTTCAATGACGGCGTTTTTTTTATTTTCAATAAAATGGTTAATGAGGGTTGTGTTTTTTTATTTCAATAAAATATTTTTTCTATGTGCTTGTATCTTTTTAAACTTTATTATCACCGCCTTAGTAATGGCCGCTGGCTGATTGACAACCTCCATTACTAAGGCGAGGCTTAATGTTAGCCGGTGCAGAGGCTACACTAACCCCCATTATTACCCCGGTACCCACCGCCATCAGGGGTACTGGGAAGAGCCAGGTACAAACCAGTACCCGACCATCTGTAGTGATGGGCAGGCACCGGGGTGGCCGCAGGCTGGTAGTATTAGGCTGGGGAAGGCCAAAAACAGTGGCACCTACCACCCTGGTAATGCTGCCTGCTGCTGCTGTGTTGTATCTGGCTGGTTATGAAAATTGGGGGGGACCCGACATCGTTCTTTCCAATTATTTTTTATTTTTTTTAAATGACGTGGGGCCCCCCCCATTTTCATAACCAGCCAGATACAATAAAGCAGCAGCAGGCAGCATTACCAGGGTAGGAAGGGCCACAGTTTTTGGCCTTTCCCCTCCTGATAATACCAGCCTGCGGCCACCCCAGTGGCCGACCATCACTACAGATGGTCAGGTACTGGATGGTACCCGGCTCTTCCCAGCACCCCTGGTGGCGGTGGGTACCGGGGTAATAAAGGGGGTTAGTGTTAGCCTCTGCATCTGCTAACACTAAGCCCCGCCTTAGCAATGGATGCTGTCAATCAGCCGGCGGCCATTACAAGGCGGTAGTAATATAGTTTAAAAAAAAAACACAGACATAGAAAAAATATTTTATTCAAATAAAAAAAAAAAACACACAACCCTCATTAACCATTTTATTAATAAAAAAAAGCTGTCATCGAAGTAGTCCTGGAATCCGCCGTAGTCCAACGACCGAACCTGCAAGAAAACACACGAAAAATGATTAGTAACACATGTGTTAGGCTTAGATACATGGCCCATGCGTGATCCTGTCTGCTGGGCCCTGTATCTAAGCCTACCACACTGTAGGTTTAGATACAGGGCCCCAGCACACAGTAATCTTATACTGTATAAGATTACTGTCTGCTGGACCCTGTATATAAGCCTACGTTGTGGTAGGCTTAGATACAGGGTCCCACAGACAGTATCACACATGGGCCCTGTATCTAAGCCTTAGGGTATGTGCACACACACTAATTACGTCCGTAATTGACGGACGTATTTTGGCCGCAAGTCCCGGACCGAACACAGTGCAGGGAGCCGGGCTCCTAGCGTCGTACTTATGTACGACGCTAGGAGTCCCTTCCTCGCCGCCGACAACTGTCCCGTACTGAAAACATGTTTACAGTATGGGACAGTTGTCCTGCAGCGAGCCAGGGACTCCTAGCATCGTACATAACTATAATGCTAGGAGCCCGGCTCCCTGCAGTGTGTTCGGTCCAGTACTTGCGGCCGAAATACGTCCGTCAATTACGGACGTAATTAGTGTCTGTGCACATACCCTAAGGCTTAGATACAGGGCCCATGTGTGATACTGTCTGTGGGACCCTGTATCTAAGCCTACCACAACGTAGGCTTATATACAGGGTCCAGCAGACAGTAATCTTTTACAGTATAAGATTACTGTGTGCTGGGGCCCTGTATCTAAACCTACAGTGTGGTAGGCTTAGATACAGGGCCCAGCAGACAGGATCACGCATGGGCCATGTATCTAAGCCTACCATGTGATTGGCTTAGATACAGGGCCCAGCAGACAGGATCACACAATCTGTGATCCTTTCTCATGGGCCCCCTAAGCCTGCTACATCGTAGGCTTAGGGGTTGTGCAGTCCCTAAACATTGATGGCCTATCCGCAGGATAGGCCATCAATAGCTGATGTGTCGCCCGGGACCCGCAAATCAGCTGTTTTGAAGGGGCCACAGCACTCGTACGAGAGCTGCTTCCCCTTCATTTCACTACTCGCCCACAATGTGAATCGCCGACACCGATTCACAGTGTGACCGGAATGAAGTGACAGGAATGAAGGGGAGCAGCTCTCGTACGAGTGCTGCGGCCCCTTCAAAACAGCTGATTGGCGAGTCCCGGGAGTCGGACCCCGCCAGTCAGGGCTAACCTTACCTTCCTCTTCGGCCGCGGCGGGAGTTCTGTAGTCTCTATGCTGTGCGCGGCGGCATAGCGCTGTGACGTCATGCGCTGCGCACAGCGCTTGACGTCAGGGACTCCGCTGCGATCCGGAACCAGGAAGGTAAGTAAAGTATGTTACTATAGTAACAGGGGCCCGCGGCCCGAGTTACTATAGTAACTTTTTATTGATGTGGTGCGGGGGGCCGTGGGCCCCCCTGGCTTCGGGGCCCGGTCGCAATTGCGACCGCTGCGACCCCTATAGCTACGCCAGTGGGCAAACCCTGCGATCGCATTGTGGTCACTGCCGATCTGCTGCAAAGCCCGTAAACAAGGCGATCGCAATCAATCCCCGCATTTAAGGGGTTAGCTGTCTAAATCAGCGGCAATGGACTGCTGGCCGCCAAGAGCGGAGTGTCACCAACAGTGTGCACCGTTAACCACTCAGTAACTGTACTTCCTGGTGAGCTAAGAGACTTTCCACCGGGACGTACAGTTGTGTCCTGGTGCGCCTAGGGGTTAAGGCAAACGTTAAGTATATTTGGGTGGAGGACTATTTTACAGATCTTGGCATTCGGGTTGCACATGCCCTCCCTGCGATGCTCAGTACTATTCTGTGTTGGTCAAGCCTATCAGGAAGGAAGTCTGCAACTTAAAGGGAATGTGGTGCGAATTAAAAAAAATAATATTCTATTTTTTAAGTTTTTTTGCTGTATTTTTTTTTCTTCCACAAGGTGGAAAGTATTAAAAATCAAATAATAATTTGACATGTTTTCCTATGTTGGTCACCAGAGGGAGCACTTCCCAGAATTACAGCAAGGTGAATCAGACAAAGCAGCCTGACTTACAGTTGCTGTAAATGTGGGAGGGAGACTCACCCCCTCTTCCTATTTTTGGCTATACGCCAGGAAAAGCAGTGTCCAGCTCCCATTTTGGGAGTGTTTTTGGTAGAAGCTACAGGACACACCAAAAGGCTAAGAATGATGAAAGTCAAGAGGGAAGACCCTGTGGTAAATGACTTTTCAGTTAACAGGTTCACACGGCATGTTTTTTACTCTGTTTTTGACACATTTTACGTGTCGAAAAAACGCGTCAAATGCTTGATTAAGCTTCCATTTACATCAATGGGAAAGCGCGGTGTTAGTACATACAACACAATTCTTTATGCAAGCGTTTTTAAAAAGCGTCTTGTCAATTCCTTGGCACGTATAGCGCGCCAAATGCTCCCATAGTTTATGGGACGCCTAATCACGCCCCAAAAAAACGTACAAAAAGCACGCACAAAACGTACAAAAAGCCCCTTGATAGAAGCGCCAAAAAACACTTGATTAAGCTTCCCATTTACATCAATCGGAAAGCGCAAACTTAGTACATACAACACAATTTTTTATGCTAGCGTTTTAAAAAACGCTTTGCAGCATAAAAGATGCGTTTTGTCAATACTTTGGCACGTAAAGTTCGCCAAATGTTCCCATATTCAATGGGACTCCTAATTATGCAAAATTCGTCAAAAAATACGTGAAAAACATGTAAAAAACGCCTGTATTTTAAAAGGCGCTTCACAAGAAACGCTAGTGTATTTTACACGTCTAAACGGCGGGTTTTTTTGAGCAGCGTGTGAACATGCCCTAAGGGAATTATTTTTCATTGGCCTGAAGTTTATATTGCGGTGCAGGGAGAAGACAGAAGTCACTGTAGGTGAGAAGATTTTTATTATTTATATTACTAACTTTATTTTTTAATTTTGCAGGTTCTGCTTGACCGTTTGGGCTACGTCGTAGATATGTTGGACTACTTCGACGATCTATGTTTTTTAAAAAAAAAAAAATTGTTAATGAGGGTTGTGCGAGGGAGTTTCTATTTGAATAAAAAAAAATATTAGGGTGTGGTTTTGCTGCGTTTTCACCATGCAACCAAAAACCGCATCTAAATGATGGTAAAGGCAGAAAAAAAATGTGCCTTAGAATTCCTTCAGGAATTTTGAAGCCGATTTTAAACTTTCTGCACTTTTTTTCCGGTGTTTTCGAGGCAGTATTTGTCTGCTGCCATTGAAGCTAATGCAAGAACCATGGGCAAAAACGCAACGAAAAACGCCTCCGAAAAGATTTCAATGGGAGGTCAGAGGCGGAAACCGCAAGAAAGAAAACAACGTTTTTTTTTCCCGTGAGAGGTCAAAGGCCACCCCGGGAAAAAACGCCTCTGCCTCCCATTGAAATGAATGCGGGGAGATTTCGGGGGTTTCATGGCCCTGATTCCGACGCTATTTCTGCCCGCATCAAAATCAGCACCAGCAAGCTCTTTGTGAACAGGGAGCTACATCTCTGTTTTTTTTAAATACTTTATTCCCACCTTAGTAATGGCAGTTGTCTGTTTGACGACATCGATTACTAAGGTGGGGCTTAGTGTTAGCCAATAAAAAGGCTAGCAGTAACCACCCAATATTACCCCGATACCCAACGCCACCAGGGGTGTCAGGAAGAGCTGAGTACGATCCAGTCCCGGACCATCTGTAGTGATGGTCGGGCACTGGGTAAGCCGCAGGCTGGTATTATTGGGCTGGGAAGGGCCAAAAACATGCCCTTCCAACCCTGTTAATGCTAGGCTGTGGCTGCTTTATTGTATCTGGCTGGTTATGAAAAATGGGGGTTACCCAACGTAGTTTTCGTCAATTTATTATTTTTTTTTATAAAGAACAACGACGTGGGGTCCCCCCCATTTTCATAATCAGCCAGAAACAATAAAACAGCCACAGCCTAGCAATACCAGGGTGGGAAGATCTGTTTTTGTCCCTTCCCAGCCTAATAATACCATCCTGCGGCCACCCCAGTGCCCAACTATCACAACAGATTGTCGGGTACTGGATCGTACCCGGCTCTTCCCTATACCCCTGGTGGCGGTGGGTACCGGGATAATAATGGGTGGTTAGTGCTAGTTTTTTTACTGGCTAACACTAAGCCCCGCCTTTGTAATGGACGTCGTCAAACAGACAACTGCCATTACTAAGGTGGTAATAAAGTATTAAAAAAAACACAGAGACAAATAAAAACTCCCCACACAATGCTCTTTCACCATTTTATTTAAAAGAAAAAAAGAAAATCATCGAAGTAATCCACAGTATCTACGACGTAGTCCAAACGGTCCAGTGAAACCTGCAAGACAAAAATAATAAAAGTAAATAATATGGCGCTGCTTCTTCATTCCTTGCTCCCACTGTGAATTGCCATGTAGTTACATGGCGGTTCACTGTAGGAGCAAGGAACGACGGAGCAGCGGTTCTCGCCGCTGATCCTTCAAAACAGCAGCCAATCAGCTATTTTGAAGGAACAGTGGCGAGCACCGCTGCTCCGTCATGTGCCCCCTACACACACACACTAAGCCCCCTAAACATGCAACCACGCCACACACATACCCCCAAACACAAAACCACGCAAGCACACACCTTACAGGCATGTTTGGGGGGCTTTGTGTGTGTGGGGAGCACTCAACGGAGCAGCGGTGCTCGCCGCCAGTGGAGGATTATCATATGGGAGGTTCGTGCGGCTGCCCGGGGCCCGAGGCTCCCAGGGGGCCCATGGCAGCCCGAACCGCACATAGTCTTATAAAACTATTCAGCGCGCTAGCGCTGCTAACTGCCGCTACGGAGATGGGGAGAAGGAGCAGGGAATTGGCCAGCATAGGGGTAGGTAGCAGGCGTAAGCACGTCTGCTAGTGCTTAGAACACGCCTCTCTAACACTGCGGGCGCCGCCATTGAGTAACAGAACAGCGACGGACAGCTGTTCTATTACTCCAAAGCTGGAAGAGAAGAGCCGGGAGGGCGGTCACCGTCGCTGAGGTTAGTACTGGCTGCAGGTTTATCCTCCTGCCCAACTAACATTAACTGGTTCCCGACCGCTGGCTGTATTTTTACGGCCAGCGGTCAGGGTCCTTAAAACCCGAGCCATAGACTTTTTATGGCTCAGGTTTTAACTTGCTGCCCACGCGATTGGGCAGCTGAATGTCGGGTCTCCGGCTCTCAGTGACCGCCGGGGACCCTGAGGAGAGGATAGAAGCAGCTTTCGCTGCTTCTGTCTTCTCCGATGTCTTTTTACACAGCGCTCAATGAACGCTGGCTATAGGAATAGAGACAGCAGCAGCGGCGCTGTCTCTATTCCTCCCGGTGATCATGTGACTGGTCACATGATCGCCGGGTGCCGTTACTGACAGACTGCTGCTGGGTCTAACTAGACCCAGCACAGCCCAGTTAGTGACAATCGTCACTATGAGAGGGCTGATTTCCCCTGTAACTGCGGCTGCTGTGCAGCTCCAGTTACAGTGGAAAAACATGGTGTAAAAGAAAAAAAATTAATAGATAAAGTTCCCCAAAGGTCTTTTTTGACCTTTGAGCGACAGACCAAAGTAATAAAAAAATAGTAAAGTAAAGTGCAAAAAAAATAAAAAAAATAAATACACATAAAATACCCACCCAAAAAAAAAACGTTCCCCCCCCGCCAATTATTGTTGTAACGCTAGCGCTGACCCAATTACCCTAATATAGACATGTAATATATTAAGATTTATGGTAAACAATGACGATTACAAATAAAAGGTCTATTTTAGGGTAAAACTATGTTATTACCCAAAAAAATGGCTGAAACGTAAAAAAGCTTATTTTTCTACTATTATTTTCGAACTTTATGAATAAAAATTCTAAAATAGAAAAAAAGGTGTGTATAAAAATGATAAAAAAAGAAACCTGCATTGTCTACGGAAAAAAACATCGCAAAAATCACGTCGTTAGCCCAACAAATAAAAAAGTTATAGCCATTTAACTAACACGTGCTAAAAATGGCTAAACGGTGTCTGGTCCTGAAGGCTCAAAATAGCCCGGTCCTGAACTGGTTAAAGTCACTGGCCGACGCTAGGTGGGGGATTATGCAGTAGGTGGGAGGGCTAACCATCTAACTGACGGCAGCTAGCTCTATGGGGGGGATAATAGTTTCCCCCCATAGAGCTCTCTTCAGTCAGTTAGACGCTCAACCCCCCCCCCCCTTGCAGTATAGGTACTACTGAGGACCCAATGGGGGAAGGGGGGATTATTCCTAGAGTCCTCTGCCTGGTTAGACCCCCTTGCAGTATAACTCCCCCCCCCCCATAGAGCTCTCAGCAGTTATTATATATATTTTTTTTATTTTTTTTTATAAAAATGTGTGTTTCGTGCAACTTTGTAATTACATTTTATTAAAAAATATTTTCCCTTTTTGAGATACAGCTGTTTTGTATCCTGTATCCGTCAGGTCAGCAGGACTGACGGGATCAGTGAAACGGGCCCTGCACTAAATTATAATCTTAGATGTGATAGATTTGAGGTTGATCCTGCGTGTCACTGATCCTGTCAGTCCTGCTGACCTGACGGATACAGGATACAAAGCAGCTGTATCTCAAAAAGTAAAAATATTTTTTTATAATATAAAGTTTTTAAATGTGTACATAACCTTGTGACACTATATACAAGGGGGAGCGCTGTGAGGCACTATATACAAGGGGGAGCGCTGTGTGGCACTATATACAAGGGGGAGCGCTGTGTTACACTATATACAAGGGGGAGCACTGTGTGGCACTATATACAAGGGGGAGCGCTGTGTGGCACTATATACAAAGGGGGAGAGCTGTGTAGCACTATATACAAGGGGGGCTGTGTAGTGCTATCCACAGTGGTATGTGTGTGCCACTCTTTATTGGGGGGGCTTTTTGGTGCTATTTACAAGAGGGGGAGGGCTGTGTGGCGCTCTCTACAGGGGGGCTGTATGGCACTATCTATAGGGGGCTGTGTGTAACGCTCTCTACGGGGGAAGTGTGATATATAGAGGGGGCTGTGTATGGCGATATCTATGGGGGGGTGTAATATCTACAGGGGCTATGTGTGGCACTATGTACAGGGGGCTGTGTGTATGTGGTGTTTTACAGTGTGTGGTATTATTATATTCAGGCACGCAGTGTTTGGTGCTATTATATTTAGGGGTACAGTATGTGGCACCATGATAACTTTATTTTCGTTTATAGGTGTGGAAATGTTGGAAAAGTGAGGAGACGTCTGAGTGGCAAATTCTGCAGAAATGAGTCATGGCCGGGAGAAGTCATTTTGACAGGGGCCCCCTCATTCCCGGGGCATTGCTAGCACCGGAGGGGCCCTGGTGCTAGCGACAGCCACCCCCTCTTGCAGTAATTGTACCTATGTCTATAGCACGCAGGTACAAATACATGCCTTAGCGCTGAAAGGCCAGCATATTCCATGCCTGACCATTCAGCGCCTTACAATGACGCTAATTCGTGGGGCAAAATGACTTGCCCCGCCAATCAGCGCCTTTCAAAGACGCTAGCGGCGTGATGGCGTCATCGCGCCGCTTCCGTGCTTGAAAGGCGCTGATAGACGGGGGAAAGCATTCTGCCATGCCAATCAGCACGAAGCGTCGTTCAGCTCCAGCAGACCTGCTCAGAAGAGAGCAGGCCTGCACTGCCACCAGACGGCGTGGGAACAGAATCATGTGAGTATGTAAAGTTTTTTGTTTTTTTCTAATAAAACTGTGAGTGGCATTATCCACAGGGGGGTCTATATGTGGGGATGTGGGCCACTGTATACAGGGGGAGTCTATATGTGGAGATGTGGGGCACTATATACAGGGGGGTCTATAAGTGGGGATGTGGGGCACTATCTACAGGGCGGGTCTATATGTGGGGATGTGGGACACTATATACAGGGGGTCTATATGTGGGGATGTGGGGCATTATATACAGGGTGTCTATATGTTGAGATGTGTGCCACTATATGATGCTGTATTTAAGTACTGAGCTTTGTTCTGGTGCTGTATATATGTATGAGTTTTGTTCTGGTGCTGTATATATGTACTGAGCTTGGTTCTGGGGAGGTTTATATGTACTGAGCTTTGTTCTGGCTCTGTATTTATGTACTGACCTTGGTTCTGGGAAAGTATCTATGTACTAAGCTTGGTTCTGGTGCTGTATTTAAATACTGAGCTCGGTTCTGGGCATGTATATATGTACTGAGCTTTGTTCTGGTGCTGTATTTATGTACTGAACTTGTTCTGGGGCTGTATTTATGTACTGATCTTTCTCCTGGTATTGTATATATATATATACTGAGCTTGGTTTTGGGGCTGTAGTTATGTAATGAGCTTGATTCTGGGGCTGTATTTATGTACTGATCTTTCTTCTGGTATTGTATATATGTACCGAGCTTTGTTCTAGTGCTGTATTTATGTACTGAGGTTTGTTCTGGTATTGTATATATGTACTGAGCTTGGTTCTAGGGAAGTATATATGTCAGAGATTGGTTCTAGTGCTATATTAATGTACTGAGCTTTGTTGTGGTACTGTATATATGTACTGAGCTTGGTTCTAGTGCTGTATTTATGTACTGAGCTTGGTTCTGGGGAGGTTTATATGTACTGACCTTTGTTCTGGCTCTGTATTTATGTACTGACCTTGATTCTTGGAAAGTATATATGTACTGAGCTTGTTTCTGGTGCTGTATTTAAATACTGAGCTTGGTTCTGCGGATGTATATATGTACTGAGCTTTGTTCTGGTGCTGTATTTATGCACTGAACTTGTTCTGGGGCTGTATTTATGTACTGATCTTTCTCCTGGTATTGAATATATGTACTGAGCTTGGTTCCGGGGCTGTATTTATGTAATGAGCTTGATTCTGGGGCTGTATTTATGTACTGATCTTTCTTCTGGTATTGTATATATGTACTGAGCTCTGTTCTAGTTACGTATTTATGTACTGAGGTTGGTTCTGGTATTGTATATATGTACTGAGCTTGGTTCTGGGGAAGTTCAGTATATATGTCAGATATTGGTTCTAGTGCTATATTAATGTACTGAGCTTTGTTGTGGTACTGTATATATGTACTGAGCTTGGTTCTAGTGCTGTATTTATGTACTGAGGTTTGTTCTGGTACTGTATATATGTACTGAGCTTTGTTCTGGTGCTGTATTTATGTACTGAGCTCGGTTCTAGTGCTGTATATATGTACTGAGCTCGGTTCTGGAGAGGTATATACAGTAAGTTCCATAATTATTTGGCCAGTGACACAAGTTTTGGCATTTTAGCGGTTTGCCAAAACATATTGAATATACAGTTATATAATCAATATGAGCCTAAAGACTCTCAACTTTAATTTGAGGGTGTTCACATCCTAATTTGAGGAAGGGTTTAGGAATTACAGCTCTTTAATATGTATCTGTCTATTTTTCAAGGGACCAAAGGTAATTGGAAAATTATCACAAAAGCTATTTAATAGTCTGCATGGGCTATTCCCTCGTTAATCCATCATCAATGAAGTAGTTAAAAGGTCTGGCGTTGATTCCAGGTGTGTTATATGCATTTGGAAGCTGTGAGCCCACAACATGAGGTCAAAGGAGCTCTCAATGCAAGTGAAACAGACCATCGTTAGGCTGAAAAAAATTTAAGAGCACAAATGTTAGGAGAGGCCAAATCAACAGTTTGGTACATTCTTGAAAAAAAAGAGCACACTGGTGATCTCATGAACTCCAAAAGTCCTGGACGTCCACAGAAGTCAACAGTGGTGGATAATCGCAGAATCCTTTCCATGGTGAAGAAAAACCCCTTCACAACATCTACCGAAGTGAAGAACACTCTCCTGGAATTAGGTGTATCAGTATCTAAGCCTACAATAAAGAGAAGACTTCATGAGAGCAAATACAGAGGGTTCACCACAAGGTGCAAACCATTAATCAGCCTCAAAAATAGAAAGGCCAGATTAGACTTTGCCAAACAACATCTAAAGAAACCAGCCCAGTTCTGGAACAGCATTCTATGGACAGATGAAACTAAGATCAACCTGAACCAGAATTGCGGGAGGAAGAAAGTAAGGAGAAGGCTTGGAATGGCTCATGATCCAAAGCACACCACATCCTCTGTAAAACATGGTGGAGGCAGTGTGATGGCATGGGCATATATGGCTGCCAAAGGCACTCGGTCACTAGTGTTTATTGATGATGTGACTGAAGACAGAAGCAGCCAGATGAATTCTGAAGTCTTCAGGGATATACTTTATGCTCAGATTCAACCAAATGCAGCAAGGTTGATTGGACGTCGCTTCACAGTACAGTTGGACAATGACCGAAAGCATACTGCAAAAGCAACCCAGGAGTTTTTTAAGGCAAAGAAGTGGAATATTCTGTAATGGCCAAGTCAATTACTAGATCTCAACCCAATCGAGCTGCATTTCACTTGCTTAAGACAAAACTTAAGGCAGAAATACCCACAAACAAGCAACAACTGAAGACGCTGCAGTAAAGGCCAGGCAAAGCATCACAAAGGAGGAAACCCAGCGTTTGGTGATGTCTATGGGTTCCAGACTTCAGACAGTCATTGCCTGCAAATGATTCTCTACAAAGTATTTTAAAAAACACATTTTATTTATGGTAATGTTAATTTGTCCAATTACTTTTGAGCCCCTGAAATGGGGAGGCTGTGTAGAAAAATGGTTGCAATTCCTGAACGTTTCACAGGATATTTGTGTTAAACCCCTTGAATTAAACCTGAAAGTCCACACTTCAATTGCATCTCAGTTGGTTTATTTAAAATTCAATGTGGTGGCAGCAGAGCCCAAATCATGAAGATTGTGTCACTGTCCAAATAATTCTGGACCTAACTGTATGTCAGAGCTTGGTTCTGGAGCTGTAATTATATAGAATATATTTATAATAACAAAATTGCAGGGCATATGGAGTTGTTCTCAAGTCATTGTATACCTGTCTGGTGGTTTTAACCCCTTGAACTGCTACCATAAGGGTATGTGCACACGATATCGACCATTACGGCTGAAATTACGGAGCTGTTTTCAGGAGAAAACAGCTCCGTAATTGCAGACGTAGTTGCTCGTCCTCGCATTTTGCGAGTCGTCATTGACGGCCGTAATTTAGAGCTGTTCTTCATTGAATTCAATGAAAAACGGCTCAAATTACGTCCAAAGAAGTGTCCTGCACTTCTTTGACGAGGCAGTCATTTTACGCGTCGTCGTTTGACAGCTGTCAAACGACGATGCGTAAATTACAGGTCGTCAGCACAGTACGTCGGCAAACCCATTCAAATGAATGGGCAGATGTTTGCCGACGTATTGGAGCCATATTTTCAGGCATAAATCGAGGCATAATACGCCTCGTTTACGCCTGAAAATAGGTCGTGTGAACCCAGCCTAATAATACATGACCTGACAGTATTTCCAAATGTATGTTTTTTTCAGATGCAGCAAAATCTTTAAAATCCACTTTTAAAACGGTGCACACTATATGTTAATTACTCATTAAAGGTTCATGGGGCGGTGCCGCTATCCTGAAGAGTCACATAGTCCTGCCTCCAAACCCAACTTTCCATGTTTGAGTGACATCTCCCTGGCTGATACAACTTTCTCGGATGCGCCATTGCCTTGTGGCATTATACACAAGGGGGGCTGTGTGGCACTATACACAAGGGGGAGCTGTGTGGCATTATACACAAGGGGGAGCTGTGTGGCACTATACATAAGGGGGAGCTGTTTGGCACTATACACAAGGGGGAGCTGTGTGGCACTATACACAAGAGGAAGCGGTGTGGCACTATACACAAGGGGGAGCTGTGTGCCACTATACACAAGGGGGAGCTATGTGGCATTATACACAAGGGGCTGTATGACACTACTAAGGGGGGCTGTGTGGCATATCTACTAGGGGGCTGTATGGCACTATTTACAAGGGGAGGGCTGTGGCTCTATCTACAGGGGGCTGTGTGTGGCGCAATCTACAGGGGTCTTTGTGTGTCACTATCTTCTAAGGGGGGGGCTGTGCGGCACTACCTACAAAGGGGGGCTGTGTGGCACTATATACAAGGGAGGGGGGCTGTGTGGCACTATATACAGTGGGAGCTGTAAGGCGCTATATACAGGGGGGGGCTTTATGGCGATATATACAGGGGGCTGTATGGCACTATCTACAAGGGGGAGGTGTGGGGCGCTATCTACAAGTGGGGTGTGACACTGTCTATCGCGGGGCTGTATAGCACTGTCTACAGGGGGGCTGTATGGCACATTCTACAGGGGGCACTATCTATAAAGGAGGCTGCTTGTGGCACCTGAGGGAGGCCCAGTCAAGAGTTTGCTATGGGGCCCAGTTTTTCCTAGTTATGCCCCTGGTTGCAGTCGCTTCCTGGCCCTGATGCCTCAAGGATCATAATGACAATCTGACTGACAAATTAGAGTACAGAAATGTTATAAAAGGCATGTGATAGATGAGGGCACTGGTACAGATTTTGCATTGGAGCCAAGAAGGTTCAACTTACACCTTTGGTGGTATAGGTTGCTACATATTGTTCTGGGATGATGTTACTAGTTAATTGGTGGGGCTAATAAGTGTCCATCAAACAAAATCTCTACTTTCAATGGTTGCGGTTGATGAGCACAAACTTAATTTCATGTTTATCGTGAAATCCCTTGGAAAATATTGTTACTGTAAAGAAATTGGCAAATAGAAAACCGTGTCTCTAGTGCCACCTATAGGTGACTACACTGTTAGTCAATGTCTGACCCTTTTAACCCTCAAAGCATGACATGAACCATGGTTTTAATAGCTAAACCGTAGACACCCATCTATAGACAGCACTGTTTTGAAGTGGTTTTTCCTCATTATTACAGAGTAGGGTTCTGGTTTGGTGCAGCTCTTGGAAGGTACTGATATTCCTTATGGAGATTCAGCTTGTAGGGGGACTCAAAGGGGATCTGACACTAGTTCATTAATGCCCTATCTCCTAACTAATCTAATAGTAGCTATGATGCTGATAACTACAGTGTAATTTTTTTTTCAAAAATGTTTATTATTTGCAAAATTTTGTGCATTTGTCTAAATCGGCTAATTTGGCTCTAATAGTCAAATGGGAGGTAACTCTTTCTTTTCACTCTGGGCCGTATAATATTTTCTGTATGATGCTGTCCAATCAGCGACATACAGTTCTCCTCTTCCCTGCCAAGCAACATAGCGTGATCATAAAGTATACAGCTTCCATTCCCGACTGTGTTTTCAACTGGTCATACCTCCATTTGTTTTACAGCTAGAACTGCGAGCCTACGAATCTCATCTTTCATATTCTACCAGAACCACTGTTCTAGGTGGTCCACAGCCAGAGATATGGCTATTTGAAGTGATCCCCCTTCCCTCCAGTCTCAGTCTCTCACACTGTGTGAAGCAGCTTCATGCTGATAGGACAGCTACAGAGGCTGTGAGGTAGCTCCACCTCAGGAGAATCGCTGCTGTTGACACCCACTTGTCGTGTATAGCCTCATTTGCATATTTTGAAAAAAGCTCATTACTTTTAAAACAATAAATCTTTTGAGACACAATTTTCACTAGAATTATCAGTGTGACAGCACGTATCAGATTAGCTAGGAGATTGAGCATTACTAAACTTGTTACAGAGCCTCTTTAAAAGCAGTTTTCTGCAGCTGTAGAATGAAAACTCACAGTAACTACTACTACTACTCATTTAAATCATTTAGTGACAAAATAGAGACAGTAGTTTAAAGAGACTGTGTCACCAGTTTCATACTTCCCTATCTCCTACCTAAACTAATAGGTCCTGTGTTGTAGATAACTACTGTGTTGTTGTTGTTTTTTTTATGTTTTTTTTAACGTTTATTAGTGACAAATTTATGATCATTTTAACACATTTTTTGTAAAAGCCCAACTGGGTGTTTTATTTTACTTTAACCAAGTGGTCGTTGTAAAGAAAAGTCTATGATGCTGACGAATCAGCGTCATACACTTCTCTTCATTCATGTCCAGCTTTAGTCACAGTACAGCATGATCTCGTGAGATCACGCTGTGCCGTCGCTTACTTCTGCAGTTCCTTCACCAGAGCGTCAGGTGAATGACCAGACATCGGCTCCAGCCAGAAGGCAGTTGGAGGCGATGTCTGGTCATTCTCCCGTTGCTCCGATGAAGGATCTGTGGGTGTAAGCAACGGCACAGCGTGATCTCGCGAGATCACGCTGTACTGTGAGTAAAGCTGGACATGAATAAAGAGAAGTGTATGACGCTGATTGGTCAGCATCATAGACTTTTCTTTACAACGCCCACTTGGTTAAAGTAAAAAAAAGCCCAGTTGGGCTTTTACAAAAAATTAGCATAAATGTTAAAATGCATATAACTTTGTCACTAATAAATGTTGGTTTTTAAAAAAAAACAAAAAACAACACAGCCGTTATCTACAACACAGCGCCTATTAGATTAGGTAGGAGATAGGGAAGTATGAAACTGGTGATATTAGGTGATATTTGGTGTTCTGCTAGCTTGGGTACAGCCGCTTCCAGGCAGCGAGAATAGAGTCACATGACAAAAGCCAATAAATTAAATTATTGGGACACCATTGTAAAAAAATGTATACTGCACATTATAAGTTGTGTTTTTTACTATATACCTTTCTATGGAATGGTGAATATTGTAGTTTACAATACTATTCCATGTGTAGCGCTCTGATGTGGTGTGAACAGAGCCTAAGTGTCATGGGGTTAGTCCATAACCACACACAGTCCCAGTGAAACCAATCCATTATAGAAGAATGTCTATAGCTGTCATTTCAACTGTGTCTTGTGCAAAATTACCCTTATCCTAGCCAATTTACACATTTCGCTGATCCTCGCTTTTTGGTGGCCTTCTTACTAGATCCCCGCTAACAAAATGTGCACTAACCTTTTCACAATCCTGGATTACCTGGGATTCTGACATTAATAACTTTAATATATTAAACCAAACAGTGCACTGGACTTCCTTGGAACATCAGTGTTGCTGGCATTAACCCTCTACTCTAGCCTAGGCCACAAGGGTTATTACCATTAAAAGGGCATTCCTAGAATAAAAAATGATCACCTATCCTCAGGATAGGTGATAACTGAGGAGGAGCTTAAACTAAGTGGCACTCGAGCATGTGCCCATCGCTCCATTCAATGTGTATGAGAATGACGGAAACAGCAGAGTGTTGTACTCGGCTGTTTCCGTCATTCCCATAGACTTTGAAGGGAGCGGCACCGTACATGTTTGACCACTGCTCCATTTGTTGTCCACTACAATGGGGTCGATTAGTGAGGGGGAACAGGGGGATCAGGACCTCCGTTCTAATGATCGGTGTGGTCCCAGCGATCCGAAAATTATCACTAATACTGTGGATAATTTTTGTATTCTGGTACAATCCCTTTACCTTCTTTATCCATATAGACGACTCAGAATAAAATGGGTAAACCACTAAGCAACTCTAGACCCTCAAAGATAGTATTCTCAACCCCTTAGCCATCTTAAACTACTACAATACCACCAGGGTGCTTGGATTGACACCTCAGAATTTACCCCAGAGATACAGTGTATGGCAATGATCAGCATCTTTTAAGATGTAGGATGTAGATGTAAGAAGATGGTCATTGGATAAAGGCTCCAATTTACCAGACCTCATCTAAGAGCAGGAGCTACAGGCGAGGTCAACTCTATTCATTATTATATAAAGTCGCCCTGCATGACCGCTGCAGTTTAAAGAACCACGTCTATGTTTGATATAAAACAGACTTTTTTTTTTATTTATTTTACTTAAATTAATGAAAACATTTTATACATACAGTTTTTCTACTCTTAAGATGAATTCCTGTGAACAGATTGTGAGAATCTTTGCAATGACTATAGATTTATATCTTGTATAAGGGAACTAATACTCAGCAGTCGGACCACATCAACGCAGGATGTGAGAAGACAAAATAAATGTGTGACGTTTTGGCAACAAATTAATAGATTTCTCACAAGTCTGGCCAAATGTAACTGTACTTGGCTGAGATGTGTGTGATCCATATGATGGTTACATCTGTAAGGAAAAACCAGAACAAACGATTTCTCGACATCCTGTACATGCTGTTAATCCCAGTTTTGCTTATTTTAATGTACAGTGTTTAATTCTTATGCATCTGTGACTGTTTTACTGTTTGGATGGTATACAAATATACAGCTCAGCATTCTGCCTTTGTTGCTTATTCGGAATGAGAAGTCTAGGTTTATTTCAGGTCATTTGCATGTGCACTATTCCTTATATTCAGATTTAATAGGACCTTACAGGTGTTGGATTATTAAATATCCCAGATTATGGTCATAGAAATGTACCGTATATGCAATGTTCATGTAAAAGTAGAGAACCTCCAGAAATACAGCACGAAATCATAAACTAGCATAAAATATTCGACTATAACTATGCCAGAAATACGTGTCATGTTTGACCACTGGGGAAAGGTGGGCTCTGCTGTGACCACTGGGAATGCGAGAGGAGCTCTGTTGTAGGAAACTACTTTAGGGTATGTTCCCACGGAGTGTTTTCAGCCGTTTATTAGGCCGTAAACCTCCCTCCAAACGGCTGAAAAATCGGAAGCAGAACACCTCCAAACATCTGCCCATTGATTTCAATGAGAAAAACTGCGTTCTGTTTCCGACGGGGCGTTTTTCAAAACGGCCGCGTAAAAAAACGCCCACGGAAAAGAAGTTCATGTCACTTCTTCAGCCGTTTTTATAGCCGTTTTTTCATAGACGCTATAGAAAAACGGCTCCAAAAACAGTCGTTAAAACCGCAGCGAAAAACGCGATTTTGATAAAAAAATGTCTGAAAATCAGGAGCTGTTTTCTATGGAAAACAGCTCCGTATTTTGAGACGTTTTTTTATTTTGTGTGTGCACATACCCTTGGTAAGGGGGCTGCACTTCTGTTGCTACTGCGGTAATGGGGAGCCCTGCTGTGATTACAGGGGGACTGTAGAGCCTTCTATGACCACTGAAATGAGATGGAGGGGCCACTGCAGTGACTACTGTGCATAAAAGAAGACTACTGCAACCACTATTTTAAGGAGGCACCGCTGTGACTACTGGGAGAAAGGATGAGCGGCACTACTGTGACCTCTGGGTAGGAGGTCAGTGCTGTGACTACTATCGGAAGTGGGCATTGTAGTAAATGCTATAGAAAATGGAGGCTGATGTGATGACAAGGAGAAGGGGGTTAGTCTACTGTGACTACTGGCGAAAGGGGCACACTGCTCAAACTACTGGGAAGGACAAGAGGTAAATGCTGTACAACCTGGTAGAAAGGGTAGAAACGTACACCAACTTTTAAGGGGAGCATAGCTGTGTTGTGTCTACTGTGGAGGGAGGACACTGATAGTGAACTGGAAGGCCATGTTGGCAAATTTGGTATCAATGCATTTTTTTATTTTGATTTTTAAAGAAACAGTTCAAGCAAAACCACATATTATTTTTGTTGTTAGAATAATAGAATAAGGGGCGGGGTCATAAATATATGATCGCTGGAACCCCACCGATTACTAGAATATGCTGTTTCCATCAGTGGCAAAAGCTTTGAATGAAGAATCAGCACACATGCTCGACCGGGTAAGTGGTGGATAGGTCATAAATGTATTTTGTGGGAAAACCCTGTGAAGGCACTAAGAATACTTTGCCTCTAGGCTCCTGGCATGTAAATTCAGTACGAAATATTCATATTGCTGATATTGCTTGTTTTATGAGTGTGAGCAATTTAGATTGTATAGCAGACTAAAGTTTTTTCTTTTATTACAAAAACTGGACTCTGCTCTTTTCTTTTTAGTCTCTTTGAATCCTGTTTTGTTTTTTTTTTGTCTTGTTTTCGTTTTTTTTTTTTTTGTTTTTTTTTTTTTTGGGGTGCAGCCATATGACTATATGAAATGTTAGTATGCATGCAATCATTTCATTATTAACGCCTGGGGCAAAGAATGTACAGGGCTAATCGTTTGTCATAGTCTCATAAGTGTTTCATTCAGGCATTCTAACTGAATAAACCCAAAGTAAATGATACTGACAAATTTAATGTAGAAAAATCTAAAATATTTTAATAGTAGCCAAAGGCTATTTTAAGTATTTAAGTATTTAAGTATTTGCAAATGGTAATTTTAAGCTAAACACAAAGTTGAAATATGTATTCGATGTTTATGTATTTTTTTTTCTTCTGCCCCCATTCTACTTCATATGGGATATAGCACCATCCGGTGGACACTCTTTGCATTACAGTCTTGAATTTTGAACGTGCTACTTATTGTTTCTGTCCGTTGCTGTCCTGTATTCTGGTTTTAATAACTTACGGTATGTACCATTTATAGACGTCAGATGGGGACCAACACTCAATGATGCAGCCATGATGATCAACATACACATAGTGTTGGGGTGCAGCCTTTCAATACCATTGACATATGATACTACACGACAATTAATGACAAAGCGAAGAAAATATGACGATTTTTTTTTTCTTTTTATTATTGGTCTGTAACCATAGCAAGTTAAACACAGTCTGCTTGTTCTTCACTGTGATTCAGATGGCTGGGGAGTTCTTGCAGATAAGCACAGTGGATTTCACTCTATAAGGCTCTGTTCACATCCGCGTTGGGGTCCCGTTCTGACATTCCGTCTGAGCTTTCCGTCAGAACGGGACCCTGAGCAGACACAAACTGACGCCGGAAGCAAGAAAGTAGTCGACTACGCTATTGCTTCTGGCAAAACAACGGATCCGGTGCACAAAAGAGACAAACGGAAACCGCGGGCACCGGCTCCGTCACCATTGAAATCAATGGTGATGGAAACGGAAACCTCTCGGTGTCAGTTTGTGTCTGCTTAGGGTCCCGTTCTGACGGAAACCTCCGAAGGAACGTCAGAACGGGACCCCAACACAGATGAGAACAGAGCCTTAGTGTGGTGGATAGCATTAAAATGTTTGTACATGCTGGAGAGAATAGAGATTACAGATGGAATCCTGCGCAGAGACCAATGTGGAGACAGAATAAATGAATACCGGCACATCCCTCTGCACCAAGATCTTGTTTTGGACCTGTGGAAAAGGACACCATTTATAATTTTGATATCACAATATAAAAAAGTAGATCACTTCTACATATTACAAAGTGGGGAACAGAGAGACAAGGAGCCACAGGATGGGCATGATGAAAAACCTATAGGAAGCTGAGCATGATGAAAAACCTATAGGAAGCTGAGCATGATGAAAAACCTATAGGAGCTGAGCATGATGAAAAACCTATAGGAAGCTGAGGAGTTCTCTGCTTAAGAATATTTAGGCCCTGTTCACGCAGAGTATTTTGCAAACAGAAAAAATCTGCCTCAAAACTCCAACTTTCTTGCTGCGTTTTTTGCATCGTTTTCTGCTGCGTCTTTGGCCGCGGCCTTTGAGTGCAAAAAAACTCTGCATGAACAGGGCATTACACTTCCAAAATCCAAAAGATTTACACTTCCAAAATCTAAAGATAGAATGGAAGGTAGCGAGGAAAAAAAGTATACGGGACATGTTTCATTTCAAAGTATCGTTCAGACTACGGGTTTATGTATTCATTTCACATCAAGGTTTTTTGGGCGTAAAGCAGAAATTATAGCCCCTTTTGGTACTAAAGGGGTTGTCTGGTTTAGAAAACCCATTTTTAAATACCTTATGAGGGTATTATTTTAATCAAGTTAATAAAGGGGGTTCTCTATTTGGGACTTCATCTACTACGAGTGGAGAGTGGGTACAAAGAGCATCTCTTAATCTGAAGAATCTGGCAAGTCCATGCATTATACCATCGGTTCTTAGATTCCATGTAATACCTCCTTTACTCTGCGGCGGCGCTGCAGGAGACTTGAACACTGGCTCCATTGATTACACCTGACTTTTGGGGATCCCAGCAGTAAGACACCATTTTATCAGCCTATTATCGGGGAACCCTTCTTTGAAAAAGAATTGTCTCAAGTAGACAACCCCTATGTGAACATTTGTGGATAGAGACAATGGGTACAGTTGTGCAGTTACAAAGATTCTCTGACATTGGTGAGGTCTTTAGCAGATATACCTAGCTACAACAAGACAACAATATGTCTACTCACTGGTATATTCACGGGACCAGTAGGTTGGAATTCCCCAGCAAAGGCTTTCCACAGCATTACCATACTGAGCAAGATCGCTGACTTGTTGGTTTGTCACAAAGTAATGTTTGCGTAGTTCTTCCAGATCTTTCTTCTGCTCCTACAACAGCAAAAAAATGTACACAATTATATAGTATTGCAAGAGCATCTAATGTTGGGAATCTTGTAGTCTATCATTGTATGCATGTGAATCTTCTATTGCTCTGTTCACACATGGTCAAACATTTAGTGTGTACATCGGAAAAGCTCCCGACATACGTGCTAACCATGTCCATAGGGCTCCATTGTCAGATGGAGGCTAAAATAATATATTTTTGGCCTCGATCTGGCCAGTATATGTTAGTATACCAGAAATAAAAAAGTATAGAATAGTGCAGTAGACTACACTATTCCATCCCACAGAGTCCAGTAAAAAAATGTATACGTTAAACATAACATTTTTATTTAACATGGTAGCCTATAGGTGATGCATGCCACTGCATGGCATCCGTC
The DNA here is from genome assembly GCF_050947455.1 of Rhinoderma darwinii. NCBI lineage: Eukaryota > Metazoa > Chordata > Amphibia > Anura > Rhinodermatidae > Rhinoderma > Rhinoderma darwinii. Next base: position 352,489,515 of record NC_134689.1, read on the forward strand.
ACATACAATTGTAAAGGGGTTTTCCAGTCCCTAAAAATTTATGGACTATCCTCAGGATAGGCCATCAATAGTTGATGGGTCCAGGTCGTACTCCTGGGACCCCTGCCGATATACTGTTTTGAAGGGGGTGCAGCGCTGCTTACCCTTCATTTCTACTTGCTCACTATGAATCATTGACACACATAGTTACATAGTTACATAGTTAGTACGGTTGAAAAAAGACACATGTCCATCAAGTTCAACCAAGGGATGGGAAAAGGTAAGGTGACTATTCCATAGATTCACCGTTCTCACAGTAAAGAAGGCTTCTCGCCTCTGCGGGTTGAACCTTTTTTTCTCCAGACGGCGGGTGTGCCCACTTGTTTTTTGAGGGGGTTTTACATGGAACAGGATTTCACCATATTTTTTGTATGTGCCATTAATATATTTATATAAGTTAATCATGTCCCCCCTTAGTCGTCTTTTTTCAAGGCTAAATAGGTTTAATTATTTTAATCTTTCCTCATAACTTAGATTCTCCATGCCCCTTATTAGCTTCGTTGCTCTTCTTTGTATTTTTTCCAACTCCAGGGCATCCTTTCTACGAACTGGAGCCCAGAACTGAACTGCATATTCTAGATGAGGCCTCACTAATGCTTTGTAAAGTGGTAATATTATATCCCTGTTCCGCGAGTCCATGCCTCTTTTAATACATGACAATATCCTGCTGGCCTTTGAAGCAGCTGATTGACATTGCATGCTGTTATTTAGTCTATGATCTACAAGTACACCCAGATCCTTCTCAACAAGTGACTCCCCCAGTGTAGCTCCCCCTAGGGCATATGATGCATGCAGGTTGTTCGTACCCAGGTGCATAACTTTACATATATCTACATTAAACTTAATTTGCCAACTGGATGCCCAAACTCTTAGTTTGTTTAAATCAGCTTGCAATTCACGAACATCTTCCATAGACTGAACTATATTACATAGCTTGGTGTCATCTGCAAAAATAGAAATAGTGCTATTAATCCCATCCTCTATATCATTAATAAATAAGTTGAATAATAGTGGTCCCAGCACTGAACCCTGTGGTACACTACTTATAACCGGGGACCATTCAAAGTAGGAATTATTGAGCACAACTCTCTGGATAGGGTCCTTGAGACAATTCTCAATCCGATTACAAACTATACTTTCTAAACCTATAGTCCTTAATTTACCCATTAGGCGTCTATGGGGGACAGTGTCAAATGCCTTTGCAAAGTCCAAAAACACTATATCCACAGCAGCCCCTCTGTCTAGGCTTCTGCTCACCTCTTCATAAAACCAAATCAGGTTGGTTTGACAACTTCTGTCCTTAGTAAAACCGTGCTGGCTGTCACTTGTAATACGATTTTTTGCACATAATTGTGTATATAGTCCCTCAATAGCCCCTCAAAAATTTTCTCCATGATGGATGTTAAGCTTACTGGTCTATAATTACCTGGGGAAGACCTAGAGCCCTTTTTGAAAATAGGCACCATATTTGCGCTGCGCCAGTCCCTTGGCACTATACCAGTCACAATAGAATCTCTAAATATTATGAAGAGAGGGACAGAAATAACTGAACTAAGCTCCTTAAGAACTCTAGGGTGTAACACATCTGGTCCCGGGGCCTTGTGTACATTTATATTATTTTATTTAGTTTGGACCATATCTACATTCATCCAATTCAGTATATCAACTGATATATTAACAGCACTGGAAGCGGCTACATCAGCTGCTCTTTCTTCTGTTGTATATACAGAGCTAAAGAACCCATTTAGTAACTCTGCCTTCTCTTGATCCCCTGTGACCAACTCCCCACTACCACTATCTAAGGGTCCTACATGTTCAGACCTTGGCTTTTTTGCATTTATTACTTGAATAATTTTTGGGGATTTGTTTTACTATCCTTGGCCACCCGCCTTTCATTTTGTATTTTTGTTCATTTTATTACATATTTACAGATTTTATTACGCTCTTTATAATTTACAAAGGCTACAGCTGTACCCTCAGATTTGTATTTTTCATATGCCCTTTTTTGTCATGTATTGCCCTTTTTACAGAAGGTGTAAGCCATGTGGGGTTTAATTTTGGTAGTTTATACTTGTTACCTATAGGAATACATTTTGCACTATAATTACCCAAAGTAGATTTGAAAATCTCCCATTTATCATTTGTACCATTATTTGACAGTAGTTACTTGAGGTTTATCTCCTGAATTGCAGTCCTCATCCTGGGGAAATTGGCTTTCTTAAAATTAAGTGGTTTTGCCCTCCCAGCCTGTGTTTGTTTTTTAAAGTATAGGTAAAATATAACTATATTGTGATCACTGTTACCGAGGTTTTCACGAACATTGACGTTCCCAACAAGATCTGCATTATTAGAAATGAGCAGATCCAACAGAGCTTCACCTCTAGTCGGGTCTTCCACAAACTGGCCCATAACATTTTCCTGCAACAGGTTGAGGAAATGTCTCCCCTTTGCAGTTGAAGCCGAACCATGACGCCAATTAATATCCCGGTAATTAAAATCTCCCATTATCACTACAATACCAGCCTGTGTAGCTGGCTACATCTGTTTATATAGCTGACCTTCCATCTCCTCAGTTATATTGGGGGGACACAAATGTAACTGTGATTCACAGTATTGTAGCCTTCACCCATACGAGCGCTGCACCCCCTTGAAAACAGCTGATCGGCGGGGGTCCTAGGAATTGGACCCCGACCCATCAGCTATTGATGGCCTATCCCGAGGATAGGCCATCAATTTTTAGGGACTGGAAAACCCCTTTAAACGTGTACGTCATAAGCTTTTCAATAGTTTTTCATGATATATCCGTTAAATGTATGCCATTATAGCCTATGGGTGACAGATGCATTATACAGATGCCTAACAGTTGCATCCATCACCAATAGATTATAATGGTTTGCATTTATTGGATATGACATTAACTCTCATTACCTTTTCATGATCAATCTATTAAACGGATGCCACTAAAGCTGATGGGTGATGAATGTCACAGCCTTTGTTTAATGTATATTTTGGGAAATTATCCCAAGCTATTTGTCAAACATAGGCAAAAAAACATGACATGGACAGGACATGAAATTAAGTACTCTTTTCCAGGTAACCATGGTATAGGATCACTTCAAGACATTTGAGTTTCCATAGCAGAGGTGACCTACATCTGCCCTATTATTATAGACATATTACTTAAGGGCACGAACTGGCCGTCTTCTATTGGAGGAGTAAAACATTTCTACAATCTGGGAAAGATTATTATTATGGTTTAGGGCTTGGGGACAGTTCATGTATAATTTAACAGAAACTTTTGCAGTCTATGCCCCTTTCTCCTCTAAAGTATCTTGTATTATAACCTATAAGATCATTTTTACAGATATTTACCCTTTTAGTGTGAATCCACTCATTTATCCGTCCAAGGCCTGGAAAGGTAGCAATATCCATGTGGGCCATTACACAGATTCCTTTGTAGGGCATGTGGTAGGCAACTATGTTCTGGAAGCATAAAAGACGATAGGTCAGTATTAATGCAAGCATTAAATGTAAGCAACAAATAAACTAGTTCTTCGCAGGTTCCCTCAAAATACATGTATATCTGTGGACTGTAAATCAGAGATGACACCCCAAAGAAATTGTATTTGCAAATGCCATTAATCCCTTTGGATCAGCAGCTATTTGTGCTCTCTGTAATAAGTGTAATGCCTTGTTTAGCCTGAAGGGGCACTGTTCCCTCTCAGATCGACTAATATCAACCTGCAACATGGAGTTGTCCTGACCAGAGAACGCTTTAAATGAGTCATCCTCAATGCTAGAGAAATGGTTTCTATATTTCTCAGTCAGTATCAAATTCAAAAACATGTACATAACCAAATCTTCAAAGCCCGGGACCATACCTGTAAACTATGGTTTGTTGTATATCAAGGAAAGGCATTATCAACAATTTCTTAATATATGTATTACTGCCATCACTTTCTTTATAACTAGGGTAATCTAAGTAATGGAACATGGAAGTAGATGGAAGTAATTCTAGTGTAGATATATATTCAAAGAGTTGTTTGAGATTAGAAAATCATAGATTATTTCTTCAAGAAGCAGCGCCCCTCTAGTTCATGGACTGTGTCTGGTATTGCAGCTCAGCCCCAGTAAAGTGAACGGGGTTGTGTCTGGTATTGCAGCTCAGGGACATGATTCTTCAAGAAATCTTCAATGTTTTTCTAATCTCATAAACCTCTGTAAGGAAATGCTTCTTTGTTCGCCTTCCTTTTAAAGCAATCCCAAAATGGATTTCAGGTTTAAAAATGAAAAATATATAGTACTGTTCAAGATTGTTTAAAAAATAGAGTACTATGGTGGGTGGACTGTTTCTAATATTATAATATAGATGTACCCTAAGGTGAGATTTGCACCCCAGTCACTTACCTGGCTGTAATCAAAGACGGCATTGGCGGACTGTCTTCCAGAGTAAACATTAAACACAACGACCTTGACCTGCTCATTGACGTTCACAGTGTGGTATTCATTCTCTCCATTGTATCCTGTTCCTGCGTATTGGAATGACTGAAAGACACATTGATAACATGGAGCTGTGCACTGTATGTCAGGTGACAGAGTTTAAGGCACACATTATGATATTTTTGGTTGGGAAACTGTTTCAGCGTCCTAGTTCTCATGTATGCAATGCACATGGAGACCCACAACAGTAATACTCAATTTCATAGTCCAAGGGACAAAATAAATGGGGTTAGGTGGAAAGGTAAAGGAGTAACTCTGTTCTTTTGATGCCACTCCGATATAAATATGCTTGAACTGGACCTACTGGTAATTACTTAGTATACTAGTATATTAGATACCAAGAGTTTCTGGCAATGCTTTCCTTGTTCCCACATTGATAAAAAAAAAAAAAAAAAAAGCATTTAGGGTCAGCTCACACTGATTTTAACGCAAAAACCGCATCGGAAACAGCAGCAAAAAAAAAACGCCCGGAATAGCCTCCCATTGATTTCAATGGGAGGCAGATGCGTTCTTTTTCCCGGGCTGCTTTTGGCCGCTGGCAGGAAAAAAAAGCGGCATTTCCCTTCTTGCAGCAGTTTCCACCTCTGACCTCCCATTGAAAGCAATGGGAAGCGGAAAAAACCTGTGGTGCACGTTTCTGAGCATTATTCACAGCGTTTTTTGCCTGCGGCCCTTGCATTAGCTTCAATCGGTGCTGACGAAAAAGCAGTGAAAAATACGTGCAGGCGGTTCAAAATCTGCCTCAAAATTCCTGAAGGAATTCAGAGGCAGATTTTTTCTGCCTGCAAAAAAACTCTGTGTGAACACGGCCTTAAGGAGGCTCTGTCACCAGTTTATAAGCGCCCTTTTTGCTACATAATCTGATCGGCGCTGTAATGTAAATAACAACAGTGTTTTTTATTTTGAAAAATGATAATTTTTGAGCAAGTTATGAGCAATTTTATTTTTATGCTAATTAGTTTCTTAATGACCAACTGGGCGTTATTTACGTTTTGACCAAGTGGGCGTTGTAAAGAGAAGTGTATGAGGCTGACCAATTCATGTCCATTTGTACTCAGCACAGCGTGATCTCGCGAGATCATGCTGTGCTGTCACATATACCCACATTAACGTTACTGAAGTTACACGATGTCTATTCACACTCCCGACACTTCGGTAAAGTTTTTGTGGGACTTACTCACACAGCACAGCGTGCTGTCATTCACAGCGTGCCCTCGCGAGATCACACTGTGCTGTGATTAAGTCTGACACAAACTTTACCGAAGTGTCGGGAGTGTGAATAGACATCGCGTCCTGGCTGGAGGCAATGTCTATTCACTCTCAAGACACTTCAGTAACGTTAATTTGGGTATATGTGACAGCACAGCATGATCTCGCGAGATCACGCTGTGCTGAATACAAATGGACATGAATGGAGAGAAGTGTATGACGCTGATTGGTCACTGATTGGTCAGCGTTATACACTTCTCTTTACAACACCCACTTGGTCAAACAGTAAAAAACGCCCAGTTGGGCATTAAGAAACGAATTAGCATAAATCTAAAATTGCTTATAACTTGATCAAAAACAATTGTTTTTTAAAATAAAAACACTGTTGTTATCTAAATTACAGCACCGATCAGATTACGTAGGAGATAGGGCACTTATAATGTGGTGACAGAGCCTCTTTAAGACCATGTGTTATCGCCATGATAACTTTTACTCTTGACCAATTGGGCATTGTAAAGAGAAGTGTATGACGCTGACCAATCAGCGTCATACACTTCTCTTCAGTCATGCCCAGCTCATTTCACTGCACAGCGTGATGTCAGGAGATCACGCTGTGACGGGACTTCCTCCTACAGGTCCTTCACCGTAGCAATGGAAGAGTCAACAGACATCGCCTCCAGTCGTGCCAGGACGTTTATCTGAATCTGCAGCGGCTGGAGGCGATGTCTGTTCAGTCTTCCATTACTCCGATGAAGAACCTGTGGGAGGAAGTCCCGTCACAGTGTGATCTCGCGAGATCACGCTGTGCAGTGAAACAAGCTGGGCATATATGACAACTTATAAACTGGTGACAGAGCCTCTTTAAGGATGGCATCACCACAAGGCATACCTAGGCAGATGCCAGGGCCCACTGGGTTTGGGGGTCTAAGATGAGCTGGATAAACATACTCTATACATGTCAAGTCAAGGGTGGGGGAGACAGGGCTCCATTGTGACTTAAAGGCTACATAATTCATTTGAACTCAATTTACTTTTAATAAAACAATGTATTATGTGATTTTAATCAGCTTCTAAATAATTTTTTATTCCAAACTAATTTTTACTTTTGAGATACAGCTTCTATGTATGCTGTATATATATAGAAGCTATAGCTTGCCGTCAATGCCGAATCTGTCAGGTCAGCACGACTGACGGCTTCGGTAAAAGCTGGTCCAGCAAGTCTCGGACTTCATGAACCTAGATGTGATCGATAACAGCTGTACCCTGCATGTCAGAGACATGCAGGACCAACTTTCAGCCTAGTCGTCAAGTCAGCTGACCTGACGAAATCGGCTTTGACGGCATGATACAAAAAATTTAGTTCAGAGGTGTACATAGCCTTTAATACACCTGGAACTGGCCCTGCCTATATAATCTCGTTGTGAAAAAACATAACATGGTCCTTAGTAGAACTAGATTAAATGGTGTAGAGATAGGACCATCATAAAATATTAAGTATAATGGAAGTATTGAACGATTTGCATATTCTTAAGGGTTATTGTTAAAATACCCATGTTTAAATATTATGGCCCAGGACTGTACGCAGCATGCTACAAAAGATGTCTTACCTCATCTCCCTGTAGTGGGTTTATGAAGACGGCCAAAAAGCCCAGAATCAGCAGCTATGGACAAAAGAGTAAATAAAGAAAAAGTATAAGCAAAGTATTTTCCCTATGCAAGAAATCAATATAAGCACAAAATTCAAGTATTAACAGATATTAAGAAATCTTGGCTTGCATGTATCAGTCAGCAAGTCTCTTATCACCAGTTGGGTGAACAAATCCTAATGTTTTATATTTCTCTGACCTCTATATTTTTCCCTTAAATCTATACAGTTGGAAGTCCAAGCTAAAACAACTGAAGTCTGATTTTTCTTCCTTTCCCTTGAATATGTTAAATGGTTTATATGAGATTGGAGAACGAGCCTGCTTTTTTCCCAGAAACAGCTCCACTCTTGCCATTGGGCTGTGTCTGGTATTGCCATCCCATTCACTTGAAACAGACCGTTCTTTTTTATCCCATTCAAGCCCTTTAAATGTCACAAGAAAGGAACTGAGCCTAGTTGGCCATAGACACTAGAAAACTAAGGGTCCTCTTACACACCCCGACGTGGACCATGTAAACCAGCGCTGATTAACGAGACAGCTATTCGATTATCGGCACTTGTTTGCTCCTTTCACTAAAAGCTATGTATGGGGACGAGCGATCATTACTACGATCGCTCAACCCCACAAATTTCTATCATGTTAGCAGCACGTCTCCCTGTTTATACAGGAAGATGTGCTGCCGAAAACGATAATATTTGCGGTTACATAAACGATACGACCAGCAGATGATAGAGCGTTTGCTCGTTCATCGGCTGATCGTTGCCCTGTTTACACAGGGCAATTATCGGGAACAAGCATTCTGTGAACGCCCGTTTGCCCTATAATTGGCCCGTGTAAAAGAGCCTTTAGTGATTTTTCTTATGTTTGGTACACCCAATATCTCCCAATAATGTTGCCTAATATGTTTGTTAGGAGACTGACTATTGCTGACTTAAATTTCCAAAATCGACATCGTCAGCTGTCAAAAATTCAATGTCTATTATCAGTTTTAGTAAATATCAGTCTTTTAGGAAAGAATGTTATGTGCAAATGAGCAATCAGTGACAATTGGTCATTTCAAGGTCAATTGTGAGATATTTAGGGAACGCTCAGGTAAAGACCCTACGAGTCCCAGAATTTTGTCATATAGAGATGGCAATGAAAAGAAATTCAATATGCGAAAAGAACATAAGATTCTAGTAAGGGGGTAAATTACATACATTTATATAAAGTGTATGTCTACTTGAGACCTGAAAATTAGGATAGATTAATTTTAACATAATGTCATATTACCTACCATACAGTTTGTAGATATGTAGAGAATGTGTACAGATATTAGTTAAGATATAAGATCATTATGAACAAGCGGCGGGTTAGATAAAAATAAGGGGGTCCACATAACATCTAACACTTTGTAATACCACAGTATAATATATTCTCCTATACTTTCAATTCTTTACTTTGACTTTTTATCCCACTAAATGTCACAATAACGTTAGAATATTTGATATAAATACATTGCATATTATTTGTATGCTTATATTTCCCTCAGTCACTTACCATTGCGCCCATTCTCAGTATTGCCTTCAGGTCAAGAATGGAGAGTTCTCGTGCTCTGCAGCTTTATATGTTCCAGCCCGAAATATTAAACAATGGGGCAAGATAAGCCCAAGAGATCCAATCTGTGATACACCAGAGTAAACCCTACCTGTAGGTGATACATGTTTGTTAAATAGGATTGGTTTAATATTCCACTCTTATGACTCTTTCCCTCCATAGAAATGTGAAAAACTAGGCATAAAAAATACCTGCAAACAGAATAAGGGCGTGGAAATGTCATGGAAAATTAAATGAGTGTTTAATTATGAAGGAGAAAATATGTATCATAGATAATAATGGCCCAAAAAGTAAAGACATAAATCATAATCTAGTGACGTAAAACAATAAATAATTAGGCAGGTCTCCTGATCACGCTGCCTGGAATCAAATCAATAATTGTTATAAACATCGCATAATATTGCAGGTGTATGTACTGGCCCAACATCCTCTTTTCCCCTCATTTTACGGATACATCGACAACAATAAGTTGGCAGATCAGACTGATAACATGGTAGTAAGACCATAATTGGACTGAGGTGTAAAATCTATTCCATCAGTTGGTAAATGTATTAGCTGCTTACATATTACTCATGGTCACTAGCAGGGGCAGAGCTAAAGACCCTTCGATGCAGCAATAGAAGTCAGGGGAATACTAGGGTCTTAAAAGCCCAAGCTTATCTATACATCATATCTATAGGACGACTTTTAGAACACAACAGACTAAGGTGCAGTGGCTCAGCCTCTAAATAATGCAGTCGCAAAATAATGGTCAGATACCAGTTCTACACAGTGAAAAGTGACTACTGTACAATTACATCCAGTGACTCAAAGGTGACCTCTAATTGTAGTCGTCCGCTTTCCCCTTTCTTCTCTATACAGGTCCAGACTACAATGAAGACTTCTTCATGCCACGACTCATCCCTGCACACAAATTTCCATTATTGCTGTTGCGCTTAACGCCATTCTCAGTGCCCCTACACAGTATTAGTGCCCCTTTGTGCCCCACACAGTGCTAGTGCCTCCAAACAGTAATGATTCCCACGTTGTGCCAACCACAAAATTATAATGCCTTCTTTCTGCCCCACAATAATTGTGCCCTCCTATGTGCCCCCATGCAACCATAATTCCCCTTTATGTCCCTGTAGTACTAATCCACCTTTGTCCCTCCCACAATTTAATAGTGCCCCCTTTGTGTACCCAAAAAGTAATAATGCGCCCTTTGTGCCCCCAAAGTAATAATCCCCTTTCATCTCTTCACAAAGTAATAGTGCCCCCTCTGTGCCCCCAAGGTAATAATACCCCCCGCAGTCTGTAGAGACAGACTGGGGGGTCCAAAGTCACATGCCTTTATTGCCAAAGAAATTGTATTACTTTAATGCTCTGCTGCCTCACAGAAACGTTATTACTTTAATGCCCTGCCACCTGACAGACCACGGCATGTGGCAGTGGGGGTACCCTGACTTCTCTCCCCCGTCTCCTGTTCTCCAGGGTCCTCAGAGTGCTTACTTTGACAAGAAGAGACAGGGCGAAGGAGTAGGGATACGCATGCTGCCGCATACAGTTCTGTGTGAGGCAGCTGAAGATTAAAGTAATAAAGTTTCTCCTCTTGTAAATGCACTGCTGGCCGGAGGTTCAAGGCAAAATGCCTATGGACGCCACTGCTAGCAGTCCGGTCAGCGTTAGGTTAGTGTGGTAAGGGGGGCTTGTTGCCCCCCTGACTTACAGGCCTACTCGCAACTGCAACCGCTGCATTCCCTACAGCTATGCCCCTGGTCACTAGTCTCTATCAGTTGGAATTATTTTGAACACATCAATAAGAAAATTTTCTGAATGTATGACAAAGTTTCAACTTTTTGTGGTTTAAACACGTATTTTCTGTTATTCAAATTTTTATCTAATGGAGACTATTTGTTTATGGCTACTGCAGCAATATTATCTATCTCTATTTCTCTCATTTGTTAGGCCAGGAGAGAACTACTATAAGTGTCTGAAAGCTACTTGCCCCCTTTTTCCTACTGAAATAAATATACATGATTGGCTAAGCCAAGTGTGCATCGCTATTAGGCTACATGCACACGTTGCATATTTTGCTGTTGAAAATACGCACCAAAACCGCAGGAAATTCGCATTTAAAAACCGCACCTAATTGTGCATTTTTGGGTGCAGTTTTTATGTGTTTATCGTTTTTTAGCTGATTTTGGTGCGATTTTCCTCAGCACTAGGCATATACAATTCGCAAGCGGAAACGCAAGATAAATTGACATGCTGCATATTTTAAAATCAATTTACGTCCAAAGAAATACCGCAGAGTGTACGTGAGATTTCCTGGAATCTTATTGACTATGCTGGTACTGTATTACGCTGCGGTTTTGCCGCAAGCAAATATGCGCTGCAAAACCGCACCTAATATGCATCATGCGCATTATGGGGAATATGGGGAGATAACCATCGTCCAATGAGCATTCTGTAAACTGCTATCTTAGGTGTATGGCCAACCTAAGACTTGAAGAGTGACAAGACAGCTCCACCCAATGTTAATCCTTGGCTTTTGTTGTAAAATGAATCAGGCGCTCATGAGATCTCCCATACTCCACTATGTTTGAACACAGTTCAGTTGGATCTGGGTGCGCCGTATTTTCTCCAAAGTCATCTGGAATGTTTTTATCTGTATGGATTTTCTTTGCTATAACTGTCCTCATATGCCATCTGTTAAATATTAAAAGGCATCTCCACCCAAAATACATATTTCGTCTTTTGTACGGCTATCCTTAGATTACATTTGAATCAGATATTCATAGGATTCACCATGCCCAACAATTTATAATGTTTTTCTTTATGTAAAGCTATCTTATCTTGGTCTCACCCTGTTCTCTCTTGCCTCTTTTAAATGATAACCTGCACAGTATATGTATTATTCTTAAATGATAAGTCAACAAAATGATAACTCAACAAAAATCTTTTTATTTTACCCTAACCCTAAGGGCTTGTGCACACGTCAGACTGTACAGCTTCTTAAAGGGTTTGTCCCTAGATTAATTGTTACCCCCTAACCACAGGATAGGTGATAACATGCTAATCAGTAGGGGTCAGACCGCTGGGACTCCCCCGATCACGAGAACGGGGCTTGAGCATGTGCCCAAATGCTCCATTCATTCTCTGTGGCACTGCTGGAGATAGCCGAGCGCTGTACTCGGTTATCTGCGGCAGTCCGATTGACAGTGAATTGAGCAGCAATATGCATGCTCGACCTGCCGCTCCATTCATTTGGAGGAATGGGCCCCCCGTTATCGTGATCGGTAGGGGTCCCAGTGATCGAACCCCCAAATCAGCATATGATCCCCTATCCTGTTGTTAGAGGATAACATTTAGTCTTGGGATCACCCCTTTAATGCGGGCCGCGTGGTCTCTGTGCTGTACAAGCTCTTTCGGGTGACGTACTGAGATATTCATCCCTAGAAACAATACTATATGGGAAAATATCTATTTACATATGACATCAGATGGAGCATGTCAGAGGCATATGGAGGTACAGTAGACACGTTTTTGAGTGCCCTATAATGGTTTTATACAAAATGATGATGTAATGCTGCCTTATGCATGAACCCTTAGTCTGACAAGGATCCATCAATATAGAATTTTGGAGCAGTGGACATGTATAATTTACACAATTGATTTGCTGTTTAATAAAAATGCCCAACAGTGCTCATAAGATTAATTTATTTTTCTTGGATTTTTCTAGATTATTTTAAAGGAAAACTCTGAAAAAAGTTTGCCATGTGCATTCTCAACTACTGTATAATTATAAAGTCTGGTGCCACTTTTCTCTCTTCTAGGTTTCTGAATAATATAATATCGGGCAAAATGTGCCTGGGCCATCTAATAATGCACTCAATCTTCTCCAGACTGATTCATGCTTTTTTTTTGGGCAATAATAGTTGGTTGGCATGTGTGTGTGCTTTGTGAGTTGCAAGTGTGGGGAGAGAGCAAAAATTTAAGCTGACAAAATTCCCCTTTTTTATTAAAGACCCCGAGATTCAGAATGGAAGTTAAGTTTATGTGAGGGAATACCACATAAAACCATCATTTCAGTTCTGGGTGGAATTACTCTTTTAATTCAAATAATGGAATACAACACTTTAAATGTGGCTAGAAGCAAGGCAGAAATTGGAAGAAAAATGAAGAAAATGCCTTGTATATTCATTAACTGCGGCTTATCTGGCACTGCATCCATATTTCCTAAGCAGGACTATGTTTTCTATGCCTTGCAGCACAAATATCTATTTTATTACTTATTACTTTATTACCTTATTATACATTTTTGTATATCATTTTAGAACAAATTCTCCTGCTGTCAATATGGATCCAAAAGCTAAAGCCTAAATGCAGAATACAATTAGCTGCTATTTATTGTTTTCTGTTGTTATCGCATTATGTCAGAAAACATGGATTAATTACTAACAAAGAACTGCAGACTAGATCACTTGAATGCATCAACCATACTCAGAAATCATGACTGACATGTGAGACATGACACTATATTAGTGTTGGTGCAACAACTGAGCCAAAATATATTAGACTGAAATGTGTAATGGGTATGTCAACCGATACCAGCCCTCCAGTGATTTATCCCGTTTCAAATCATGTTTTATCAATATATCAGAGAGGAATAACACACAGACGCTGCTTGTATGCTCAAAATACTCCTCCGAGGTTTATTGCCAAACTCAATTACAATAATTTCTTTCAAAAGGGGTGTAGATTTGAGGTTAACCAATCAGAGGCAATGCGACAATATTTAAAATTCAGCCAATTACAGACATACGATGCATTTCAAATGCATTATTATAATTCTTCACACATCAGTGTTTGCAGGTGGCTTATCTCTCTTGGCAAGGATATAATAGATCATTCTTTTAAGATGGGGGAGACATACTCACATGCATATGTGAATGTGTCTCCCTCTCCTATCTCACTCCCTCCCTGTTCCTTCTTTCCAAGCCTCATATGGGAACCAAGGTCAAAGATAAATATACAATCTTGACTCAAAGGAGCAATGACTTTCTTAATCATTACAAAATAAACAAGATGGAGACTCCAGACAAGATGGCTGCTGCACAAAATTAAATAATTTAAACATTATTTTAATCACTTTCACAATTAGGTACTTTATTATTAAGACATGTTTTTGCAATGCAGTGGGTACCGGGGAGTAGAGATGAGCAACTGTGTGCCACACTAATTGAATGATCTACAAATGTCGCAAAAGTCGCAGCCTAGCATTGCAAGGTTGGGAAGGGCTGGTTTTTGTCCCTTCCCAGCCTCGTAATACCAGCTTGCGGCTTCCCCAGTGCCTACCCATCACTCCAGATGGTCGGGTACTGGATTGTACCCTTGTCATCCCGGTAACCCTGGTGGCGATGGGTACCAGGATAATAATGGTGGGTTACTGCTAGCCTTTTAACTGGTTAACACTAAGCCCCGCCTTAGTAATGGACGCTATCAAACAGACAACTGACATTACCAAGGCGTTGGTAAAGGATCTGCCAGGCACAGCTTCTGTGTCTACGCCCATAGGTAATCAGTCTGCACCTGCTTCTATGTCTGTGAGACTGACTCCATCTTCCACCACTCAGGATGGCAGTGTAATGATAGGGGTAGGGAAACGGACAAGTGAGCCCTAATCTACCCGCCACTCTGTCCCTGCCTACTTGCAACGACCCGCCCTAGGCGACGGGGTACAACTGGGTGGCGGTCCCTACGCTCAGTAAGTGCACGAGACAAACAGACAAGGGTACACAAAGCTAAGGGAAATGGGGCAGTTGCCCACGGCAACACCGTGAGCAACAAGAGTGGTGAACCAGCCGAGTCAAACCAGGAGTGCACGAGGTACCAAACGCAGAGCAGGAGAGTAGTCAGTAAGCCAGGGTCAGTATGGAGCAGGATCAAATAGTCAGAAGCTGTAGCTGGGCCAGGAAACCACACGGGAAGAATCACAAGCAAGGAGGAACAGGAAAGGCAGGTATAAATAGACAGAGGGCGGGAGCTAGCTGAGTCTGGCCAGGCTGCGATAGGCTCTCCCACTCCTAAGCCTGCCAGCCTGAGTGGTGGAAGCTGGAGTCAGTCTCAGAGACATAGACTCAGGTGAAGACTGATTACCTATTGAAGTTAACCCCGAAGCTGTGCCTGGCAGATCCTTTACAGGCAGGCTTAGGAGTGGGAGAGCCTATCACAGCCTGGCCAGACGGAGCTAGCTCCCGCCCTCTGTCTATTTATACCTGCCTTTCCTGTTCCTCCTTGCTTGTGATTCTTCTCGTTTGGTTTCCTGGCCCTGCTGCAGCTTCTTGTACTATTTGACCCTGCTTCATATTGACCCTTGCTTACTGACTACTCTCCTGCTCTGCGTTTGGTACTTCGTACACTCCTGGTTTGACTCGGCTTGTTCACTACTCTCCTGCTCTGCGTTTGGTACCTCGTACATTCCTGGTTTGACTCCGCTCGTTCACCACTCTTGTTGCTCACGGTGTCGCCGTGGGCAACTGCCCTATTTCCCTCAGCTTCTGTGTACCCTTGTCTGTTTGTCTGTCGTGCACTTATTGAGCGTAGGGACCGTCGCCCAGTTGTACCCCGTCGCCTAGGGCGGGTCGTTGCAAGTAGGCAGGGACTGAGTGGCGGGTAGATTAGGGCTCACTTGTCTGTTTCTCTACCCCTGTCATTACAGCGTTAAGTATTAAAAAACACAGAGGCATAAGAAAATGTTTTTATTGAAATAAAAACTCCCCCACGAGTCCCTCTTTAAGCATTTTATTTTTTAAAAAAAAACAACAAAAAATGTAGATCATTGCAGTAGTCCAACGAATCTACGACATAGTTTAATAGGTTCAGCGGAACCTGCAAAACAAAAAAAATAGTAGTAGTATGATAAATAAAAAATCTTATACTCACCTACAGCAAACTCCTGTCTTCTCCCCTGCGCCACAATAGAAACTAGACATGAACTGTAGTTTCTATTGTGGCGCACGGGACATAGAGATCCGCCAGAAATATTAATAGTTATTAATAATTCTAGCGCATCACGGAGCTCCCCCCCACAAATCATCCCCACACATGCAGCCGCTCCCTAAACTCACGCTCCCCCCTACAAACACAAACATCCCTCACATAAACACCCCCCACACATGCAGCTGCTCCGCAATACTCCCGCGCACCCACACACACACAAACCCCCACACATGCAACCGCTCCACAAACCCCTGCACGGCCCTCCGCCCACAAGGAATCTGTACTTAATGGATCTTTATCCTTTTTACTGATTAATACAATCAGTTGGTCTGCCATTGATTTAGGTAAGATAATTGTCTCAATAGATTCGTTGAGTACTGCTATAAGATGATGCAATATAACCTCTTAAGACTTCACATTTACCTCATCGGGAATTCTATTGAGGCTCTGAGACTTATCCTTGGTTAAGGCTTCGTTCACATCTGAGTCAGGGTTCCGTTCTGACATTCCATCGGAGCTTCCCGTCAGAACGGAACCATGACTGAAGAAAACGGAAACCATAGGTTTCCGTTTGCATCACCATTGATTTCAATGGTGACGGATCCAGTGCAAATGTTTTCCGTTTGTCTCAGTTGTGCAAGGGTTCCCTCAGTAATTACAGTATTTAATCCGTCAAAACGACGGGAAGCTGCGATGGAATGTCAGAATTGAAAACTGACGCAGATGTGAATGAAGCCTAAATGGGCTATGGCATACCGAATTTCTTCCATTGTGATAGGCTTACCCAATATTTGCCTACCTGTGGTAGATAACCTTGCAAGAGGAATACTATTAAAAAAAAGTCATAATTGAGATAAAGTATATCTCGCATCCGACATACGCAAAGGACTTATAGAATCTCACAAATTCGCCAAAAATACCCATTGAGTCGTTAAGCAAATTCCCTTTTGCATCTTTTATAGACCAAATAGTAGAACTGGGTTCCTTATTTCTAACGATATTGGCCAGCAGTTTGCCTAATCTACTACCCTCAGCAAAAAAACATCTGGTTAACAAAAAGACATTGCCCATCTAGCCTCCTGCTGTAAGAGCAGATCATATGCCTTCTGCGCACCCAGCCATGTCTCCCTATTTCTTTTTGAAGAATCAATTAAATACTCTATCTACTCCCGCTAAACCCTATTTTTAAAGACAATGACTGAGCATTACTTTCTTTGTTATATTAGATTTTTCCTTTAAAATTAGCAACCTAAAAAATTATTTCGATGTGTCCCAAACCAACCTGAGAGGGGCTGAGTGAATATTTAGAGAAAATAATGTATTCATTTGTAAATAGAATTTATCATGCATAGTAATTCAATTTAGCCACGTGTGATCTATTTTTAATCTGTCTCGCCCTGCCCTCCCCAACATTACGTTTCAGGCACACTGGCGTGTGATATGATACCCTTGGCCACTCTTGTAATGTAGGGTAAAGCAGAAGCAGAACTTGAAGCTCTGAGGCCCCAATGCAAAATCTATAACAGGGCCCCCATCTACCCTATATCATTTATAATACTGGTGTCTTCTTATGCAGCTGAGGGGCTTTTGGGTCCCCTCAGGCTCCAGGGCTTGGTGACTGCTAGCACTGTAGCCCCTATAGCTATCCCCCTAGGGAAAAGTGTATTTGTTGCCCAAAAGAAAACTGATCCTGAAGAAGGACTAATGCTTCTTAGAATAGCAGGAATACTGACTCCCTGGACACGCCGTGACAGGCGTTTATCCCAGCATCGTGGGAACAGATGCACTTAACTTTCTTTGCCACTGCATAGGATTTATCTTTTTTCTTGCTCCAATGCCTCTGACCATAGAGGCTAATTGGCCTAAACTCCCCTGAAGAATCTTGGCCACAAGGAAACGCGTCGGGAGAACAGCATTATCTGCCTGGACACATATAAAAGGAAAATAGGAGGTTTCCCAGTCCCCAGCTACAGGATCAAGATGGACTTGGACACACTATAGAATGGGTAGGGGGGTGGATTACCCCAAAATATACCTTTGAAAAAACCTCCTCCTTTATGCAGTAATATTTGGAGCTTTGCATTTACTCTGCACAAAACGTACAGAATGTCAGTTGCATTTACTCTGCACAAAACGTACAGAATGTCAGTTTTTCTCTCACAAAAGAGAGCACATTTTTAGCCTTTAAATTTGTCCTGTGTGTATGTTTTGCACATTATTTTAAACAATATGAAGTAAAAGTTATATTTTATAAAGCTCTATCATTATTCCAGTGATTCTTTACTAATTCTAAATAGAGTATTTATGCTATAAAAAACCTTTGGTCGAAGGAATAAAAATACCACCTGACATCGACTCCCTGGATAGCAATATCTCAAAAGGTCTTTTCATCCCACCTCACTGAGAAATTTATGCCATAGGTGTAATCCCCTGTGACTAAATCAAACCCCCAGTTCTATCTCTATCAAGCCCAATATCTATAACAGAATTAAAGACTCCCAGGACAACCAGGGGACATTTAGATAATTCCATAGTGAAATTATATAGTAAAACCAACAATTCTAATGAGAAGGGCGGTCATGTATAAATTCCTGCCAAAATACAACAGAAATTGTTCAAAGTGCAATGTAAAAAAACAAATTCCCCCTCTGTGTCGACTTGCACAAACATGTCACACTTAATAGTACTGTGAATAAATAAACTAACGCTTCTAGCTTGAGTATGTTGAGTGAACATTAACTACCACCCACCTTTTTTTTTTTACCTATCTAATATATTTCCTAGTAAGGTGCGTCTCCTGGATACATACAACTAAAGGGAGATATTGTCTTATCAGATCAAATGCAGTCACCCTCTTAGGCTTCGTTCACATCTGCGCTAAGGCTCCATTCCGACGGTCCCTCAGAGCTGTCCATCAGACACAAACAGAAACCATAGGTGAAATCAATGGTGATGGAAACGGAAACCTATGGTTTCCGTTTGTGTCTGTCGGGACTCCGTTCCGACAGAAAGCTCAGATGGAACGTCGGAACAGGGCCCACAGATGTGAACGAAGCATTAACTCTATCTCTTAGGCCTTGGACATTCCATGACAAAAAACTTACTTTAGATATCGCGGACCTCCCTATTAAAATATAAATAAATAATTTAAAAAAAGAAGAATTCCACCCCTCTTCCCTAAACTCACCACTAGACAAATTCTGAACTATTACCATGATTACCCGAGGCAAACACGTAATCTCACTCCTTAGCATGGGTTTTGGTCACCCCAGATGCAATACACTCCCATTTGACTGGAGAAATAGATTTACACAGACTATTTAATGAAAGAACCAAATTTACATTGCAAAATAAAATTCCAATATTGATCAACATAACAATACCCCTCTAATTCTTCATCACATACTATCTTATCCAACCACTCCGAGACGTCCATCGGGACAGAAAAAAATTGTCTCCTCTTTGTATATTGTTCTCAGTTTTGCTGGGATCAACAGGCCATAACAGATTTCTATCTCTCTTAGGCTTTTCTTAACATCTTGTAATCTGCTACTTTTTTTTGCGTTTCCAAAGAGAAATCAGAATATTGCATAATTCTTGAACCGTTAAACTACAGGCTCTCCACTTTGCTTACTTTTGTCAGTGCAATATCTCTGTCCTTAGAACTAGGCCAGAATTTTCCTTGGATTTGTGCCTGGGGGGGGGATGTTTAAGTGGGACCCTGTGAGCCAGTTCAATAGAAAATAGATCTGAGAAACACGAGCCATGTACATTTTGACAAGACGGCCCTGTATAAAAGAAGCACAATCCCCACCCTCTGCCTTCTCAGGGAATCCAATACATCTCACATTGTACCTTCCAGATAAGTGAGTGTACCAAGTAAAATCTGATTGACCTTGGCCATACCGTTACATATAGTACGATTGAAATAAGATATACGTCCATCAAGTTCAACCAAGGGATGGAAGAAAGAGAATGGATGGGAGAAACTATAGAACTTTGTTTTATCCCTATTGATTCTTCACATAAACATATGTAGGAGCTGATATTTTTTTGTTCTAGGAAATGATCTAAGCCTTTTTTAACCCCTTCCATCTGCAGCCATTTTTCTGATTTTCATTTTCATTTTTTCCTACCCACCTTCCAAAAACCATAAGTTTTTTATTTTTTCGTCGATATAGTCCTATGAGGGCTTGATTTTTGCGGGACGAGTTGTAGGTTTTCATACCACCATTTATTGTGCCATATAATGTACTAGGAAACGGGAAAAAAATTATGTGTCAGGTAGAAAATGAAAAAAACAGCGATTCCTCCATTGTGTTTTGCGTTTCAATTTTACGGAATTCACTGTGCAATTAAAACAACATGTTAACTTTATTCTGTGGGTCAATGCGACTACGGTGATACCAAATATATATAGTCTTTTCTACATTTTACTACTTTTACAAGTTAAAACCTAAGTGTAAAAAATTTATTTTGTGTCGCCAAATTCTGAGAGCCATAACTTTTTATTTTTTCGTCGATTAAGTGGTATGAGGGCTTATTTTTTGCGGGATAAGCTGTAGTTTTTAATGATACCATTTTGGGGTTCATGCGACATTTTGATCACTTTTTATTTCATTTTTCGTGGGAGACGAGGTGACCAAAAATTAGAGATTCTGGAGTTTACATTTTTTTTATTTTTTACGGCGTTCACCGTGCGGGTTAAATAATGATATATTGTAATAGTTCAGACTTTTACGGATGCGGCAAAACCAATTATGATTTTTTTTTTTTTACTATGCTCTAGGGGGAAATTGGGAAAATGGGGGTTTTTTGAACTTTTAATATTTTTTATTTTTTCTGCATAAAAAAACCCCTTTATTTTACAAATTTTTACTTTTTTTTATTAGTCCCCCTAGGGAGGGGCTTAATAGGAGTACAAAGATGGCGGACCTGGGGGCCTTCATTAAGCCCCCAGGCAGCCATAGTAACCATCACCACCCCGCGATTGCATTGCGGGGGGCGCGATGAGCTCTTAGAGGGGGTCGCCCCCTCTTTCTAACGATTTAAATGGCGCGGTCGCTATTGACCTCGGCATTTAATGAGTTAAACGAGTGGGATCGCGCTGGAGCGCGATCCCGCTCATTACTCTGTAGTGTCGGCTGTAACATACAGCCTTCATTCCGTGAGCCCGTTCCATACTTCCCCTACCAGACTTTGGCGTATGGATACGTCAAATGTCAGGAAGGGGTTAAATCCATCTACTGTCCCTGCTGTGACCAGCTCCTGCGGTAGACTATTCCATAGAGTCACAGTTCTCACAGTAAAGAAGGCTTGTCACCTCTGCAGGTTGAACCTTTTTTTTCTCCAGACGGAGGGGGTGCCCCCTTGTTTTTTGAGGGGGTTTTTACATGGAACAGGTTTTCAGCATATTTCTTGTATGGGCCATTCATACATTCATATAAGTTAATCATGTCCCCCCTTCGTCGTCTCATTTTAGGACTAAATAGGCTTAATTATTTTAATCTTTCCTCATAACTTAGATTCTCCATGGCCCTTTATTAGTTTCAACTCCAGGGCATCCTTTCTATGAACTGAAGCCCAGAACTGGACTGCATATTCTAGATGAGGCCTCACTAATGCCTTGTAAAGTGGTAATATTATGTCCCCAAGCTTTATATATCTCCACATATCACCTTAGCTGTTGTCATTAACTCCTTTTTTTCAGGGGAAACATAACATTTTTTGCCCGTGGCACCCTCATTTTGGTTTTTGCCCTCCTCTCTATCCTTTGCACCTCTTATGGACATAATAATGATGTTCTTTTAGTTGGGGAGTGAGCACAACACAGCGTGTGACTCCCCTGAGACAGACATAGAGGGTTTTTCCTTTCCAGCAATTGCTGGTGACTTAAATGGGTTTTCCCATCAGAATCTTTTATGACATATTCACAGGATATATATGTCGAAGATGGGAGGCACTCACTGAAATGCTCAAACCACATGCTGAAATCACAGATGCTGATAGCGCTTACATACCCTTGTAAATTCATAAAAAATCACCTTTGCTGTGCTGTTTTCGAAACTCTCATAGAAGTAAATGGTAGTTACAGAAACAGCGTACCTCGCATGCTACGCTTCTTTCGTACCTGCTCTTCACTACTATGGGAGTTACAGAAACAGCGTAGCTCAGCGAGTTACGCTGTTTACGTAATTCATGGTCGGAAATCACACACTTCAGCCACAACACAGAGCAGTAGAATGGGGTTTAGAAGACCCCATTCTAGAAATAGGTGGGGGTCTCAGAGGTGGGATCCGCATCTAGATGACATTTATGGCATATTCTGTGGATATGTCTCGGATGGGAAAACCCCTTTAAGTTACTTATCTATTTTGGATGTGGTCTCCCCTATGCTTTTGATTTGCTCCTCCTGCGATGAGGCTCCAATAGATTTCTGATATTTTGGTATGATTTTATGTAATATATGTAATATTTCAATTATTTAATGCAAAAGGCAGCTGAGCAGCTTTCATCTTGGATTGTGGACAGTGTTAATAATATTTTCTGAAAAAGAGAATTTTTTTTAATGGAATGTATTAAATTGAAAATGACATTATTGAACTAGTGACTGACAGCCTGTGGCTACAAATACTCGGTATAATTACGTCATGCAGATTCTCTGTTTATTCTGGGGATTTCAATCATTTACATTTTTCTTTTACTAGAATGTTTCCAGTTATCATGGCGATAACACATGGTCTTAAAGAGGCTCTGTCACCACATTATAAGTGCCCTATCTCCTACGTAATCTGATCGGTGCTGTAATTTAGATAACAACAGTGTTTTTATTTTAAAAAACAATTGTTTTTGATCAAGTTATAAGCAATTTTAGATTTATGCTAATTCGTTTCTTAATGCCCAACTGGGCGTTTTTTACTGTTTGACCAAGTGGGTGTTGTAAAGAGAAGTGTATAACGCTGACCAATCAGTGACCAATCAGCGTCATACACTTCTCTCCATTCATGTCCATTTGTATTCAGCACAGCGTGATCTCGCGAGATCATGCTGTGCTGTCACATATACCCAAATTAACGTTACTGAAGTGTCTTGAGAGTGAATAGACATTGCCTCCAGCCAGGACGCGATGTCTATTCACACTCCCGACACTTCGGTAAAGTTTGTGTCAGACTTAATCACAGCACAGTGTGATCTCGCGAGGGCACGCTGTGAATGACAGCACGCTGTGCTGTGTGAGTAAGTCCCACAAAAACTTTACCGAAGTGTCGGGAGTGTGAATAGACATCGTGTAACTTCAGTAACGTTAATGTGGGTATATGTGACAGCACAGCATGATCTCGCGAGATCACGCTGTGCTGAGTACAAATGGACATGAATTGGTCAGCCTCATACACTTCTCTTTACAACGCCCACTTGGTCAAAACGTAAATAACGCCCAGTTGGGCATTAAGAAACTAATTAGCATAAAACTAAAATTGCTCATAACGTGCTCAAAAATGATCGTTTTTCAAAATAAAAAACATTGTTGTTATCTACAGTACATTTCAGATTAGATTATGTAGGAGATAGGGCACTTATAATGTGGGGACAGATGTGGGGACAGAGTCTCTTTAATTGTATAGTTAGATATTGCAAATATGGGTATGAATGTTTTTTTTTAAATTTGGTAAATATTAAGAACTGAGCTAACTACTTCAGAATAGCCTAATGAAAGGTACGGATTCTGCTAGTGTAGATCCAGGAATAAGTAGAGAGATTTTAAAGGGGTAGTCCAAGATTAGAAAAAGGATCTGCTTTTTTTTTTACCAAAAAATAGTTCAATATCCGTCAATAGGCTGTGTGTGGTATTGTAGTTATATTCACTTGAGTGGTGCTTAGCTGTAATATAAGACTAAGCCCATGCACAGACATAGGACTGTCTCTAGAAAAAAAGGAAATAATTTTTTAAGGAAATGCTCCCTTGGGAAAGTATGAAAAAAGCTCTCCCCAGAAGGAAAAAAAACCTCTCTTTTATGTGGACATCTTCATATTTCTCTGCACTGTATGGAGACAACAATAATTTGTTTATGTTCAGCTCACTTCTGGTGGCTAGGAGGTGACCACAATGTTAAGAGCTTGTCTCATGAGGACAACCTCTTTTATAAATACCGATCTGTTGATAATTATATGAACGCCATGTGTTCATCAGCACTCATCTGTCACTGCCAGGAGAAGTTTGGGGCAGTTGCACATTTCGTAAATGTAGTATTACATGGCGTATATGTAATAAATAGTCACGCCAAGTCCACCAGAGAGGGAGCTGCTCTTTCCAGCAGATGTGCTGTACGCTCTGGCTAATTGAACAAGTCCATTCTAAGAGGTCCATATGCCATAATATGGACCATTGAAAGTGGTTGCCTGATGAAACAAACCAATCAGGTATCACAATCTGCTGGTACTAGATGCTTGTGTCTGTCTAGATTACTCTCCAGTGAATCTGTTCTTCCGGTTGTTGCATTGTCAAATTCAACACATCTAACCATTTTCCAAGGGGATAAACTATAGCGAGTGAAGCGACTTCAGTCGCACCTGGGCCATAGCACTTGACGGGGCCCAACTGCCACATAAAGGGATACTAGAGTTAGTTACTTCTGTACCATAACATCACTGTGTGCATTATCTTTGTATTGTGATGCTGTGTTTATTTGCTCTATGCTGTGACATTAATATGGTCCTTAGTCATTGTCTGTGACACTATGTTTATTATCCCAGTTCTGTGACATTACCTCTGTTCTGTGACATCACTGTGTGCATTATTCCCAAATTGTGATACTACTGTACATAAAGTGACATCACTGTATGCAATAACTATTTCCTATGACTTTACAGTGTTTATAATTCAAGTACTATGACATTACTGTGATTATTATCTCTTAACTACGTCCTTATCCCTGTGCTGTGACATCACTGTGTAAATTATAGCTGTATTACCTCTGTGACCCTACTAAATTTGTTACACTATGTAACATTTCTTTTAAAAATATAATTTACAATAATTATTTTTTGTGGCTGCACATGGAGTCCTCCTGGATCTCTTCTTTAACGGTTTTTACGGAATCTTTTTTTTAAGGTTTTTTTAACACATTGAAAATTAATGATTGGATGTGTATTTTAAATGTGAGGAAGGAAGCAACTAACTTTTTCTACTTGAGTTTAAATATATATCAATATAGCTGTTCGTCTGCGTCATAACTGCATGAAAAGGTAAGGACTTGGAATTTTAACAAATAAATTAAGTCGTTTTATTATCCACCGTGAGCCACAGACCCTAAACAGTTTCTGGAATTATACTTTAGAACCTGAGAGGTGCATTATACAAAGAAAGAGACATTAATTCCAGAGAAACTGTTTTATTTCAGATGTTCAGCAGCGTGAAGATTTTTGATAGTGGGAATCTCTGAAGAGTTGTGTATCCAAATGTATCTGACTTAAGAAAAGTTCATCTTAAAAACAGATGCTGATACCCAAAATGGTGATGGTGCTGGAGCTGCAGCAGATTGCGTACCCTCTGGCAGAACCTGAAAAGGCACGTCTGTTAGAGTACATTCAACACAAAAGCTTTCTGCTGCTAGTTTTCAATTCTACTTTAGTATTTCATTTTATAAGAAGACACAAGCAGCCGATAGCTACAGATAATATTTTATTAGATGTGATTTAGGAAATAGTGAAAGGATCCACAATTCAAATTAAATTCAATATGTGTCCATTCAGTGGGCAGGGGGCCTTTGTACTGGCATCCTAAAAACAGAAGCTGATTCCCAAAATTGTGATCATGCTGTTGGTTTGGCAGATTGCAAAGCCTTCTTCGAAATCTGAAAAGACATTCTTGTTACAACTCTAATTGTCATGTAAAGTTTAGTAGTGAAATCACTTAGGAAACAGAATCTAGATGGAAAGCAAGAATGCGGTTTTTGTAGAAAAACAAAAAGATAAAAAATTTGCACACCTGTGCCATATCTTCTATGGAGACAGGGCAATACTATGGCATGATCATCAGAGGGAGCCTTTATAGTGAATATAGACCCTTGAACACACCTTTGTTGTATTAAATCTGAATAGGTACATAATTCTGTGCTCATTTACAGTAATTGGGACATTTTCCTAAAACAGTGCTCCAAATCCCCTTCATAGACACAGAGTTTAATGATAAAATTCTGACTGCCTGCAGCCACTACTAGGGGGAGCATAGGAGCTTATTGCATACTGTGTTATGACTGAATTCCATGTATAATCAGTATGCAGTAAGCCCCTAACCTCTAGTGGTGGGGGCAGGTAGCCAGAAGGTTTTAAATCTTTGTCTATGCAGGGTACTGGAGCTCTGTATCAGAACAACAGGGATGTGAATGGTAGAAAAATATATTAAGAAATTAATCAGCATAAAATTCAGAACATAAAAAATGACATAGCGGAATTTATTAAACTGATGTCATGCGCTGTCTTAATATAAAGAGGGCTGGAGAAAAATGTGCCTAATTTATTAAAAGGTGCACGCCAATTTTTCTTCTTAGTGAATCCGTTTTTCTGGTTGACGCATTGACAAATTCAACCCTCCTAACACTTTTCTCAGGGGAAAAACTACAATTGCTGAAAAGATTGCACACGCACCTAGACCTAAGCCCAACTGCCACACAAAGGGATGCTAGTGTTGATTACCTCTGTACTGTGACATCACTGTGTGCATTATCTTTCTATTGTGATTCTGTGTTTATTAGCTCTGTGCTGTGACATCAATGTGGTTCTTAGCCATTATCTGTGACATCACCATCTTTAGTAAAGAACATTCTGCTGCCCGTTTTCAATTCAACATTATTATTGCATTTTATAAGAAGACACAGGCAGCCGATAGCCACAGATAATATTTTATTAGAAGTAATTTAGGGAATATTGAAAGGATCCACAATTCAAATTAGTTTCAATATGTGTCCATTCAGTGGGCAGGGGTCGTGTGTATTGGCGTCTTAAAAACAAAAGCTGATTCCCAAAATTGTGATTATGCTGTTGGCTCTGCAGAGTGAAAAGCCTCCTTCGAAATCTGAAAAGACATTCTTGTTTATTATAGTGAATTTGTTGGGCTGCCGCCTCTAATCCTAAAGCCGACACACTTCTTTTTAAGTGGCGGCAAAAAGTTGCAAATTATTTCTACATAATTTGTGACTTTTTTACGTCAGAATCCTGGTGTACAGCCTATAATAAATTCCCTCCATGAAGTTCAAAGTGATTCATTTCCTTTAAGATGTTGATACTTATTCCCACTTATTACTAGAGGAGGAATTCATGATGGGATGACTTTTAGGGATGCCCCCATTCCTGGATAGGCAATGCTATAAGGTAGCGGACAATAATCTGTGGCTCTCAAGCTTTTGTGAAATACCATGCTATGATAGTCTTAGGCTAGGGCATGCTGGGAAGTGTAGTTTTGCCACAACTGGATAGCTAAAGGTTAAGACCAGAGCTGTAGGGGTTTTAGCACTATAAGGGATGGGACTATAAGGGTGAAAACTAGCAAAAAAAGTGTGAGGGGGTGGCATATTCATTTTGCTATAGAGTCCCCCTATTCTCTGTACGTGGCCTGCTCACATTTTTGCTATTGGAATACTATAGATTGATGTTCTAATTTCATTGCGCATCAATATTATCAATAACAATTTATGTTCGAAATATATATTATAAATGTGCACCCTCCTCCCTACCAGTTTAATCATCTCCTCACAATCTTGGATGCGAGACTTCTCTTGGGTTTCCCTTCTCTTCTCGTATTCCCTCTCTCATTCCATCCAATATTCTCCAACCTCTACCTGACCTGTCTACAGTTGCTTACTCCTTTCATGACCTTTTGTATGTACTCCTTATTCCTTATCGATTCTAAGCTCATACAGGCAGGGATTCTACCTAATGTAAAAAATTATTTTATTTGTCTGACACTTGTCATAACTGTTACAATGTGTTTGTTACATGTCTCAGATACGATTCTACTGTGTCTAACAGTTCCTCTCTTATGCCCTCCTGCACACGGCCGTAGCTGTAATCCCGGTCTGTGATTAGAGCTATGGCTGGCCGCGACAGTCACCCGTATTTGCAGGCCGTGCTCCCATTATAAAGTATAGGAGCAGGGTCCGTAAAATCCAAAAATAGGACATGTCCTATTTATTTGCGGAGCCTTTCTACGGCCCGCACACCTTCCCGTAAATATACAGGAAGGTGTCCGTGGGCAATGTGTCTGTACTTTGATCCGCAATTACGGTCAATAATTGAAGATCAAAATTACAGCCGTGTGCATGGGGCCTTAAATAATCGCAGTGAGGCGAGAAGTGATAATATTGTTTCACTATATTATATTTTTATGAGAACAATTACTTAAAAAAGTCATGCTGAGATTGTTCTGTTCCTATGGCTGAACTGTGAGGATTTCCAGATATTTAGACCATAATATGGACGCTACAATATAGCTGCATTACAGCTGTCTTAAACTGGCCAAGGGGCCAATTTTTAACACAATGTACAGTAAAAACTTTAAGGAAATATTCTTTATAAAAACAAATCTACTAGTCTTTTTGGTCTCATTTTTCATAATGATAGCAGAAAAGAAAGACACTTACTGGGCATCTCCTGAGACGTGTAGGCTGGCATGCCCTTGCACAGGGATTCAATGTGCTGCCCATACTCTCCAATGTTAACAATGGGGGTCTGGTTAATTGTGTAGGTCACCAGCTGGGTGTTGGGAGCGACCTTTAAAAAAAAAAAATACACAGATATTACAAAATCATAGCCAAGGAACCAATGCATATCATATATCAACTAATGTATATCATATATTCACATGCATAGTAACATTTTACAAAACTAATAGATGGCTGACTCTACTAAATGATGTTATTTCTATTGTGAGTGCGGGATAAGTGTTCAACTTCTGTCGACGCTCATTTTGGGGGATACAATAGAATCAGATGGGTTAAGGACCTACCTGTTCAATCCCTGTTTTTGTTAATGGCAGTTATCAGAGGGGCATGGGTAATTTGCATGAATCAATCTACTTATAATACTAACATATACTTGTGTGTAACTCCAGAAGTTATGCCAGTGACTTGGAAAGAAACAACTTACTCTAGAGATACCTACTGGACAGTATGCAGTACTACAGTCCCCAATATTCTTGTATTAGGAACAGTAGTAGATTAAGTTATCACCATGACTTAAAACATTTATGTGCTTTATTTTCTGATTCAGTACCTCTCTTCCTCTCGTTAAATATTTTTCATTTTATCTATCTAAACATTTTCATATACTCCCCCCCCCCCCATTTAAAATATTCTTTCTATACTAAGTATAGCTTTTTAGCCTGTTATTGGAGCCTTTTGGCAGACGCGGAGTAGAGTTTGCCAGCAGTCATATTGATTTCAGTATGGTAATGGCTGGTCTGAATTTAATGCAAAAGGAGACATTTATACATCACTGTTACAAATCTGTCATTTGGCCACTTCTCTTCCCCACCACAGACTCAGGCTATGAGGATAAGTATTGGCAAGGGGATCAAGAACTGTTTGGATTCATGAAGTGTGTGCATATGCAAATGTTTTTATACAGATATAAGCCACACTCTCTTCAGCATTGGCAGAATTGATGCCCTAGTATGCTTTGTCAGCGCTTGGCAGGAATATCAAGTTGGCATGTTTAATCTCTCCATAGCTGGAAAGCCTAAGGTTTCCCTAATAGCTATTAAATATGATCGATGAGTGAGAATTCCTCGGGAAAATTTGATATTGAGTCTTTTTAAATTCAAAATAGTTAAATATGGATACAAAGTATAAATGTAGCATTAAGGGGTATATAAATAAAAAAAATTACACCTCTAAATGCTATGGTCATAATCCAGGGTAGAGATTTTCCATCTAGCTATAAATTCTACTGCCTCATATAGGGCTAAAATAACCGAGGATTATTGGGAGCCTTTTTCTGTATCCTTTTGGACAATTCCTTTTTGAATTGTGAGTCTTATCAAGACATGGCACTTAGACGCTGGTGACCCTCTAGAGCTAAGCCCCGATATAAATATTCGATCTAAACAGAGTAAGGTCCTGAGCGAGAGCCCATTCTATTAATTTAACATGCCCTAGTACCCAGAAAAAGGAATGTGGCTGTCTTAAACAGCCAAACCTTTAAAGGACTGAGTGCAGATTGTGCAGAATTTAAGCAAAATTGTTATGAGATATCATAAAATAATGGTATAGAAAATAGGGAAAGGAACTCCAAGGGAAAAGGAATAATACAAGCTGCCATGTCCATTAATAAAAATTATTTTCTCAAGTGATTTTCCAAAATTGTTAAAATTTCAATTTACTACAACCTGGTAAACTGATCCTACCGTCTCTCAATATGACCTCAAAATGTCCTCGATATATATATTTCTATTTTCATATTTTTTTTACCTGTTTCTTCTTGGCAATGGCACTGAGCTGCTCCAGGGTGGGGAAACTTGGCTTAATGTGGGTGATGACACATATCTTCTTGTTGTACAGTCTAGTAGCTGCAAATCCCTGTGGTGTGAAAGGAAAATGTTAGACTGAAGAACATGACAATCCCCAGGACCAAGGACCCCCCCCCCCCCCTCATCTACAAATAATCACATATTAGAAGGAGCATAAACGTAGTTCCTTTTTTCTTGGTGTAAAAATGGCGGTGGCTATCTAACTCTACTATGTTGGTTTACCTTTAAGAAGAACATCTGATACATGAAACTGATATCCATCCTTGCTACTCAAGTAAAAGTATCTATGCTGCTGACTTCATTACTTGAGTGCACTTTACTGTCAACAAGGTGAGGGGTCCTGACTTTGTTGTGGGGCACTATGGATTATATTTATGCCCCTAACTCAATGTCTGTACTTGGCAGAAGTAAGTTAAAAACTAATAGATACAAAGCATTTAAAGGACACTTACCTTGCCATAGTCACAGATGGAGTCCCAGGAGTTCCAGCCATTGAGATTGTTGATATTGGCTATGTTGTCTTGATTGTTAATGTTCACTTGCTGGCTAACACTGCCTCCATCATTACCCGAATTGTTAATTTTGATGTTCTAGAAAATATAAGGAGATATCAATTCCTAATAAAAAATTAGGGGAAAAATAATGGAGGGAATGTATTAAGACTGGCATTTCAAACACCAATCTAACACTAATTTACATCAGCACGAATTTTCTGACGTTTACCAAGAAGAAAGTGCCCCGTTTGGCTAAACTCCCTCAGAAAACTGCCGTATATATATGTATATGTATATATATATATATATATATATATATATATATATATATATATATATGTATGAATTTATGGTTTATTAACTAGACACTAAATCAGATAAATTACTAATTTAGATAAATATCAGCAGTATACTTTTATTATAACAGTATATGATAATGAAATAATTCACTGTGATGACTCCACAAATATATGGCATTAATTCCCCATGCCATGCCTTGGTGCAGGGGTGTAACTACAGGATGTGCATAGGTATCAGTCACACCCGGGCCATAGACCCTGAAGGGCCCAATGGCCTCTGCCTCATAATAAGACACCAGTATTCTAAATAGCACATGGTAGGTAGGGGGCCCTGTTATAGATTGGGCCCAGGAGTTTCAAGTTACACCTCTGCCTTAGTACAAAATGGATATGGCTCCGAAGTGACTAGCTTTAGGTTATCAGAGAAAAAATGTTGCTATACTACATATTTGTTTGAGGACATCTATAGTTAAAAAAACAGGAATCTCAATGAAAACCTGTCAGGATTCATTGGGATCCATTTAAATATTGCTCCATCATAGCAGCCATTGCTCCATATCGAAATGATAGCCATGACACCAGGGTCATGGTTCACACTGGCATCATGGCTTCTATTTTGACAGCATCAATGACGATATGATGGATCTGTCATGATCCATTTTGATAAATTTTTCTGACTTATAATGAATCTGAAAGGTATTTCTTTTTTTCTTAACTGGATAGCATATTGCAGCATGCTACTCTGACCATCAAAAAGCAAATTAAACCTTTCGGTAAAGGCAAGTGTGAACAGTGTGTACCATAAACAAAAAGAATACAACATTTTTCTGCTCATCATAAGAAAGGGGCTATGTCACAAGACATTCACATAAAAAACTATTTCACATAAAAAACCATAAAAAAAGTATTTCCTGCTATAGGATCTAACCAGCCCAAGCCATACCATACATCTTGTTACTTACATCATTTGCTAGAGCTTGAGTCAGGAAGACTCCAAGGAGGGTAACAATCTAAAAAAAAGGAACAAAGGGAATTATTACAGTAAATTGTACAGTCAAAGTCTTCACTTTGAATGATAAACCATCTAAAAGTATTCTCACCAGGAGTTTCATTGTGGATTTGTGTCTGGTGAAGAGATTGCAGCTCTAATGTATAATCCAATTGATTTGATATATTTTATATACAAAAGCCATATTTGCCTAAGGACTGGCATCAAATTCCTTGTTTACTGTTCTGAATTGAGTTCACTCTCACTATCTGAGCTGATACGTTTGATGGAAAGATCCAGATAAAACGACTCGGGCTCGGCCCATTTCTATGTGCCATTCTCATTAAAAATGAGTTATAGAAATGCTACTGTTGGTTCAAGACCTATAATATTATTGAATCTGGTGCTATAAGCTAAAGGTGGAACACAGTAATAAGGACAACAATTAAAACTAATGGGCCAAGAATTATGCACACATAATAATCATTTAGACATTTTGATCTAGGCCTCAATTCCAGATAGAATGAAAGAGTTTTCGGTGGAGAATAGTAAAACATGATGTACATGGAAATTTTACAGATAAAATTAAATTATAGGAGTTACTGGTGCCTTAGCCAGGGCTGTACTAGCTTTTTGGTGATGGGCAAATTTTGGATTTTGGTTTTAAATGAGTGAAAATAATGAAAATATTTATAAATAATTCATTTCACAAAGTATTCCAACAGTTTATTTATTACCCTCTTATGCACGCCATTCTATTTACCATGATTGACCTGTGTCTACTGGGTTGATACTAACATCCCCGTAATCAGTGCAGTATCGAGGTCTGTGAGGGCCGCTGGGTAAAACATTTTGTGAGGTCCCTCTCACCTTTTTTGGGAGGAATGGTAGAAAGAATATTTCACGGAAACCAGATTACTGAAAGTTGATAATTATACAGCCAAAGGATATATATTTTTTTTAAATTCTTTATTTTCGTGGCCAACAGCCACATATTTACAGAATACAAGATACATCAAGTACATATGGGAAGGTAAAACAACTTACAAAAATAAAGATGTATGAATTTGAACCTCATACTGTAAACCTTCCACGAGATAGCATTATATGACATCTCTAGATTATACACATGAACTTCCCCACTATGCATAAGAGAAACAGACCTAGGCAAAAGTAAAAGAAGGGAATAGAAGAGCAAGAAGGGGAGGGAGGAATAGACACTCCCACCGAGGAGACCCCCGCCACTCCCGACCAGGATCCCACAAGCTATCCAACAGTGTCCACACTTCCAAGAATGTCTGTCTAGAAGTCATTGTCCTGAAACACGATCCAAGGAGCCCACGTGCGGCAGAACCTAGCGTGAGTGTCGTGGATGCAGGAAGTCAGGTCCTCCATATGCATAAGGTCATTGACCTTCGAAACCCAGAGGGACACAGCCAAAGGATATTAAACATTACAAACATCCCAGCTTATCTCTACCCTATATTCACAATTCTGAAGCTCAACAAACATGGGTCCTACAATATATATATGCTGGCTTGGGAGAGAGAACTAGGTATGTTACCTGACAATACCTCATGGCAACAAATATTTGATAGAACAGCTACAGTTTCCTTGTCAAATAGCATTAAGGAAACTTCTTATAAAATTCTAAGTAGATGGTATCTCACAAGCTTTTCCCAAGAAGTCCAAATACTTGTTTCAGAAACACTGGAGAAAGGGGCACCATGGTCCACATATAGTGGTCCTGCCCAGTGGCGCAGGCCCACTGGAAAAAGAGTAGAACACCTACTTAACTCTAAATTGCATTTGCAAATTCGATTATCTCCCTGGTCGGCATCGTTGAATGCAGACTTTCCCAATATACCTAAGAAAAATAGGAAGCTTATTTCCCATATTTTATCCGCCGCTAAATGAACCATTGCAATAAGCTGGAAATCCCTAACTATCCCATTCTTGAGGACACTAAATAAAATTAAAGAGATCCAACAGTTTTTGAAAATCGTTAGTATCCTAGAGAATATTCTCCCAAAGTATAATAATGAATGGTCAGGCTGGTCCTGATCTCTACATCCTTAGGAAGCCTTCTTCACACAGTTAAACATGATTCCATATTAAATCTGAAAATTTCTATACAGTAGGCTGCACTAGATTGGTTCTTTGTTTTGTTTGTTTTTTAGAAAGATTCTAGTTAGGACTTACCCTAGTTCCACAACTTTCCTTAAATTGCACATGATTATCCAACGGTATATCGAGACAACTTTGGCCTCACTTTGGAGAACAAGTGCTCCTGACGCAATTCGCTTATGTTATTTAATTAGCACTTGTATGTATATTCATGTTTATACCATAACACTTTATCTACCCTACACTTTTGATTACTCTTTATTCCACATTAAGCTGTTTACTAATGCTGCTGATATTGTGGCTCTGCGAAGCCAAAAATTCTCCCACATGTGTAGATGCTGCTTGTTTGGACAATAGGCTTCAATAGAGGCCATACATTCCGCACCAAAATATGCAAGTTGAGTTTTAATTGCGTTTTGTAAAGCATTTACGTAGCAGAAACGCAGTAAAAAACACTGGAAATCCGCAGGTGCACATACAGGTTGCTACAATATGCGCAGCAAAAATGCTGTGGATTTCTGCGACTGATTTACATGCTTTTTGTTTAGATTCTGCTGCATATTTTCTGTAGCATAAAATCGTCAGCGTCTCCTACCTATGGGAACATACTTTAAGGAGGGTTAGGGAGGTACCTGGATGGTGGAGGCCCAGGGGCATTTTGCCCTTTTGCCCTCCCTGTAATCCAGCCTTGCTGGTAATTAGTAGTCTAATAATAATATCCATGTTATCTGGTCGGTTAATATTCCTGCATTAATATTTTTAACCTGGTGTGTAGCAGATTGCTGTTTTTTTTCCTGCTGTCTAATGGGTTAAAAAATATGCAGTTAATGCTCTATGTTCTCCTGTTTGATCTCTGACCTTGGTTAGGAAGCTACACCCTAAGCAGCTGCCTTGCCCTGGGATCAAGCCTAATGCCAAAAGAACCACCTACGGGCACAATGTTGTCAACCAATTCTGTGTTGAATAGGAATGATGTATGAACTTCAAGATTAAAAAATCAAACTTTCTAAGTGGAACCTCTCACATTGAACATGGTGTTCTATCCACGGGCAGCGTGGTATAAAGCTTGAGAAGCTGAATACTTTGATACTGTATATAGATTTAGAGGAAATTGTGTAATATAATTTGTAATCCTTGATTATTCTATGCTTAGTCCAGTGAGCGGTTTTACCCAAAAATGTACAGCCTTCTTTGTGTTAGCATATATATATATATATATATATATATATATATATATATATATATATATATACAGTGAAGGAAATAAGTATTTGATCCCTTGCTGATTTTGTAAGTTTGCCCACTGTCAAAGTCATGAACAGTCTAGAATTTTTAGGCTAGGTTAATTTTACCAGTGAGAGATAGATTATATAAAAAAAAAAACAGAAAATCACATAGTCAAAATTATATATATTTATTTGCATTGTGCACAGAGAAATAAGTATTTGATCCCCTACCAACCATTAAGAGTTCAGCCTCCTCCAGACCAGTTACACGCTCCAAATCAACTTGGTGCCTGCATTAAAGACAGCTGTCTTAAATGGTCACCTGTATAAAAGACTCCTGTCCACAGACTCAATAAATCAGTCTGACTCTAACCTCTACAACATGGGCAAGACCAAAGAGCTTTCTAAGGATGTCAGGGACAAGATCATAGACCTGCACAAGGCTGGAATGGGCTACAAAACCATAAGTAAGACGCTGGGTGAGAAGGAGACAACTGTTGGTGCAATAGTAAGAAAATGGAAGACATACAAAATGACTGTCAATCGACATCGATCTGGGGCTCCATGCAAAATCTCACCTCGTGGGGTATCCTTGATCCTGAGGAAGGTGAGAGCTCAGCCGAAAACTACACAAGGGAACTTGTTAATGATCTCAAGGCAGCTGGGACCACAGTCACCAAGAAAACCATTGGTAACACATTATGCCGTAATGGATTAAAATCCGGCAGTGCCCGCAAGGTCCCCCTGCTCAAGAAGGCACATGTACAGGCCCGTCTGAAGTTTGCAAATGAACATCTGGATGATTCTGAGAGTGATTGGGAGAAGGTGCTGTGGTCAGATGAGACTAAAATTGAGCTCATTGGCATTAACTCAACTCGCCGTGTTTGGAGGAAGAGAAATGCTGCCTATGACCCAAAGAACACCGTACCCACTATCAAGCATGGAGGTGGAAACATTATGTTTTGGGGTTGTTTCTCTGCTAAGGGCACAGGACTACTTCACCGCATCAATGGGAGAATGGATGGAGCCATGTACCGTCAAATCCTGAGTGACAACCTCCTTCCCTCCACCAGGACATTAAAAATGGCTCGTGGCTGGGTCTTCCAGCACGACAATGACCCGAAACATACAGCCAAGGCAACAAAGGAGTGGCTCAAAAAGAAGCACATTAAGGTCATTGAGTGGCCTAGCCAGTCTCCAGACCTTAATCCCATCGAAAACTTATGGAGGGAGCTGAAGATCCGAAGTGCCAAGCGACAGCCACGATTTCCTGGTCTATAAGAAGGCCCAAGGCCTTCTAATCCTTGCCTGAGCGTTGTTAGTTTTCCCAGTCTGTCTTGCAAATGGTTCCTTAGTGTTTCCCGTTCCAGTTGTTACCCGTGCCTTGTTCCCGTTCCTGTTTCCCGTGCTGTGCCTTAGTATCAAGTCGTGCCACGTCCTGTGTCATCTGCCACGTCCGGAGGAATCCGCCACGTCCTGTGTCATCTGCCACGTCCGGAGGAATCCGCCACGTTCTGTGTCATCTGCCTCATCCGGAGGAGTCCCCCACGTCCTGTGTCTTCTGCCACGTCCAGAGGAGTCCGCCACGTCTGGCGCAACTTGCGGCTCCTGTGTCATCCGCCACGTTTGGCGCCATCTGCTGCACCCATCTCCATCTGTGCCAGAGCTGCGGCCACCATCTGGACTATTCAGGTACCCTTGTGCGGGACATTGTATTTCTGGAGTGTCCTGTTGTTTGGCCAGCTGCCTCCCCGCTACGGCGGTACGGCCTAGTGGGTCCACTACCCGCTCCGTGACAGTGTGAGCAGTGAAATAAGCTGGGCTGGAACAATGAGAAGTGTATGAAGCTGATTGGTCACTGATTGGTCAGCGTCATACATTTCTTTACAACACCCACTTGGTCAAAAGTAAAAACACGCCCAGTTGGTCTTTAACCCCTTCCCGCTCCTGGACGTACTATTAGGTCATAGCAGCTGTATCGTTCGCGCTCCATGACCTAATAGTACGTCTCGGGAGTAACGGCCATTTCGGCCGTCCTCCCGACACATACAGGAGCTGTGACAGCTGCTGTCTCGTACAGCAGCTGTCACAGCTCCTACAGCGGGGACCGATCGCTGTGTCCCCGCTGATTAACCCCTTAAAAGCCGCGTTCTATAGAGATCACGGCTTTTTAGGGGTTAAGCTGCCATCGCCGGCCTGCTACGCGATAGCGGCCGGCGATGGTGACTATGGCAACCGGACACCAAACAATGGCGTCCGGCTATGCCATAGACGGAAGCCTAGTGGGTCCTGACAACGTCAGGACCCACTATGCTTGCTGTCAGTGAGTAGCTGACAGTTCTAATACACTGCACTACGCATGTAGTGCAGTGTATTAGAATAGCGATCAGGGCCTCCTGCCCTCAAGTCCCCTAGTGGGACAAAGTAATAAAGTTAAAAAAAAGTAAAAAAAAGATGTGTCAAAATAAGAAAATAAAAGTTTTAAAAGTATTAAAAGTAAAAATCCCCCTTTTTCCCTTATCAATCATTTATTACTAATAAAAATATATAAACAAACAAATAAACTATACATAATTGGTATCGCCGCGTCCGTAACGGCCTGAACGACAAAATTATTTCGTTATTTATCCCGTACGGTGAACGCCGTAAAAGAAAATAATAATAAACCGTACCACAGTCACAATTGTTTGGTAACTTCACCTCCCAAAAAATGGAATAAAAAGAGATCAAAAAGTCGCATGTACCGAAAAATGGTACTGATCGAAACTACAGTTCGTTACGCAAAAAATAAGTCCTCGCACGGCTTTATTGATTGAAAAATAAAAACGTTATTGCTCTTAGAATAAGGTAACACAAAAAGTGAATGATTGTTTACAAAACGTATTTTATTGTGCAAACGCCATAAGACATAAAAAAAAACTATAAACATCTGGTATCGCCGTGATCGTATCACCCTGCAGAATAAAGTGAATATGTCATTTATAGCGCACGGTGCACGCTGTAAAAAAAATAGAATAAAAAAACAATAGTAGAATTGCTGTTTTTTAGTCACCACGCCACCTAAAAATAGAATAAAAACTGATCAAAAAGCCGCATGCACCCCAAGAAAACTACAATGAATTCCTCAAGGGGTCTAGTTTTCAAATTGGGGTCACTTTTGGGGGGTTCCCAATTTTTTGGCACCACAAGACCTCTTCAAACCGGACATGGTGCCTAATAAAAAAGAGGCCTCAAAATCCACTAGGTGCTTCTTTGCTTCGGAGGCCGGTGCTTCAGTCCATTACCGCAGTAGGGCCACATGTGGGATATTTCTCAAAACTGCAGAATCTGGGCAATACGTATTAAGTTGCGTTTCTCTGATAAATCCTTTTGTGTTATAAAAAAAATGGTATAAAGAGGATTTTCTGACCCAAAAAAAAATTTACATTTCACCTCTACTTTGCTCTACATTTGTGTGAAACACCTAAAGGGTTCATAAACTTTCTAAATGCTGTTGTGAATACTTTGAGGGGTCTAGTTTCTAAAATGGGGTATTTGATAGGGGTTTCTAATATATGGGCCCCTCAAAGCAACTTCAGAACTTAACTGTAACCTAAAAAAATAAATAAATGAGGCAATACTTCGCTTCTTACATTATACTGATAATGAGCCGTGCCCACCCCGAGATGACCCCAGTTTTGACCGTTTGTATAAATGGAGACCCCTATTAGACCGTTCCAGTGCCCGGTTTTCCCAAGCATACACCCCCGAGAAGTGTATTTCTTTTGATGAGTCCCTGGTACATTTTAAAGTGAGGCTTCAATTCCGCAAGTACCTGCCGGGTAAGAGGGCAAGGTATGGCGTGAAGATGTATAAGCTGTGTGAGAGTGCATCAGGGTATACCTACAGGTTTAGGATATATGAAGGAAAGGCCACCCCCAAACCAGACTGCATCCTGGACTACAATAGATACATGGGAGGGATGGACTTTTAAGATCAAATCCTGAAGCCCTACAGCGCCATGCGGTGTGGTATAAGAAGCTGGCCGGGCACATCATACAGATGGCTTTGTACAATGCGTACGTGCTACGTCGATGTGCAGGCCAGACGGGAACTTTCCTGGAATTTCAAGAGGTGATTATCAAGAACCTAATCTTTAGGGACCAAGAAGGGGGGGCACCCAGTACTACTGGAAGCGGGGCCACACGCATCGTACCAGGGCGGCAACACTTTCCAGGAGAAGTTCCCCAAACTGGCAAGAAGGGAAAAAGTCAAAAGAGGTGCAAAGTCTGCTATAAGAGGGCGATAAGGGATGACACAATATATCAATGTGACACGTGTCCCGAATAACCAGAGCTCTCTATGAAAGAGTGTTTTAAAATTTATCATACATCCCTTGGTTT
This sequence comes from Rhinoderma darwinii, assembly GCF_050947455.1. Lineage (NCBI taxonomy): Eukaryota > Metazoa > Chordata > Amphibia > Anura > Rhinodermatidae > Rhinoderma > Rhinoderma darwinii. Next base: position 352,529,523 of record NC_134689.1, read on the forward strand.
ATAATCTACCCCAGTTTTACTTACCCTGATGCACTCCGCAAAGCTTATCCCCCCTCGTCTTTCCCCTCTGAGCCCTGCTGTGTGCCCAGGCAGCTGATAACAGCCACATGTAGGGTATTGCCATACCCGGGAGAACCCACATTACAGTTTATGGGGTGTAGCTCTCCGGTCAAAATGCTCACTACACCTCTAGATGAATGCCTTAAGGGTGTAGTTTTTAAAACGGGGTCACTCCTTGTGGGTTTCAACTGTACTGGTACCTCAGGGGCTTCTGCATACATGACTTCGCACTAGAAAATCCCCAGTAGGCCAAATGGTGGTCCTTTCCTTCTGAGCCCTCCCATGGGCCCAAACGGAAGTTTATCACAACAAATGGGGTATTGCGGCACTCAGAACAAATTGCGCAACAGAATGGGGTATTTTGTTTCTTGTGAAAATAAGACATTTTCAGCCAAAACTACATATTATTTGAAAAAAATAATTTTGTTTTCATTCCCAGCCCAATTCAAATAAGTTCTGTGAAAAAACTATGGGGTCAAAATGGTCACAACACCCATAAATGAATTCCTTGAGGGGTGTAGTTTCCAAAATGGGGTCACTTCTGGTGGGTTTCTATTGCTTTGATACCTCTGGGGCTCTGCAAATGCGACATGGCACCCGAAAACCAATCCAGCAAAATCTGGACTCCAAAGAACAAACAGCGCTCCTTTCCTTCTGAGCCCTCCCATGGGCCCAAACGGCAGTTTATCACCACAAATGGGGTATTGCCGCACTCAGTACAAATTGGGCAACAAAATGGAGTATTTTATTTCTTGTGAAATTAAGAATTTTTGAGCTAAAATGACATATTATTGGAAAAAATATATTTTTTTTTAATTCCCAGCCCAATTCAAATAAGTTCTGTGAAGAAACTATGGGGTCTAAATGGTCACATTACCCATAAATGAATTCCTTGAGGGGTGTAGTTTCCAAAATGGGGTCTCTTCTGGTGGATTTCCATTGCTTTGATACCTCTGGGGCTCTGCAAATGCGACATGGCAGCCGAAAACCAATCCAGCAAAATCTGTACTCCAAAGAACACACAGCGCTCCTTCCCTTCTGAGGCCTCCGATGGGCCCAAACGGCAGTTTATTGCCACAATTGGGATATTGCTGCACTCAGGAGAAATTGGGCAACAAAATTGAGTATTTTGTTCCCTGTGAAAATAAGAAATTTTGATAAAAAATTACATCTTATTGGAAAAAATGACATTTTTTTTATTGTCACAGCCCAATTGAAATAGGTGCTGTGAAAAAACTGTGTGGTCAAAATGCTAACAACAACCATAAATGAATTCCTTGAGGGGTGTAGTTTCCAAAATGGGGTCACTTTTGGTGGGTTTCCATTGCTTTGATACCTCTGAGGCTCTGCAAATGCAACATGGCACCCGAAAACCAATCCAGCAAAATCTGGACTCCAACAAACATATAGCGCTCCTTTCCTTCTGAGCCCTCCCATGGGCCCAAACGGCAGTTTATCACCACAAATGAGGTATTGTCACACTAAGGACAAATTGGGCAACAAAATGGGGTATTTTGTTGCCTGTGAAAATAAGAAATTTTTATCACAAATGACATTTTATTGGAAAAAATGTCATTTTTTTCATTTCACAGCCCAATTCAAATACGTGCTGTGAAAAAACTGTGCGGTCAAAATGGTAACAACAAGCATAAATCAATTCCTTGAGGGGTGTAGTTTCCAAAATGGGGTCACTATTGGGGGATTCCTACTGTTTTGACACCTCAACACCTCTTCAAACCTAGCATGCTGCCTAAAATATATTCTAATAAAAAAGAGGACTCAAAATGCACTAGGTGCTTCTTTGCTTCTAGGGCTTGTGTTTTATTCCAGGAGCGCACTAGAGACACATGTGGGACATTTCTAAAAACTGAAGAATCTGGACAATACATATTTAGTAGTGTTTCTCTGGTAAAACCTTCTGTGTTACAGAAAAAAAAAATGAATAAAATTGAAATTCAGCAAGAAAAATGAAATTTACAAATTTCACTTCCACTTTGCTTTAATTCCTGTGAAATGTCTGAACGGTTAAACAACTTTCTAAATGCTGTTTTGAATACTTTGAGGGGTCTAGTTTTTAAAATGGGGTGTTTTATCAGGGTTTCTAATACATAGGCCCCACAAAGCCACTTCAGAACTCAAGAGGTACCTTAAAAAAAAGGCTTTTGAAATTTTCTTAAAAATATGAGAAATTGCTGTTTATGTTCTAAGCCTTGTAACGTCCAAGAAAAATAAAAGAATGTTCAAAAAACGAAGCCAATCTAAAGTAGACATATGGGAAATGTGAACTAGTAACTATTTTGGGCGTCTGTTTTACAAGCAGATGCATTTAAATTCTGAAAAATGCAATTTTTTCAAAATTTTCTCTACATTTTGCAATTTTTCACCAATAAACACTGAATATATCGACCAAATTTTACCACGAACATGAAGCCCAATGTGTCACGAGAAAACACTCTCAGAATCTCTTGGGTAGGTTTAAGCATTCCGACGTTATTACCACATAAAGTGAAATATGTCAGATTTGAAAAATGGGCTCTGAGCCTTAAGGCCAAAACTAGGCTGAGTCCTTAAGGGGTTAAGAAACTAATTAGCATAAATCTAAAATTGCTCATAACTTGCTCAAAAATGATCATTTTTCAAAATAAAAACCACTGCTTTTATCTACATTACAGCGCTGATCAGACTATGTAGGAGATATAGCATTTATAATCTGGTGACAGAGCCTCTTTAAATAGTGAGGGAAGACAAGAAAAATAAAAATAAAAAACGCCAAAAAAAGGGAGGTCAAAGGTTGTCTCTGACGTCTCAACCGGGCATAGTGATGCAAAGCATCACATGAGTGTGCATAATTGGTCAAAATGAGTAAAGAGTAAAGGGGATTATAGATGGTAGTACATGTGTGTGTTGTAAGCAAAGAGAGATGAATGGGAAGCAGCAGGGGACAATTACTGAGCATGGTGGGAAGCAATATTAAATAAATAAATATTGTTCATTGTGTTTATTGTCGATTATTTATTTATTTAATATTGTTTCCCACCATGCTCAGTAATTATCCCCTGCTGCCTCCCATTCATCTCCCTTTGCTTACAACACACACATGTACTTAACATCTATAAGCGGCTTGGACTTCAAGGGGTTAATAAAAGCACCAAGATGGCAGTACTTCAATAGGCCCCCAGGCTGCCATGACAACATTGCCACCCTGAAATTGTGTCGTGGGGGAGGGGTGAGATGGTGTTACCGAGGGGGTCCCACTCCTCTTTCTAATGGCTTAGTTGCCGCGGATGCTATTGATTGTTCGATTTCGTCTGGGATCAGAGTTCTCTCCTATCCCGGCTGTTACAGTGTGGTGTCAACTGTACCATACAGCCAACACCCGCCTGGTATGAAGCGGGCTCAGCCCATAAACCCACTCCATACCTCTCCCTACCAACTATGACGTACAGTTACGTCAAATAATAGTAAGAGATTAATATTATAGCTAATTGGTTTATTATTTGTAATATTTAAAATTCATGATGGTATTCCAATTTGTCCATAAAATATGTCTGCCAGTGATTTTTGGATAAATTGTCCTGAAAGAAGAAAAAAATAAGGTTGGCAAGCCTTGTTCAGTGTTCCATTTGTTTGATTAATTTGTAATATTAAGCAATTGCGCCATCTCGTGTGTACTGGAAATGCCAAGATTCTTGTCCTCATCTGAGTGTCATATCCGTTAAGCACACTGCGCCTTCTAAAGTGATGGGAATGATAACGCTTTGTGTGCCACTGTATATAGAGTTGTGTTCAGTAAAGTTAAATTGTTTGGATTATATTTTGTCAGCTATTGTCTTTTTTTAAAGAGGTAACGCTCCAGTAAATCACGTTACAGACCCTGTGATCGCTGAGCAACCACCTAGTAACTATATTAATTGTCCCACGTTGTTTTCTAACAGAAACTTGCATTTTTTCCTTCCCTTTTCCCTTCCCTTGGTTGAACTTGATGGACATGTGTCTTTTTTCAGCCGTACTAAAAAACATTACGAAAAAAAATTCCTTACACTGTTCCTTTTATAACAGCGTGTTGTCCAGGTCTTGAAGTAGCAAAATATGCCCAAACCATTACACAAACGCCGACATACAATGTTCTTATTGTGGAATGCTGTATTTGCTCTATGCCAGACATAAGAGACTGAAATTCCATAATCCCTCGCTGACGAGAGGTGACAATCGCCACTCAGAACTGCTGATACTTTTCAACTTACCCTACTAATATATGTTAATTACCATATTTTTCGGACTATAAGATGCACCTGACTACAAGACGCACCCAGATTTTAGACAACAGAAAATAGGAAAAAATTTAATATTTAATATTTTACTTCTTTTACAAAGAAATAACTAGTGTTTAAAAAAAATAATTTGTTCAGTTTCACCACATTATGAGAGCCATAACTTATATTTTTCCATTGTTTGAGTGGTGTGAGGGCTTATTTTTTGCGGGACGAGCTGTAGTTTATATTAGCACCATTTTTTTGGGACATAGGATTTTTTTTATCATTTTTTATTTCATTCTTTTTAGTGCTATGGTGACCAAAAGACAACAATTCTGGGGATAAAAAATTTTTTTATGCCATTCACTGTGTGAGTCAAATAATTCTATATTGTAATAATTTCGGACTTTTATGGATGCAGCGATACCGATTTTTTATTTTTTTTATTTTTACATTGTGCTTAGGGAAAAATGGGAAAAGTTTTCTTTTTATTAACTTTTAAAAAAAAATTTACACTTTTTTTTTCTTAAACCTTTTATTAGTTCCCATAGGGGACTTAAACCAGCGCTGAGCTACGCTGTTTCCGTAAACCCCCCTAAACCCTGTTCTATCTTACCCGGCTACCGCTGTCTTCCGGCCACTTCCTGGTTACATGGTCGAGTTACCGAAACATGTTTCCGTAACTCCCATAGTAGTGAATATCAGTTACAGAAGCAGCGTAGCATGCGAGCTACGCTGTTTCCGTAACTACTATTCAGTTCTATGGGAGTTACGGAAACTGCGTTGCTCAGCGAGTTACGCTGTTTCGGTAACTCGACCATGTAACCAGGAAGTGGCCGGAAGACGGCGGTAGCCGGGTAAGATAGAACAGGGTTTAGGGGGGCCCGTTCTAGAGATAGATGTGGGTCCCAGAGGTGGGACCCGCATCTATCTGACATTTATGACATATCCTGTGGATATGTCATAAATGTCCTTCATGGGAAAATAACTATAAATGCTGCAGTCGCTATTGACCGCGGCATTTAAAGAGGCTCTGTCACCACATTATAAGTGCCCTATTTCCTACATAATCTGGTTGGAGCTGTAATGTAGATAAGGCCTCATTTACACGAGCGTAATATACGCGCGTGCGACGCGCGTGCTTTTCACGCGTGTCGTACGCACCTATATTACTCTATGGGGCAGTGCAGACGATGCGTGAATTTTGCGCAGCGCAAGTGCGTTGCGTAAAACTCATGACATGTTCTATAATCGTGCGTTTTTCGCGCATCACGCACCCATTGAAGTCAATGGGTGCGTGAAAACCACGAAGGTCGCACGGAAGCAAAAAGTTCTGACTTACCGATAACTCCCGGCTTCTTCCTCCAGTCTGACCTCCCAGGATGACAATTCAGTCCAAGTGACAGCTGCAGCCAATCACAAGCCAAGCACAGGCTGCAGCGGTCACATGGACTGCCGCGTCATCCAGGGAGGTGGGGCCAGATGTCAAGAGAGGCGCGTCACCAAGGACGCGTCACCAAGGACGCGTCACCAAGGACGCGTCACCAAGGCAACGGCCGGGAAGTTCTCGGTAAGTACGAACCTCTTTTTTTTTAAACAGGTTACTCGATATGGTGATCGGAATGCACTGTCAAGGGTGCTGAAAGAGTTACTGCCGATCAGTTAACTCTTTCAGCACCATGGACAGTGACTGACGTCGACTAGCCTCATCTCTATGACGCAGCCGCGCATCATACACAGATGACACACGGAGCTGTCAAGTGCCTTTTGCGCACGCAAAACGCTGCATTTTTTGCGCGCGCAAAATGCACACGCTCGTGTAAATGAGGCCTAACAGTGGTTTTTAAAACGATCATTTTTGAGCAAGTTATGAGCAATTTTAGATTTATGCTAATTAGTTTCTTAAAGGGAATGTGTCGCTAGAAATTATTTTTTTTCTAGTTAAACTGTTAGTATATAAATGATTACACATTGTTCTAATTTTTTTAATTTTTTCACAAGTCAGGAAATATTATAAATTAGATTCTAATTTATAACATTTCCATGTGCTGGTCACTAGAGGGAGCAATTCCCAAAATGGCAGCATTGGCATGTGGTAAAGAAACCACATTGCTTTAGTGCCAGGAGAAAGGAGGGGTTTGAATGTTCAAACCTTCTACAGTGTGTGCCGCCATTTTTTGAGCGAATGAACAGTGTAGGAGGATTAGATACAGTGGTAATTAGACAGTATAACACGAACATACACACACACACATCACATACACAAACATAACTTACCTGCTCCTGCCGCCGCCGCTGTCGCTGCCTCCGCTTGTCTCCGCTCCTCTTCCTTGCGTCTGAACATATGGCCGGAAGTCGCGACTGGAAGTAGTCATCTTACTGCCCGGCCGCGGCTTCCGGTCCACATGAAAATGGCGCCGGATATAGTTCTGCCGAAGACCTTCCTTTTGGACTGTGTGGGAGCGCCACACGCGCCGTTCCCACACAGAACGCGTACGCTATAGTGAATGGAACGGCTCCCGTTCGCATTCTCTATGGGGATGTATGTACCATATTCCATCTCTGTATGTGTCATTAATCGACACATACAGAGATGAAAAAAAAAATGGCAGCCCCCATTGAGAAGTAAAAGAATGAAAAAATAAAAAAGTACAACACAAAAACACAAATAAATAAAATTTATTTTAATGACATACTAAAAGCAATAACATATAAAAAAAAAAAATTTGTGACACCTTCCCTTTAATGGACAACTGGGTGTGTTTTTACTTTTTACCAACTGGGAGTTATACAGAGGAGTGTATGACGCTGACCAATCAGTGACCAATCAGTGTCATACACTTCTCATTGTTCCAACTTGATTGTGCAGTGAAAGAAACTGGGCTGAAACAATGAGAAGTGTATGACACTGATGAGTCACTGATTGGTCAGCCTCATACACTTCTCTGTACAACGCCCAGTTGGTAAAAAGTAAAAACACGCCCAGTTGGTCACTAAGAAACTAATTAGCATAAATCTAAAATTGCTCATAACTTGCTAAAAAATTATCGTTTTTCAAAATAAAAAACACTGTTGTTATCTACATTACAGCACCGATCAGATTATGTAGGAGATAGGGCACTTATAATGTGGTGACAGAGCCTCTTTAACAAGTTAAACGGCCTTGAAAAGTGCGATCGCTGTTCCTGGCCGTTAGAACAGAGTGTCAGAAGCTGACAAAGTATGGAGTTGGCTCAGCACGTGAGCCTGCACGTGAGCCTGCTCCATACATCATCCCCTCCCCGCTCCATGATGTGCCGTCACATCACGGGTCGGGAAGGGGTTAAGTAAGGAGAAGTCAGGGGGCCTGGCGCTGCCGGGTCCCTTGACTGCAGATTATAAGACGCAGAGACTTTTTAGTAAGATTTATTCATGCTAAAAACTGAGTCTTATAGTCAGAAGAATACGAACCTAAAATGGGCAGTGGAATTAGGAAATAAACTTTTCAGTTAGGTTTTATTCTTAACCATGAGTTAAAAGGTATATTCTCTAATAAGGAAATATAACTCTGACTGGTAACTTACCTAACTGATTGCCTGGACCAGGACAAAAAAAAATTAAAAATATCTTTTATTTTTCTTGTTTTGTTTTGTGCTGTGTCATCTCTGTGTATATAATGTCTGTGCTATTACAACGCTATGTGCATCCTCCCTGTACTGTAATATCATTGTGTGCATTATCTCTGTTCTGTGACATGACTATGTGCATTTTCTCTATATTCTTCACATATTACATTCTCCATTATCCCTGTGGTGAAAAACCATAGAATGCATTATCCCTGTACTTGTAACTGAAATTGTGTGCATTATTTGTGTACTGTTATACCATTATGTGCATTATTCATGTTCTGTGATACCACTGTGTGCATTATTCCGTAGTGTGACATAAATGTGCATATTGTTTCTGTACTATGCCCTCATTTTGAGTATTATCCCTGAAAGTGACAACACTTTGTGCCTTATTCCTGTGCTGAAAAATTACTATGGGTCAAAACGTGGCTGTTTTTTCTTCTGCATGACTACTTGGGCACAAGAAATTTTTGACTACCGAATTGGATGCTGTTCCTTCTACTACTGCTTTTGATTACTATGTGCTTTATCTCTATTCTGTGACTTTACAGAGGGCATTATGGCTGGAAGTTGTACATTAGCCATGTGTTTGCGTTACTTGCTGTAGAACCGTAACAAAAGCTGGAAGATCTGCGTAAAGCTCACATGGAGAAAATTTTGATCCATGAAAATCCTGTCCCCCATATTAGCTCTCATGAGGATCATTTCATCAGGTAACCCAGAGGGTCCTCCCTTCTCACTTGTTGAGCTCTTCTTGGTGGTACATTTTTGAGACATCTTTGAGAACCCTCCCGTCCTTCTCAATGTGCAGAGACTTGTGATAATTTAGAAAATGCAATGTGTAAACATTCTCTCAGTGGGTTTTAATAAAATGTTTGCAATTTATCCCTTTGATATCAGTTAAATCGTTTCACTCATACTCCGATTTTCTTCGTAATATACAGTTTTTCCCTATTTTTTAAATTGGCTTTCTTGTGTTAAGTATTGTTATATATTATACCACTGTAATATGTAATACCTCTTACTCTTGATACACACACACAGAAGAGCAAAAATTCATATAAATGCTTTATTTCCAGTAAAAAAAAAAAGAAAAAAGGATCAGATCACAAAATCCAAAGAATTTGGTATGAAGTAAAGGTGTCACACTGGATTAAAAGCAGAAACTGATGCCTCCAATGTCGATGATGCTACTGGGGTCACAGCCGATGTAATACTCATCCACTAATAAATACAAGAGACAAAAGAAAAGAAGGAGAATTGGTTAGGATCAACAGCTACATTAGTCTAATATTACATATTGTAGTTTATTTTTATCTTTATTTTACGCATTTTGCATAGCCTTAAGATTATGTTCATTCCTCAGATTATATTTATTCCACTACTGTATATATAGAGGTCCATAGAGGGCAAAAATCGGAATGGACCTCCCTCCTGGTGCATGTTTACATTATCATACTTTCCCCTTCATCTTCCAAAGGGAGTTTTTTTGTATTTGTAAATTATAATGATGAATTCCTGTGTCTATTAAAAACTTGGACACCCCAACCACAACGAACTGGAGAGAATATTTGTAAAGGTGCATTGAATTAATATTCATCAATAATCAGTACTTGCCTTCCACCAGTCCAAATGGTTTTGGATAGAATAATGAATTGGTTATGTTGTTTGGATATAAACTTAAAAATGGCTGCTCGGAAATGAGCCCTTCCAAGATTCCCCAAAATGTATCACCCTCAAAACTACAGTAAAGTTTATGCCATATACGTAGAAGCTAGTCTGTCTCTGTTAATGAAAGGAATTAAAGACTCTGGTCCTCACCTTGGTTTACATCAGCAGTATAGGATGGGATTCCCCGACACAGAGCTTCAATATGGACACCATATATGCCGATATTAGCAATGGGAACTTGGTTGACATTAAACTTGAACAGAAGTGGTGTGGTCTTGACCTGAACATGAAAATAAATTGGGTTAACTATTTCAAATGTACACATATAATGTTAGAGTAAACTAAAAGGGTTGTCCCATGAAGATAACCCCAGTTCATATACCCTACTAGGGCATATGGATGTCATACAGGGTAGTCCCCTGCTCGGGACCCTCCTCTATGAGCCATGGACTCAGCCCATTCATGCATTACATGTACTCATGTCATGAAAATTGACTGGGGCAGCAGAACCTCCTGTCCCGGTTGGTTAGGAGGTTGGTGGAGTCAAACAGAAAGGGGCCCGATTTGTATTTCTGCTATGGAGTCTCAATTCCCTATGTACTCCACTGATCAAAGCCAAAGCATTAGCTAAAAAGTCATAAAGTCCTGCTGATATCTAAATGTTGAGGAATGAATTGACATTGAGCAAATCAATGAACCAAATATTTAAAGTCATGATATTACAAGAGTAAATTATAAATTGAACTCCTTACGGGTTTCTGTTTCGGCACTGTGTTGAGGACGTCCAGGCTGGGGAAGACAGTCTTATCAATTTTTGTCACCACACATATCTTCTTTCCATAGAGTCGTGTTGCAAATGTGCCCTTTAATTTAAAAAGATTTAAACAAAATACACATTTAACCATTGCACTGAAATTGAACATGTGTTAAATCTTCTAAAGCTGGCCATAATCTAGTGATTTCAGATGGCAGTTATCTGCATGACTTCTCGTTCTCGGTTGGTCTGTGAGGGTTGCCATTTTGGACTACAGTGCCATTAGCTAAAATGACAAATTATATGACAATGATAGATTTAGGGACACACATTACAGTTGATGCTGATTTTCTTTTGAAGGGGGTTTCCAATATTTTGGAAATTAGGCTTAATCATTGTATAATGAAAAGTTTGACAACTTTCCAACTTGTTTCAACTTTGTATTTCAAAATCTGCTTTCTTTCAGGGAATGAGAAAATTTGTGTAAAATCCAAAGGCTAATGAAGGTTTTTCATTGTACAATGAAAAGTTATACTATTTTCCAATATACCTTCTGTATCAATTCCTTGTAGTTTTCAAGCACTTTGCTTGCAGTCATTCAACAGGAGCCCAATGTTTACTTGCAGTGGATATACATCTATCCTTGTCATGTGATGATCTCACAGGTGCAAAATGATTTTGATACAAAGAGTATATTATAAATTGTATAACCTTTTATTATACAAAGAATAAGCTTTATGTGCTTAAACCATAGTACTCTTTTAAATATAATCTGTTGTATAACTGATGTATTCTTCCCTGTAAAATAATTAGTGGAATGTACTGATTTACTTATATTAGCTTATATGTTAATGGCAGAAAGAGGATTCTGTGTTGGAGAATAGTTATGGTTGAATAAAAGCTTTACATTTCTGAAATCCTGTATTTTCAATTACAACCTCCTCTACCACTCGAATCTCTTCCTGACACTACCTTACACTCTTACATATGAGACTTCTCTCGTGCCTCCCCTCTCTTGTAGAACTCCTTCCCTCATTCCATCTGCCACTCTCCACCCCTCCAAACCCACCAAACACTCACTGAAAACTTACCTCTTCCGATAAGCATATAACCTGGCCTAAAGAGTCCGTCAACCGGTATTCCAACGCTGCCTCTACCTAACATGTCTGGAGCTGCGTTCTTCATTCGCTATCCTTAGGTATTATTCCCTTATTCTTTTTAGATTGTAAGCTCATATGGGCAGGGCTTCTAACTAATGTATCTCATAATCATTCCTGTCATTTTTATGTACTTGAATATGTTTTGTAATTGTTAGAATATGTTACACCAATACTGTGCTATGTAATGCGCTACGGAAACTGATGGCGCTATATAAACAATTCTAATGTAAAAGATCATAGAAATAAGAAAGGAAATTTTTATGCATAGAAATTGCTGGATAGGTGAAGCAGGTACTCACTCTCCCATAGTCACAGATGGAATCCCAGGAGTTCCAGCCATTCATATTATGTATGTCGGCCACCTGGTTGTGGTTGTTGATATTCACAGTCTGATGCACATTGTCGCCAACATTCCCTTGATTGTTAATATCTATGTTCTGTAAGAGGATGTTAGAAAGTTACCCAATATTATAGAATATCAAACCAAAAACATGAAAAGTATGAAAATCAATAGCACAAACGTTTTGCTTTAGAAGTACATGCAACCATGGAAATCTGGGGCAAAACTGGAACCACGTTCTATAAAGACATAAATATGAATAGCAAATATAAAGCATATAAAATGGGCTCTTACATCATTGGCAAGCAGAGTTCCAAGGAGAGCAGCGAAAATTACCTGAAATATAGACAGATCATAATTTAGCCACATACACAATATTTTTTATTCATTCTATTCTGTTTTGTTACCTTTGTCTTGTCTATACTTAAAGGGGTATTCCAGTTTCAGCAAATAAAAGTTATTGTTTGTACAGTAAAAAGTTTTACAATTTTCTAATGAACTTTCGTTATCAATTCCTCATGGTTTTCAAGATCTCAAAATTTATTGTTTACTTCCAGGATATAAAAAAATCTGTCCTGGTCATGTGATGGACACACAGTTACATGGATGACAGAGCTCTGATAACATAAACGTAACTGTATTGAACCATACATCAGTGTATCTCATAACCAAAACGGCATTTTATCCACTGTAAGTAAACAAAGGTTCTTATCCAGTGACAGCAAGCAGAGATCCTGAAAACGGTGAGGAATTAATGCAGAAAGTATATAGGAAAATTGTATAACTTTTCATTATTCAAAATATAAGCTTTATTTGCTAAAACCGTAATACCCCTTTAAGTTTTACATGTTAATGAACGGGCCTTAAAAAAGTTAATTCAGTATCCCACATGTTCGACTTGTTATATCCTACACTGATTTTCCATATTTAATAGAATGAATTGCACGTTAATTGGATCACACATACAGTAGGCTTTGATAAGCTGCAAGCGACCTACTACGTCAATGGCCGAATTGTTGCAATTCTTGTTATAATCTACAGTCGAACCTCTTATAATATAAATTGTATCAAGCATTATAGCAAAAATTTTAATTCTTAATACATACCAAGGTTTGCATTTTGGTTGTCTCTCCAGGAAGAGAAGTTAAGAATGAAATCAAAGGTACAGACCCCTTTCTCGGTCTCCTTTATATATAGAAGAAAGGACAAACATACCGACTTCCAAATTTTGTTTTGGAATGAGTCCACCTTGTGAAGAGAAAAACACAATGTAACTTTTATCTTATTAAACATAGATATGAAAATTCCTGGGCAAAATTTGTTAATGGTTCCATTGTTTTGGGTTCATGTTGTGCAATATAAAGGAGGGTGTATAGCCAAAGCAAACGTTCCATATGGATAATGGATAGCATGCTGAAATGCAGTGCATACGGGTGACCCTCAGTGATCATAAGACCACTATGAGGTATCTACGTAATTTTGTTATTAGTCTTGGACAATACCATGTAAGTCTTGCCAATAGCATGCAAACGATTACATTTCATGACTATAAATACAGTAAATCCCTTTATTCTGGAATCTTTATGCAAGTATTGTGCAGAAAATGAATGAACATGTAAAAAAAAACTAAAATCTTTAAGACACTTTAAAGAGGCTCTGTCACCAGATTTTCAAACCCCTATCTCCTATTGCAGCAGATCGGCGCTGCAATGTAGATAACAGTAACGTTTTTCTTTTTCAAAAACGAGCATTTTTGGCCAAGTTATGAGCATTTTTATATTTATGCAAATGAGCCTTTCTTATGGACAACTGGGCGTGTTTAAAGTTATGTCCAACTGGGCGTGTATTGTGTTCGTTACATCTGGGTGTTTTTACTTGTTTTACTAGTTCCTGTGGGAGGAAGTGAGTGACGTCATAGCGTGATCTCGCGAGGACACGCTGTGTGTCTGTGCACTGCCAGAAGCTGGGTGGTAACGAAGAGAAGTGGATGATGCTGATTCGTCAGCATCATACACTTCCATTCACAACGCCCAGCTAGTAAAACAAGTAAACACACCGAGATGTAACGAACACAATACACGCCCAGTTGGAAATAAGATTAAACACGCCCAGTTGTCCATAAGAAAGGCTCATTTGCATAAATATAAAAATGCTCTTAACTTGGCCAAAAATGCTTGTTTTTGAAAAAGAAAAATGTTACTGTTATCTACATTGCAGCGCCGATCAGCTGCAATAGGAGATAGGGGTTTTAAAATCTGGTGACAGAGCCTCTTTAAGGAAGCTGCAGTCCAAAAATAAGCATGATTGCCACAATCTAACAATTGTAATATAAGAATGCAACAATTGTAATATCAGTAAGGCAATGCAGATCGTTATTATAAAAACTATACTAACTAAGTTAGTATCTAATCTAAAAACTTCAATAAGTGAAATGAGAAGTTGGGGCCTGTTCACATCAGCGTTGCCCTTCCGTTGAGGGTTTCGGTCAGAGGTTTCCGTCGGGTTAACCCCTCAACGGAAAGGCAAACTGAAACCTTAGCTTCCATTTCCCTCATCAAAACAATGGAACCCTGTTACAACGGTGACAAACGGAAACCATTAGCCAGGTTTCCGTCCCCATATAGTTAAATTGTGAGGGAAAAGGAAGCTAAGATTTCAGTTTGCCTTTCCGTTGAGGGGTTAACACGACGGAAACCTCAGACAGAACCCCTCAACGGAAAGGAACGCTGATGTGAACACAGCCTTAAATCTATCCATAACTAAAAATGCAGAACCTGGAAAAAGACCCCTCTAAATTTCAGTAATTTACGTGAGAAGTAATGGTAAATATGGAAATAACAATTTTGGCTTACAACTTTAACCTTTTCAGGCCATCTTTGGGATTTTTGTTTTCGTTTTAATTTTTTCCTCCCCACTTCCAAAAGCCATACGTTTTTTATTTTTGTGTCGATATAGCCAAATGAGGGCTTGTTTTTTGCAGGATGAGTTGTAGTTTTTCGAAACCCCATTTATTGTACCATATAATGTATTGGGAAACTGGAAAAAAATTTGGTGGGGTACAATAAAAGAAAACAGTGATTCCTTAATATTTTGAGGGGTTTAGTTTTTACGGATTTCACCATACAGTAAGAATGGCATGTTAACTTTATTCTATCAGTCAATACGATTACGGTGATACCAAATTTATATAGTTTTTTTTATGTTTTACTACTTTTTCAAGGAAGAAACTAATTGTTAAAAATAAAATTTGTGTTTTGTCTCCATATTCTGAGAGCCATAACTTTTTATTTTCCTGTTAACTGAGCGTTATAAGGGGTTATTTTTTTGCGGGGCAAGCTGTAGTTTCTATTGGTACCATTTTGGGCTACATTAGACTTTTTGATCACTTTTTATTTCATTTTTTGTGGGATAAGAAGTGACCAAAACCCCGATTCTGCCGTTGTATATGTTTTTTCTTCTTACAGTGTTCACCGTGCACGTTAAATAATGCTATATGGTAATAGTTCGGGCTTTAACAGACGCAGCAATACCAATTTTGTATATATTTTTTTATTTTTTACATTACCTCAGAGGAAAAATGGGAAAAGGCTATTTTTTTTTAACTTTAATTTCTTTTTTTACACTACTAAAAACTTTATTTAACTATTACTAATGTATTGCAGTATATTGTCATTTTTACAGGCTCCCGTTATGCACTGCCAAATATGCTCTTCAGGATATGAAGAAAGGCAGGCCTGGGGGAATGCATTAGGCGTCGCGGGGCGAGGGGAGTGAGCTGTCAGAGGGGCGTGCCTCCCTCTTTCTAACATCTTAGATGCTGTGATCGTGCTTGATCACAGCATCATAGGCTGCAGGCCACGTTCCTCCTGCAGCCTATAAGGCGCTGGGAAGAATCCCTGCGCAGGCCAGCGTGATGACTTCACTGCATCACGCTGACCTGCGGAAGGTTTGAACCCGGAGGCTGTGAAGCGCTCTGTCCATCAGGGAATGGGGCAAGGTAAGTACAATATTTTTTTTTTGGTGGGGGGGCTGTGTGGCACTATATACATTTGGAGGGGAGAGTTGTGTCACTATATACAAGGAGGGCTGTGTGGAAAAATATACAGGGCAGACTATGTGGCACTATATACAAGTTGAGGGAGAGCTGTGTGGCACTATATACAAGAGGGGCTGTGTTGCTCTATATACAAGGGAAGGGGGAAGCTGTATGGCACTATATACAAGGTGGGTGTTTGTGTGGCACTATATACAAGGGAGGGGGGCTGTGTAGCACTTTATACATGGGGGGGTTGGTGTGGCACTATATACAAGGGTGGGAAGGCTATGTGGCACTATATACAAGGGAGAGGGGCTGTGTGCCACTATATACAAGGGGGCTGTGTGCCAATATATACTAAGGAAGCTGTTTGGCACTATATACAAGGGAGGGGCTGTGTGGCACTATATACAAGGGAGAGGTGGGCTGTCTGGCACTATAAAAGGGAGGAGGCTGTCTGGCACTATAAAAGGGAGGGGGCTGTGTGGTACAATATACAAGGGGGGCTATATGCATGAGGAGGCTGTGTGGCACTATATACAAGTGGGCTGTGTGGCACTATATACAAGGGGTGCTATGTGACACTATACAAAGGAGGGGGGCTGTGTGGCACTATATACAAGGGAGGGGGACTGTGTGGCACTATACAAGGGAGAGGGGCGCTGTGTGGCACTCTATAGAAGGGAGGGGGGCTTTGTGGCACCATACAAGGGAGAGGGGGGCTGTGTGGCACTACATACGAGGGGGGCTGTGTGGGATTATATACAAGGGGGGCTGTGTGGCACTATGTACAAGGGGGAGCTGTGTGGCACTATATACAAGGGGGGACTGTGTGGCACTATATACAAGGGGGGACTGTGTGGCACTATCTACTAGGGGGGTGTATGGCACTGTATACAAGGGGAAGGCTGTGTGGCACTATCTACTAGGGGGGCTGTATGACACTATATACAAGGGAGAGGGCTGTGTTGCGCAATCTATGGGGAGCACAAAGGGGGCATTATTACTGTGGGGGCACGGTTACTGATGGGGCACTTTTATTTTGTTGAGCATTGAGGGATCGTTATTACCATCTGGGAAACTGTGGATTACGAGTTTGTTTAGAGGATAAGGAATAGGTGTGGAGGGTGCTGGAAAAGTGAGCAACCAACATGTCTGTGTGTCAAATTCTGCAGAGACGAGTCATGGCTGGAATAAGTCATCACAGGGGTCTGGCCCGGATGGTAAAAAAAGGGAAAGTGAACGACTCTAATCGGAGAAAACATCACCTGGGAGTCACTAGATATAAACGTGCAGTAATCACTTATATAATCTGCAGAGCTCCTGTGTATTACTGTCATCTACCACTATATGGTCACTATATGCTGGTAATATTGGTCTTTGTATAGTGGGTTTTATTTAGTAACAGTATGTGGGTATTATGGAGTAACAATATGGGGGTATTATTCAGTCACTATGTGGTTATTGGGTGGCAATATTATTCAGTAACAGTACTGGGGTATTATTCAGTCACTATGTGGTTTTGGTGTGGAGGTATTATTCAGTAACAGTATGGTGGTATTATTCAGTCATTATATGGTTATAATGTGGAGGCATTATTCAGTAACACTATGGGGGTATTATTCAGTCATTCTGTGGTTATGGTGTGGCGGTATTATTCAGTAACACTATGGGGGTATTATTCAGTCACTGTGTGGTTATAATGTGGAGGTATTATTCAGTAACAGTATGCAGTATTATTCAGTCACTATGTAGTTATGGTTTGGCAGTATTATTCAGTATCAGTATGGGGGTATTATTCCGTCACTATGTGGTTATGGTGTGACAGTATTATTCAGTAACACTATGGGGGTATTATTCCGTTACCATGTGTTTGTGGTGTGGAGGTATCATTCAGCAACAGTAGGGGGGTATTATTCAGTCACTGTGGGGTGATGGTGTGGCAGTGTTATTCAGTAACAGTATGGGGGTATTATTCAGTCACTATGTGGTTATGGTGTGGAGGTATTATTCAGTAACAGCATGGGGGTATTATTCAGTCACTATGTGATTATGGTGTGGCCTTATTATTCAGTAACAATATGGGGTATTATTCAGTCACTGTGTAGTTATAATGTGGCGGTAGTATTCAGTAACAGTATGGGGTATTATTCAGTCACTTTGTGGTTATAATGTGGTGGTAGTATTCAGTAAGTGTATGGGGTATTATTCAGTCCCTGTGTGGTTATGGTGTGGCGGTATTATTCAGTAACAGTATGGGGTATTATTAAGTCACTTTGTGGTTATAATGTGGTG
This sequence comes from Rhinoderma darwinii, assembly GCF_050947455.1. Taxonomy (NCBI): domain Eukaryota; kingdom Metazoa; phylum Chordata; class Amphibia; order Anura; family Rhinodermatidae; genus Rhinoderma; species Rhinoderma darwinii. The sequence goes on from NC_134689.1 coordinate 352,547,700, forward strand.
GTAGTATTCAGTAATAGTATGCTGTATTATTCAGTCACTGTGTGGTTATGGTGTGGCGGTATTATTCAGTAAAATTATGGGGTATTATTCAGTCACTGTGTGGTTATAGTGTGGCGGTATTATTCAGTAACATTATGGGGTATTATTCAGTCACTGTGTGGTTATGGTGTGGCGGTATTATTCATTAACATTATGGGGTATTATTCAGTCACTATGTGGTTATGGTGTGGCGTTATTATTCAGTAACATTATGGGGTATTATTCAGTCACTATGTGGTTATGGTGTGGCGGTATTATTCAGTAACAGTATGGGATATTATTCAGTCACTATGTGGTTATAAGGTGGCGGTAGTATTCAGTAACAGTATGGGGGTATTATTCAGTCACTATGTGGTTATGGTGTGGCAGTATTATTTGAACCTTGTCTAGTGTTATTATTGGTAATATTGATATTATAATGGTGAGTTGTATTCAGTAACATTATTCAGGTAATATTTAATCTGGTATAGTGGTATGATTTAATAACTATATATGTATATAGATAATTTTTTGTGTGAGAGGGGGGACATATGCTTTGGGGCTTGCAACACTCCTGAACGCGCTAGAAATCAGCGGTGCAGTTCTCTGAACATCGGCTTCTGAATTGACTGCATTATTGTTAAAGTATATGAGCATTTTGGGCCCCACTTTTAACTTTGCCCATGGCCACACTTTGTCTAAAACCGGCCCTGATGGCGCATTATTCTGCTGAAAGAGGTCACTGCTATTAGGCAACACTGTTGCCATGAAGGGGTGTACTTGGTCTGCACAGTGGGTAGGTGGTGCATTTAAAATTAACATCCACATGTATGCCAGGACCAAAGGTTTTCCAGTAGAACATTACTCAATGCATCACACTTCCTCTGCTGGCTTGCCTTCTTCCCATAGTGCATCCTGGTGCAATCTCATCTATATTTATAGAGTACACCCGGCCGTCCACATGATGTAAAATAAAAACTTGATTTGTCAGACCAGACTAGGCCATCTTCTTCCTTTGCTCCATGGCCCATGGTGGGTGGTTTCAGCGGTGGACAGGGATCTGAATGGGCACTGTGACCGGTTTGCAGTTACACAGCCCCAAACACAGCAAGTTGTGATGCATTGAGTGTTCTGTCCCCTTTCTATCATACCCAGCATTAACATTTTCTGCAATTTGTGCTATAGTTGCTCTTCTTAATGGTCAGTTATTTAATAATATGGATGTTCACTTAACCTTATATAAAGTAAGGCCATGGCTGATTTTATACCACCCAATCTTGTGTCTTTATTAATTGTGTTATTATTACGTTATATTTGCTGTAGGTGCAGTATGTTTTATAATCCTGTGTGCAACAGATGACAGACTCGGAAGAGCATATAGATAAAGCTAGCATGTTCTTCTTTTCCTCTGTTCTACTATGAGATCCATCTTAGGCTCTGTTCACATCTGCATTGGGGTACCATTCTGACGTTCCATCGGAGCTGCGACTACGCTAGTCAACTACGCTACTGCTTCCGGCAAAACTATGGATCCGGTGCACAACAGAGACAAACGGAACCCATGGGCACCGGATCCGTCACCATTGAAATCAATGGTGATGGAAACGGAAACCTCTGGTTTCCGTTCGTGTCAGTTTGTGTTTGTTCAGGGTCCCGTTCTGACGGACAGCTTCGAAGGAACGTCAGAAAGGGACCCCAACCCAGATGTGAACAGATCCTAATCCATACAAATCAGTAACCTCTATGTAAGTATTTATCCCTGCAAAAAGTAGACAGATATAATAACACCTGGGTCCACAAGCTCAATAAGTGTCTTTAATTTCTTCTGGCATACAATTTGTACCAGTTGCCCTACCCAACCAAACCATCTTTACTCTAGATAACGCATTGACTAAGCTCACTGACATTAATGTCTTTATCATTGTGTTGAAGCCAAAAGATACAATAAGCACACACTTTACGTGCTGGACTGGATTCACTGCACTGTTTGACGTCCAGAGATAAAAATGGCGGTGTTGACAGATTGGGCTGGAACCACTGATATGAATCTGATTCATTACTGTCTTTTACGGGCAACACTGGAGTGATGTAACATAATGTATTTCAGACGATGGGCATAGAAAACAAAATTGGAGGTATAGAATGCTAGCTGATCTAAACAGTTTTATGTAACATTCAAAATAATCTTACTTTCTTGGTAAGTGCCAACCTCAGAGATCACTACCTTAATAGCTTTAAAATCTTGCCCCTATGACACTATTGATAAAGCTACCCCCTATATATTTATACATAAGGTGTCCATACAGTTACTCTCAATGACAATGGAAGAGGCACAACACAGCGGCAACCACAGGTGTTTTTTCATAGTACTATACACTGTGCTCCTGAATATAATAGTACTATACACTATACTCCTGAATATAATAGTACTATACACTGTACTCCTGAATATAATAGTACTATACACTGTACTCCTGAATATAGTAGTACTATACACTGTGCTCCTGAATATAATAGTACTATTATACACTGTTCTCCTGAATATAATAGTACTATACACTGTACTCCTGAATATAATAGTACTATACGCTGTACTCCTGAATATAATAGTACTATACACTGTGCTCCTGAATATAATAGTACTATACACTGCACCCCTGAATATAATAGTACTATACACTGTTCTCCTGAATATAATAGTACTATACACTGTACTCCTGAATATAATAGTACTATACACTGTACTCCTGAATATAATAGTACTATACACTGTACTCCTGAATATAATAGTACTATACACTGTGCTCCTGAATATAATAGTACTATACACTGTGCTCCTGAATATAATAGTACTATACACTGTTCTCCTGAATATAATAGTACTATACACTGTACTCCTGAATATAATAGTACTATACGCTGTACTCCTGAATATAATAGTACTATACACTGTACTCCTGAATATAATAGTACTATACACTGTGCTCCTGAATATAATAATACTATACACTGTGCTCCTGAATATAATAGTACTATACACTGTACTCCTGAATATAATAGTACTATACACTGTGCTCCTGAATGTAATAGTACTACTATACACTGTACTCCTGAATATAATAGTACTATACACTGCGCCCCTGAATATAATAGTACTATACACAGTGCTCCCGAATATAAATATATATGTGTGTGTGCGTGCGTGTGCGCGCGTGTGTGTGTGTGTGTGTGTGTGTGTGTGTGTGCGTGCGTGCGTGTGTGTGTGTGTGTGTGTGTGTGTGTGTGTGTATATGTGTATATGTGTATGTGTGTGTATAGGAGAAAGCAAATCTATAGCACTACGACCCTATAAACTATGGATAAGATTAGATACAGTGGCTCAGCAGACAGTATTACACATGCTAGGATTAGATATAGTAGCTCAACAGACAGTATCACACATTATAGGCTTAGATACAGTAGCTCAACAGACAGTATCACACATGATAGAATTAGATATAGGGACCAGCTCGCTGACATTGCGGTTCCAACGCTGGAGCCAGGAAAGGTAAGTATAAGAATTGTTTTGCTTTTTTATGTGTTACAAATTATTGTTGTGTGTTTGTGTTATTTTACAGGTTCGGTTGTTGGACTGTGTCGTATTCGAGGACTACTTCAATGACAGCGTTTTTTTATTCTCAATAAAATGGTTAATGAGGGTTGCGTGTGTTTTTTTACTTCAATAAAATATTTTTTCTATGTCCTTGTATTTTTTTAAACGTTATTATTACCCCCTTAGTAATGGCCGCTGGCTGATTGACAGCGTCCATTACTAAGGCGGGGCTTAATGTTAGCAGGTGCAGAGGCTAACACTAACCCCCATTATTACCCCGGTACCCACCGCCACCAGGAGTGCCGGAAAGAGCCGGGTACGAACCAGTACCCGACCATCTGTAGTGATGGTCGGGCACTTGGGCGGCCTCAGGCTGGTATTATTAGGCTGGGGAAGGCCCAAAACAGTGGCTCTCCCCACCCTGGTGATGTTAGCCTGCTGCTGCTGTGTTGTATCTGGCTGGTTATGAAAATTGAGGCGGACCCCACATCGTTCTTTCCAATTATTATTATTTTTATTTAAATGACGTGTGGTCCCCCCCATTTTTCATAAACAGCCAGATACAATAAAGCAGCAGCAGCCTAGCATTACCAGTGGGGAAAGGGCCGCTTTTTCTGGCCTGTCCCAGCCTGATAATACCAGCCTGCGGCCGCCCCATTACCCAACCATCACTACAGATGGTCAGATACTGGATCGTACCCGGCTCTTCCCAGCACTCCTGGTGGCAGTGGGTACCGGGGTAATAATGGGGGTTAGTATTAGCCTCTGCACTGGCTAACATTAAGCCCTGCCTTAGTAATGGACATTGTCAATCAGCCTCCGGCCATTACTAAGGCGGTAACAATAAAGTTTAAAAAAAAACAGACATAGAAAAAATATTTTATTGAAATAAAAAAAAACACACAACCTTCATTAACCATTTTATTGATAATAAAAAAGCCGTCATCGAAGTAGTCCTCGAATCCGACGTAGTCAAACAACCGAACCTTTAAAAAAAAACACAAACAAAAAAAACGATCAGTAACACATGTGGTAGGCTTAGATACAGGGGCCATGTTTAAAACTGTCTGTCAAGGTAAGCTTATATACAGGGCCCATCAGACAGGATCACACATGGGCCATGTATCTAAGCCTACCATGTGAATGGTTTAGATACAGGGCCTAGCAGACAGCATCACACAATCTGTGATCCTGTCTCATGGGCCCTCTAAGCCTGCCACATGCTAGGCTTAAAGGGGTTGTCCAGTCCCTAAACATTGATGGCCTATCCTCAGGATAGGCCATCAACAGCTGATGGGTCAGGGTCCGACTCCCGGGACCCCGCCAATCAGCTGTTTTGAAGGGGCCACAGCGCTCGTACGACAGCTGCTTCCCCTTCATTTCCCTCACTTGGTCACACTGTGAATCGCTGACACAGATTCACAATGTGAGCAAGTGACCGGAATGAAGGGGAAGCAGCTGTCGTACGAGCGATGCAGCCCCTTCAAAACAGCTGATTGGCGGGGGGTCCTGGGAGTCGGACCCAGATCCATCAGCTTCAGCAGACAGGGATATTAATCTTACCCTCCTCTTCAGCTGCAGCGGATGTCCTGACTCTATCCAGGATCAGGATGCTGTGCGCGGCGCATAGCGTTGTGACGTCATGCGCTGCGCACAGCGCTGTGACGTCAGGACCTCCGCTGCGCTCTGGAAGCAGGAGGGCAAGTACTGTAGTTACAGTAGTTACTGGGCCCCCTTCTAGCCTCGGGACCCGGGCACATACCCAGATTGCCCTTATTATAATCCGCCCCTGGCTCTAACCCAAGCTCTCTATCTCACCTAGCATCTACCTGCGTCATCTAATGCTAACTGGAACCATTGCAAGCATCAGCGTACCACTGGTATCTTTCCATGGTTTGACTAGCTGACTTAACGAAGTTGTGCAGAGTTTGTAGATTTGAAGATGAGTGTATAGTGTATCGTACACTATGTATGACATTATGGTTAATTTACGGTGGTTCTGCCATTGTGATGCTCTCTTATATTGGCACTTTTATTTGTATATTCTTTCATCTGGACCTAATGATTGGGACATTCTGCTACAATGCACTGTTACTGGGGTGCTATTTATGAGGCATAATAACTTGACTGGAGGGCACTGCAATGGGGGCACTGTGACTAACTGTGACTGACACTTTTATGGGGGTGCTGACTAACTAATACTTTTATGGAGGACAGTGACTGTGGCACACACTTTTATGGAGCATTGACTGTGGACGTTTTAGGGGCGTACTGACTGTGTCTCTCACTTTTTTTTTTTACCGCTGAATAAGGCTGTGTATTGTGGCTACTTATTTAGACTGACAATCTTGTGGGACACATCTTGGGGCTGGAAATATAAAGGGGTCAATGATTGCGAGTGACAGTGCTATAGTAAATAATAGAGAAGTGGGGGCCATAAAAATTGTCTTGCACATGTTACCATTTTACATAAGGCTATGACTGACTGTCCAGAAATTGCAAACTCCATTAAAGGGGTTGTCCATTTTCAGCAAACTAATGTTATTTTTCTGTATAATTAAGAGTTATACAATTTTACAATATACTTTCTGTATTCATTTTTTACCGTTTTCTAGACGTCTACTTGTTATTATTCAATAGGAACATTCATTGTCTTCCAGTGGATAAAATTATGTCCATGGTCATGTGATGGAGACACAGGTGCTGGGATCAAAAGAAGACACAGCTCTGATAACTGTACTGTAAATAACGAGCTGTACACCTGTCCATCACATGACCATGGACAGACTTTTATCCCCTGGAAGTCAACAATGAAGGTTCCTACTGAAAAACAACAAGCAGAGATCTTGAGGAATTAATAGAAAAAGTATATTGGAAAATTGTCTAACGTTTAAGTACATAGTTACATAGTTACATTGGTTGAAAAAAGACCCAGGTCCATTAAGTTCAACCTTTCTCAATAAATTACCCGTCATTCATTGCTTGATTAATTGTAACCCTCAATGCCATTCGTCAGTAAATAATCATCTAGCCTTTTTTAAATGCTGACATAGTATCTGCCATTACTACCTCTTGGGGTAGGACATTCCATAGTTTGGCTACTCTAACTGTAAAGAACCCTTTCCTATATTGATGTCTGAAACGTCTTTCTTCCACATGCAATGGATGTACCCTGGTCCTTAGTAGAGTCCTTGGAAAGAACAGATCATGTGCTAGTTCTCTGTGTTGACCACACATATACTTATACATATTAATAAGATCACCTCTAAGAGGCCTTTTTTTCTAAGCTGAACAAGCCCAATTTCTTTCAGTGTAAGCGACACCTCCCATCCCATTTAATAATCTCGTTGCCCGCCTTTGAACCCTCACCAGTTCTCCTATATCCTTTTGCCAATGTGGAGTAGTCCCAAATTATTCAAAAATGTTTTAATGAGACCGGGCAACTCCTATAACTAATATTGTCAGGATGATTTTAACATGTCATATGATTAGTGATTCTCCACTGTTTCCTAACTATTCTAGGTAAATAACAGAAGTGATTTATAGCTGCCTTTATCTGAGCAGTTTCAACTGATATCTATACCGATGGCACCTCCGCGCTGATCCACTGCCACCACTGCAATATTCTTCTGCACCACCTGATAGGACTAAAAACTTCGGACAACTTAGCTCTTGGCTCCCTCAATGCACACAAGTCTCCACATCTCTACTAAGATGGGCAACAGTTTTGGGTCTCGGTGGGAAGAACAGGAGGCATCAGACAAGAAGAGAACGCTGCTTGCCAAATAACTGTGGAAAAATGTAATGTAATAATGTGTTCATATGAGAAATATACAATATCACCAGTAGATGTCAGCAAGAGTTAAACAATGCCATTTTTATCTGATATCATCCGGCTCATTCCAGCAGCTTCGAGTGCTTCGATCAAGGAAGGAACCGACTGACGCTTCAAACACCATAAATGCTTATCTTTATTGATGAACTATAGAGCCATACCAGAATGCTCATGCGCTTTAAATTGGGAATTTTACCTACGAATAATAGTCTGAAATGTGTCAGCATTCTGGTATTGCTATTAAAGTTAATTTAATCATCAATAAGAGTATACTTTTATGGAGACTGAATTGTAGGTCGGATCCTTCCTGTCCATTGAACAGTTTTGTCACAATATAAATCTCCTTTTACTTCTTTGGAGAGATTCAAATTGCACAAAAGTTGCAATGCAAAATGGTGTGTTCCTATAAAATACAGCTGCAGATGTCATGCAATGAGAAGGCATCACCTATCCTGCAGTTACTTTCCACGCCATACTCTGATATACCATTTATATCATATTCTTTGTACATAAAGAATACATGTATTATATTGTTTAGCAAGGTGTAACGACTGTAGCTTTAGTGTCTGCTAGGGATCCAGTAAATGAGGGTCCCTCCACCACCCCACCTACCTTACCTGCAGGGGCGTAACTAGGAAAGACTGGGCCCCATAGCAAACTTTTGACTGGGGCGCCCCCTCCCCTGGGTGTCACACAACCCCCCCCCCCCTTGTAGATAGTGCCTTTTTTACAGCCCCCCCCTGTAGAGAACGCCATACAGCCCCCCTGTTGATAATGCCATACAGCCCCCTGTAGATAACGCCATACAGCCCCCCTGCAGAGAACGCCATACAGCCCCCCCCCTGTAGAGAACGCCATACAGCCCCCCCCTGTAGAGAACGCCATACAGCCCCCCCTGTAGGGAACGCCATACAGCCCCCCCCCTGTAGAGAACGCCATACAGCCCCCCCTGTAGGGAACGCCATACAGCTCCCCCCCTGTAGGGAACGCCATACAGCCACCCCCCCTGTAGGGAACGCCATACAGCGTTCCCCCCCCTGTAGGGAACGCCATACAGCATCCCCCCTCCCAAAAAAATGCGACCTACAGTGTGTCCTACAAAATACACGTATCCCCTCTCCACAGGATCTCCACAGGATAGGGGATACATGTGTGATCGCTGGCATTGATAGGGAGAACGGGGGACTGAAAGTCCCCTGAACTTCTCCATGACAAACCTCTGACTTCCGGCGTCTGCGCAGCTCAATAAAAATGAAAGGAGCGCTGGTCACGCATGCGCACAAGCACGACCGGCGCTCCATTCATTTCTACGGAGCTGCCGACACAGACCCCGGAAGTCCGAGGTTTGTGATGGAGAACTTCAGGGGACTTTCAGTCCCCCGGTCTCCCTATCAATGCCAGCGATCACACATGTATCCCTTATCCTGTGGAGATCCTGTGGAGAGGGGATACATGTCCTGTGGAGAGGGGATACATGTCCTGTGGAGAGGGGATACATGTCCTGTGGAGATCCTGTGGAGAGGGGATACATGTCTTTTGCTCTATTTTTCGCCTTCAGGATCAGACACCGTTTAGCCATTTTTAGCACGTGTTAGTTAAATGGCTATAACTTTTTTATTTGTTGTGCTAACTACGTGATTTTTGCGACGTTTTTTTCCGTAGACAATGCAGGTTTCATTTTTTATCGTTTTTATACACACCTTTTTTGCTATTTTAGAATTTTTATTCATAAACTTTGAAAATAATAGTAAAAAAATAAGCTTTTTTACATTTCAGCTATTTTTTTTTTGGTAATAACATAGTTTTACCCTAAAATAGACCTTTTATTTGTGATCGTCATTGTCTACCGTAAATGTTAAGATATTACATGTCTATATTAGGGTCATTGGGTCAGCGCTAGCGTTACAACAATGATTGGCGGGGGGGGGAACGTTTTTTTTTGGGGGTGGGTATTTTATGTGTATTTATTATTTTAATTTTTTTTGCACTTTACTTTATTATTTTTTTATTACTATTATCTGTCCCTCAAAGGTCAAAGAAGACCTTTGGGGAACTTTATATATTTTTTTTCTTTCTTTTACACCATGTTTTTCCACTGTAACTAGAGCTGCACGGCAGCCCCAGTTACAGGGGAAATCAGCCCTCTCATAGTGACGATTGTCACTAATAGGGCTGTGCTGGGTCTTGTAAGACCCAGCAGCAGCTTGCCACTAACGGCACCCGGCGATCATGTGACCAGTCACATGATCACCGGGAGGAATAGAGACAGCGCCGCTGCTGCTGTCTCTATTCCTGTACACAGCGCGCATTCAGTGCTGTGTACAAGTGATCAGAGAAGACAGAAGCAGCAAAAGCTGCTTCTATCCTCTCCTCAGGGTCCCCGGCAGTCACTGACAGCTGGAGACCCGACATTCAGCTGCCCGATCGCGCGGGCAGCAAGTTAAAACCCGAGCCGTAGAAAGTCTATGGCTCGGGTTTTAAGGACCCTGACCGCTGGCCGTAAAAATACAGCCAGCGGTCGGGAACCAGTTAATGGCAGAGCGGGGAGATACCTCCCTGCTCTGCTGTAGTGTTCAGTGGCGTCCCGCTGTAGCAGCCATAGCGGCTGCTAGCGGAGCCTCCGGCCAAGGTGGGGGCCCGTGCCGGCGGGCGACACGGGCCCCCTCATGCCGCGGGCCCCGTAGCAGCCGCTACTGCTGCTACGGCGGTAGTTACGCCACTGCTTACCTGCAAGCCCAGCAGAAATAGCTTATGTGAAGCTTAGTAGACTCATATTCTGTATCAGAGCAGAAATACAACTGGATAACTCAGAACCATGTACATTTCAGGTTTATGAATGAGAATAATGAATGAAAATGATTTTTTTTGTGAAGCAAAACTTTATTGTAGAAAAGTGAGTTGATACAAGACATTTGATTTATTTCACAAAAGCGCATTAACAATGAAATCATTGAAAAATTACATAAAAACTACAAAGAACTTTGCCGGATATTTACTGTAAGCAGTTTGAAGGCACCCCACAGATAGTGATTCCAAGAATGTTTATAATGGCGCTAGTGTTGCAGCCCGTTCCATAGAAGCGTGGATCTAGAACACAAAGCAAGAAAATATATCACTATATTCTTATTTTCGTTGCATACACTGACTAGCTAACAAGGCAACCATAATACTTATTATTTGCATTTTTATATGTTGATGAGTAAATATGACACTGCATTTCCAATATTCTTGGCAAAATGAACAAAAATTCTAAATTCAGATTATGCGCAAAATCCTAAAAAGTCTTACTTACAAGGAGTAATGCATTGTGGAGATCTAGATCTCTCGTAATCTGCTGCTGCCTACCTTCAGTGTATGATTTCTGGGTGTCATGGTTATGCATAACCTGGAATCTACATAGGAAAACCCCTCTCTTCTGGATCTTATGCTATCCTGTATTTACTATGCATAGTCTTGAAGCTCATGACAAAGTTATTTGGTTGTCATGCACTGAAAAAGCCCTGGTGGCATCATACTAAGAGGTTCTGCAAAGTGGGACACCAGGTAAGAAAGGACCTGTGGGCCTAACTCCAAACAAAAGCTGGATTTTCTGATTTTAGTCGGAGCTTATTAGTGCAGCACCGGCCATTTAACCTCATGCTCACCGCGCAAGCACACTTGTTGTCAGGAGCAGGGCAATGGCTGTAATACACAGCCACAGCCTTGCTCTAACGACGGAGAGCAGCGAAACCTCTGATCTCCGCTGTTATTCCCTTGAATGCTGGGATCAAAGCTGACCACAGCATTCAAGGGGAAAATGAGAAGAGGGATGTCCCTTGGATCGCGTCACAGGGAATCCCTGTGACACGTTTGAGGGACATACCATATATGGGCAGACAGCCCAGGGTCCATTGAGTGACCCCAGGGCTGTCCTACCATATTTCCTGTTGTTAGGGCATACTTAGGTATGTCCTAACAACTGCCTGTGTTCTATCAGTACAATGGCTAATGTACTGGCATATAGATATATGCCAGTACATTAAAGTAATGGCATCGTCTCTTACACTTGCCACTGGTAGCCCGATCCAAAGATCAGGATGTTGGATGTATAGTTTATGGCCACCAAGTAGATGGCTAGCATAGCGCAAATGAATATGTGACAAAGATTCTGCCTACAGTTTGGTACAAAAGGGGAAAGTCATATCTAGCAACATCTATAGCGTTCCCTGTATAGGTAAAATCAGTGACAGGCATACCCTACAGCAGGGGTCTCAAACTCGGCCGGGTAAATGGGCCACAGAAAAAATGGGAAGTTGATGGGCCGCATTACTTTCAAATTTGATACAATACAAAATTATTGTTAATCAATTAGTTATTTGAACTACTATAACACTATATTACTATAATAATAATACTACATTACTATAATAATACCGCTAGGTTTAAAATTTGAGAGAATTCTCCACGTGCTTATTTAAAAAATCCAGTTTTCCAGTTTAAGTGTCGCTAAATTCCGTCCGGCGGCTCAGTTGGCAGCGTTTGGCAGACACACATGTCAAGATTGGGCAGCCCCTTTTTAGATAGTGCCACAGAGTCCTCTGTAGATAATGCCACCCTGCCCTCTGTAGATAATGCCACAATTCCCTCTGTAGATAATGTCACAGTGCCCTCTGTAGATACTGCCACAGTGCCCTCTGTAGATACTGCCACAGTGCCATCTGTAGATACTGCCACAGTGTCCTCTGTAGATAATGCCACAGTGCCTTCTGTAGATAATCCCACAGTGCCCTCTGTAGATAATGCAACACACCCCTAGATAATGCCACAGTGTGCCATACACCCACTTGTAGATAATGTCACAGTGCCCTCCATAGATGCTGCTACAGTGCCCTCCATAGACGCTGCCACAGTGCCCTCTGCAGATAATGCCACACACATCCCAAATAGATAGCTCCATTGGGGCTGCCTCTAGGAGTGGAATCCCCAGCCAGAGTGTTGCCGACGCTTTGGGTGGGAAATCCTCTGCTGTTGGAAACCCTTGTGGTACCTGCCCATGCACAGTGACGTCAGGGGATCCTACTGGACCGGAATGTGATATCAGTAGAAACCCTAGAGCCGGTGTCCCGGAGCAGAGCACTAGTATAGGCTCTGCGTGGGAACTCTGGGGAAGCCACTGACATCAGTGTCCACATATGGACAGTGATGTCAGGGGCTTGCCCAGAGCTGGAGTCCTGGAGCAGAGCCGCTTCTAGCACTCTACCTTGGACTCCAGCTCTGCTCCTGATATATATGGACATGGATGTCAGGGGCAACCTCAGAGCTAGAGTCCCGGGCAGAGTGCTAGTAGGCTCTTCCTGGGACTCCAGCTGTGCTACTGACATCATCCTGCTCTGGGGAAGCCCCTGACATCACTGTCGATGTATGGACAGCGATGTCAGAGGCTTCGCCAGAGTCCCGGAGCAGAGCCTATACTAGCGCTCTGCACGGGACTCCGGCTCTGGGGAAGCCCCAGACATCGCTGTCCATATGTGGACAGCGATGTCAGAAGATTCCACAGCGTCCCGGAGCAGAGCCTGTACTAGCGCTCTGCCCGGGACTCTGCTCTGGGAAAGACCCTGACAACACTGTCCATATGTGGAGAGCGATGTCAGGGGATTCCACAGAGTCCTGGAGCAGAGTCTATACTAGCGCTCTGCACGGGACTCCGGCTCTAGGGAAGCCTCAGACATTGCTGTCCATATGTGGACAGCGATGTCAGGGAATTCCACAGAGTTCCGGAGCAGAGCCTGCACTAGCGGCTCTGTGTCCCGCGGGCCACAGATGACAGCCCAAGGGGCCGCATGCGGCCCGCGGGCCACGTGCTTGAGACCCCTGCCCTACAGCTACACAAAACCTGTGTATGGCCACCTTTAATTACATTGTAAAATCTTCTGTTATTATTACATGCCCAAGCCATGTATTATGCTAATAATTCGGGCAATAACTTATATGTGAATTAAAGACAAAATAATATAGACCCTTTCAAAGGTGTAACTATAGGCGCTAAGAGGTTGCGGTCCTGCTGTCACATAAGAGGAATGCAAGTGTTACTGACTTTGTATTGAAACCTTGGAGATTTTTTCAGATGGGGTTGTGTTCTGCTAGTCCTTATGAACCCTGTTATGATCACAACATTGTAACCTTAGTCTTTTTTGGTCTGCTTATTCTCTATGAGGAAATAATTTCTCAGACTATTTATAGTTTTCCATGATAAGGAATAAGTGAGGAAAGATCAGGGATAAGATCCAGTGCTTTAATGCCTTTATCTATCTGTCAGTATAAAACTGTGCACTGAATTTTCAAAGAAAATAAGAAAATGTTATTTTTGTGTCAAAGGTCAGTAGATTGTAGGGTAGTATGATATAAAAGAATTCTGTTCTTGGCTCATACGCTCATTCATTGTGTGCTGAATCATGGATCCCTCTGTGCAGGATCCTGGGGAATTTGTCATAGAGTGTTGACAGAACTAATATCCTGTCTTCATTTTTTTATCAAACATAATTATACATTTGTTACTTTTTAAGTATTTTAAACTCCCTTCATGCTTAGGTAACATTTACATATGACTTAATATTAATATATAGCGATATAAAGTATAGAATTGATGTAGCCCTAGAAATACATTACATTTGTGTCTTTCTATGTATTTAATATAAACGTTTACAAACTCAAATGTCAAACCTCATAGTTCTGTTGACTGGCCCCTGGTTCTTGTGGCTAGGAGAAGATTGAGAGACTCTGTTCTAGGCCAGAACTAGTGATGTTATTTGTTATGGCTGCAGACCGCCAGCATCACTTACCCGCCAGCGTCTCCCTCCTCGGAGATGCCTGCACACGCGGCCACTCTGTTCCATTGCTCTGGTTAGGGTACCTACAATAAACACCCTATCGATTCGCTATTCACCCTGCTGTATAAAAAGGACTCTGCCCTCTTCCTCCTTGCCTGAGCGTTGTTGTGTCTGCCCATGTTCGTTATTGCAAATGGTCCCTTTGTTGTATCCTGTATCCCATGCTCCCGTATTCCGTAATTGTGTTCCAGTGCGAAGTCTAGTGTCGGAGTCGAGAGTGTCATCTGTGCCAAGTGTGATCTGTGCCAGGTGTCATCTGTTCCAAGTGTCATCTGTGCCAAGTGTCTGCTACATCAAACATCTACTACACCAAACGACTGCTACATCAAACGTCTGCTACACCAAACGACTGCCACATCAAACGTCTGCTATGCCAACTGTCTGCCTAATCTTCTATACAGGTACTCTTGTCCTAAAGACTATTATTGACTGCTACGGCAGAGCGGCCTAGTGGGTCCACATACCCCATAGCAGTGACATTATTCAATGTTAGCTGCTTAATTAATTAAACAGTTGAGCAACAAACTATTAGAAATTGGAAAATCCACTGTCAGCATAATGTGGCGATCAAATTCTGAGAGCTGATATCTTTGTGGGAACAGGTGGAGAGTTTATCCTTTAGAGCAGGGAAGGGGAGCATTACATATACTCTGTAAAAAATATGAATATCGCCTGCACAAATTGGCATCTAATAACCGTACAGAGTGTTATATTCTCTCTATAATAGGGAGCATTTTTTTGTTTTGAAAAGTTTGTCCTAGTGTGTTATGTTTGCACACCTTTTTAAATAAAATGAGTAAAAATTACATTTTATTAAACTCTAGTTCTACTCCAGTGATTTAATTATGATTCTAAGTAGAGTATAGAAATGACAATTAACCTTTGGTGGAAGGCTTTAAATACACCACTAACATTTAAATCAGATTATTATAGGGACAGGGCCGCACTACTATTGGTCCAAACAGTGGAGCCTCCTCCTGCCCTCCTCTCCAGTGACTGAAGAGATGCTTTGTATCTGCATATATACACGACACCTATCAGTCACTGGAGAGAGGGGGGGCAAGGGGAAGTACGAAGAGGCGGGAGAGAGCTCATCTCCCATTTATAACAATGAGTCCGCTGGATTCTGTGAGGGCTCTATCAGCCAAATGATTGCTTTATTGAAAGTAATAGTAGAGCAGTCCTGTCCCTGTAATAGTCTGCTTTTAAATTGGGCAGCATATTCAGGTGACAGATTTGCTTTAACTTTATTTCTAAGCAGAAGATTTGGAACTCTATATGAAAAACTGAGCTTCTACCAATATAAAGATATACTAAGAATTTAATCAGCAAATATTTATGGATCTAAAAACAACAGGGTCTTGAAAGGTGGACATTTAGGCTATGTACACATCTGCGTTCGGTATTCACGTTTCTCTGCTCCATCATAGGAGCAGAGCAACGAAAATACTGGACACACCAGTTCCGCTGCAGCTCGGACACCACCGGCGGCCGACGGAACTGCTGTTTCCTGTAATTTCGGACAGATCTGCGACGAAGGCTCATAACGGAGCCTCCAATGTAGATGTGAACGAGACCTTACCTAAAGGAAACCAATCACCATTACAGGCTCTTTTATATTCATTATGTCTTATAAATCTTTTATTTGTGTCTGCACACTTCCCTGCAGCTAGGGAAGAATTCTGATGCTAAGGAGCAAAGGAACCGGCTGGCTTTTTCTGCCTCTTTGATTGCCACTTAAAGGGGTGTTATCCAGTGGGTGCTATTGCAACCCCTATTTCAGGTTGAACTAAACATTGTAGCTATACCTTGATATCAACCTGTTCTAGTCGCATAATAAAGATTATCGAAAATTTGTTAATACACAGGAATACATAGAAACGAATTAAAGATTTCTCATGTATTTTCCCTATCTGCACTACATGAATTACTTATAATTGGATTGTTTGATGCTGTCTACAGTGATCATAAATGATATAAAAAATACTGTCACAATACAGTCCCAAAATTGGGAATGCATTTAAAAGTCTTGTGTTATTATGAGTATTGCCCTTCATTGCAGGATGTGTCCTAAATATTTGCTGATAATAATAACATTGGATATAAAGTGGAGAATGGGAAAACAAGGCAGCTGTGTTTATGGTAGGTCTTTATTAATAAACATGTCATCTTATTTTATGTATAATAAAACACGGACTATCCGACCAGTGGACACGCAGAATAGAGATGAGAAGAGATCAGATGGAGGGTGGAGGGAGTCGAATCACAGCAGCCAGGCACGTTCATTTAGATTATGAGCAAGGAAGGCAGGAGGTCTAACATCCAACATTCCCACACAGAGAGATGCCCAAAAATCTCAGAATGCCGAGGTCAGTACAGCCATGCAGGTTCACAAAAAGACCAGCACCTAAGAGAGAGCAAGAGGACACCAGCTTGTTATTACACCACTAACCCTTTTTTAGCAGAACAAAGTATGATTTTTTAAATAAAACACAGGGTTTGTATGAAACTAAGAGGTTTGGAATATTTTGAGACCTTGTAGAATTGAATAACCTTGATGGTCACATGGCTAGCAGTTTATGAGTTGGACACATCGAAATAATTCATTGTGCATCTGAAAAGAGCACTCATGGCATTTGCTGTAAGTTGGGTCCCATGCCACTCAAAATCTACAAATTCAGGCGTGATTGAAGTAAAGCCCAAAATCCCACATGCCCATGATATACTCATAGGGTTTCAGTGGGTTGAGGATGTATTTGGGATCCAGTGGATAGCTGAAGAGATGTGTCTGATTTTAGCATGGCGTTAGAGTGGTTGTCCAGGTTGTATGTTATGCAGTTTAGCCATATTCACCAATGGAACTGAGCTGCAATAGATACAACCCATGGACACGTGTTTTTTCGAGTCCTAGACAACCCTTTCAAAATGTGGTCATTAACAACAATACTTTCCTAAAAGCACAGTGGATCTTCAGGGTCAAGGAGTCAAAAATTATATTTTTTTAACCATTCATTATGTTTGTAAAATAAATTAAATTACTAGTGATCTTCTGCTTCTATGTCACAGGCAAGTGTGTAGACAGCTAAGGCAGATTTAAAGTGTTGGGACCATGCTAAGCATCTTCTCATATCTAGCTCAGCTTCATAATACACGGTGAGTATGACATAAGAAAAGTTGGATAATGGGGTTAACTGTGGTCACACCAGAATGTTCAGGGGGGGGGGGGGGTATTTCTAATTTACCATGATTTCCAGCTCTCAACGATAATATTTGCAGCTGGGACCCTCAAAGATGGTCAACTCACTACTTGGTCAACTCATTATTGAAGCATACAATGTACAGTTAGTTACATATTGACTTACCTTGCATTTCCTGGGCATGGAAGGTTGGGACGCCTTTGCAAAGAGCTGTAATGTGATCACCAAACTGTGCCACGTTCTTGACTCTGGTCTGAGAGATTGTGTAGGTCAGAGATCTTGGTGGAGGAGCATTGGGGTTCTGTAAAAACATATTATAGAGGTGGTTTACAGAGGTCTCAATTTATACTTATCATTCTGTAAATTAACAATAGATCTTGGCTCCATCTAGGTTCTAAAGTACTGAGTATTCTGCACATTTCACATTCATCAATCTGCCAGAGTTCTCAGTGATCTCTGCTCCTGACACTTCAAAAGAAGACACTAGATATTAAGCATAACTTGGGCGTGATGAACACGTGTGACGTTGTGTGGCTTCTCATTTAATATAATATTTTTTCTTATTTTGATTTACGTAAATAAAAGAAAAATGTTTCCAGATCAACAAGCCTCCACCCCTGTTTAGTTATACTTGGCAGGGTTACATATAAATAATGTTGTGTAAAGATAACATAAAGAACACATCACATGTGTATGTAAATGTGCAAATCGTTTTGGATGTCTGCCCAAGGTCAGTCTGAAACTATAATGTTCACTAAAAATGTATACCTAATACAGAAATGTCATGGTGTTGATCTTTGGAGATAAAAGGAACATTTCAATGTACACTGCGCTATTGCTGATGATAACATTGGGTCTAAAAACTCTAAAAAAGGAAAAAAAACCCTCTTATGATTGTATTAATTTATAACTGTATTAGGGACCCATGCAGAGCTGTATGATAGCACAATCGTTCCCTACAGCTCGCTACTACAGTGCCATAGACACTACATGTGCCACCATATGCAATGCTTCCAGAGAAGAATACCATCGTAATACAGCATCTGATGGAGCATGCCAACATTTTTCTCTGTCGGATTCTATATAAATCCATATGAAATCAAGAACATGTGGATGTACAGTAGGGCTCCATAGACCTCTATGTATGTTACTTACGACTCCATACAGCTTGGAACTTGTATGGAGCCATAATACTGCAATGAGCATGAGATGTTAAAATAAAGCTCCACCTCTGAAACCACTGAAAGTTTCTCCAGCTCTACAAAAAGCTCTTATTTTTTTTTTCAGCACAGTCCTCTCTGTATTCGTTCAATCTAGAATAAAATATATCTTATAAGAACGCACTGTATTCACCTGCTTCATACATAGAAGTCTATTGACACAGAGTGTGCTTTATGTGCTGAAATAAATAACAGATATTTTGTTGTCCGAGAACCACTTTAATATATTGTTAGCCTGATGGTTTATTAATAATAATAATAATAAATCTGTAGGTATTTAGTATGTCAATGATACAGGCTGTCATAAAACAGTCTGTCTCTGCTAATAGTTTGGAAGGGAAGACCCACAAGATTTGAAACTCTTTACATCATTGACTATTATTATCAGAACACACCCTAGGTCAGTGTTCGACTGGGCTTCCTTGTGCCCACCAGATGAAATATTTCTGAGGGCCGACCCTTTATCTATATAGAATATATACATGTCCACTTTTAACTGCATTGCAAACTTGGATGTTTTGAGTGGCTCTAAATGTATACTACGGATACAAAGTGAATTTGGCATGGGTACATTTACTAAATATACTGATACATCCTTCCGATCTCTTTCTTATATGAATTATCTCCACAACCCTACAACCATAGCTGTACTTACCTGTTTCTCCTGGCTGGCTTTGCTTAGCTGTTCCAGGCTAGGAACCACATTTCTGTTCATTCTGCTAACCACACAAACTCTCTTGGACATAAGTCGGACAGCAAAGAGGCCCTGCAAGAAAATGTTTTGAGATTAAACACAATTCACAACACTTGATTCTTCAGAATAACAACATCCTTTTTTGTATATGTATTTACACCAGTGATCTCCAACCTGTGGTTCTCTAGCTATTACAAAACTACAAATCCCAGCATAGAGTTCAGGGCATGCTAGGAATAGTAGTTGTGTAACAACTGGAGAGTCATAGGTTGGAAACCATTTGTTTAAGTGGGTATTCCCAGAATAGCCAATTTTTGCCTATCCACAGGATAGATGGTAATTGTCTGATCGCTGGTGGTACCAAACCCCCTGCTATTCCTCATCGCTCAAACACAGTGACAAAGATATTAAATGGAGCAGCGGTCCAGCGTGTGCGCTGCCACTTCATTCAAAGTCTATGTGAATGATGGAAACAGCCAAGTGCAGAGCTCATCTGTTTCCGTCAGTCCCATAGACATTGAATGGAAGGGCTGGTGCATGTCTGATCACCAGTCCATGCAAGCTCCTCCTCATTGAGGGGGTGCAGTGAGGAGAAATGGGGGGTTGAGACACCCGTTCTAGCGATCAGTGGGGATCCCAGTGGTGGGGACTCCGGTAATGAGACAACTATCACCTATCTTGTGGATAGGTAATAATTGTTCATTCTGGGAATACCCATGTATACTAAAGCACCGTCACTTTGATGGCAAGAATAATGCAGGATGCAACAGTAATAATGCCGTCAAATACTGGAAACCGTGACAGAACCGCAACAGATCCAGCACAGCGTCATGGCTTCCATTATAAACGGAATCCATGGTGCCAATGTGAACAGAGTCTAAATGGAAGCAAGCAATATTGAAAACTTGCATCACTTTGGGCATTCTCTCTCTTTCCTTCAACACATCATTCCATATAGTACTGTTTCTCCCTCTATTAACAATAAACCCTATCCACCCACCTACCCTCTTTAGTCCTTAATACTCCTATATTGTTATTGAAAAAGTTATGAACACAATGTTTAAATGTTTAAAGTATAATCGTGATTATTATTTTTTTTAATTATTATTATAATTATTATTATTATACATTATTATAAATAATATTAAAGTGCATCTGGACTACCAGCTTAACTCCTTTGACTTCAGACTATAGACGTAATTTTACTGACATTTACAATTTCGTCAACAGCAACAAAAAACGAACTGCTGCTTTGTAGCAACAGTACAGTAGGTACTGACAATATAGCACATGGCAATCTGTTCCTAAGGAGCAAATTACAGAATTTAAAATGTTATTATGCTCATTTTTCTTAAAGTAAACATACCATATAAGTTTAGGTGGTATAGTACTTGTGTTCTCAGTCTGTGCTACATGTACCCTAGGTAATATACTTCATGTGTCAAGGGAATACTTGCACTGTCCTCATGCTGTGCTTTTAATAGATGCAGCACAGTGCACGGGGGTATTAGGGTGACCGTGTAATTCTTTTAATGGGGATGTCTCATGTGGTTCATTTTAATTTAAGTAATTATATGTAAGTTTGTAGAAGAGAAATATTGGGGGGAATAAATCAAAAGGTTTACACCAGATACCTGTCATAAAAAAATTGGAAAATGTAGCACACACCATAGTTGTGCCAAAGTTTAAGACGTTTAATTTGTATTTATTTTTTTATAATAAATCTTATTATTTTAGAAAAAAATAATTATAATATATATCTTTATAAATACTAGCAAAATATAAGCAAAACCATTTCCACCCCCCAGTGGGCTGTAAGAGGAAAAAAAAGAAAGTGAAAATAAACATAAATCTGCTTAACTTGGGCAGTTTAGAACTTTTATCTGCATTAAGGCACTCATACCCATCTCTATTCCACTTAATCAGATAGATGAGCGGAAATCCATTTGTCCCATTTTTTGTGAAATTTTACTAGCTGGTTACCCAATTGATAAATATTCCTTTCAAACCCTATTTTGCCAGATACCCGATTCTCCAAACAATGAAGGGGAGAGATTTGCGGAGACATCCAATATTGCATTAACACCACTCTGGCTATCATTAGCAATTTGAGAGACACTATTTAGTCATTGCCACAAATCTTGATACTGCTTGTATCACTAAGAATAAACAATTTGAAATACATAGAGATTTTTAACCCTTATATTTGGTTAATCTCATTCATGATCTTTACCCAATTGTGCCACAGCTTTGGACACCGCCAATATAAGTGTATAAGGTTTGCATTGCTAGAAAAGCACTTTGGACTTTCCAAGTAGATCTAAGGCCCATTAGTGCCAATCTGCTAGGTGAATTGTGTTCAATATTAACTATTGAGCAGTTCTATGTGAAAAATTATAAGAACTAACTGTTACATTCTTGAAAACTGACCCTAAAGTGGCAAAAAAAGGGGCGAGGTAAAGCCAAAAGGGGCATGGTTGCCACTGGAACGACAGATTTGTCATAATTTACACCAGAAACTGGCAATAGTTATGGTGCAAAGGTACACCTTCTCTTAGATGACATAGATATGCATTTATGTTGCATGGATAGCCAAAGATGTGCCAAGTATATTGAGAGGTGTGCACCTCTTAGAATATTTTGTGCATTTTCCACCAACATAAATTAGTGTAAGACTGGTGTTTGAAACGCTAGTCTTAATATATTCCCCCCAACATGTTAGTTCTTTTTATTACATGTTGTAGATATTTATTTTTTATTTTAACTTTACTGGGGGTGGCCATTTTAGAGAGACACACTACCTTCATGTATTGTCTGTTTAGGCACTACAGTAAGGGTTGTGCACTTATGGCAGCTGCAATTAAAAGAAGTTAAATGACATAGAAATGTCATAGACTATTATAGACTATTATATAGGACTGTACCTCCCCAGAGTCCGGGCAGTGACAGGGGTGTATTCTCTGTTTGTGTGTGTATAGTGTCGTGTATAGTATAGCATAGTATAGTTTATTATAGAGTTGCCATTAAATCCCCTACCCTTTAATGATAATGAGATGACTCTGCTGCCTTATCCTAGTCTACACAGCAAAGCTGACTAGTGAGCTGAAGAAAACAAGAAGAATCGGTCTAATTTGACTGCTCTAGTGGACAATGTGAAAACAAATTTTTTTTATAGTAAAAACTTGGTTTAAATAATATGTAATTTTCTGATGATACATTCCCTTTAAGCAGAGGGTACTTGGTTTAGAAATACTGATAGTATACTTACTCTTCCATAGTCCCAGATGGAATTCCATGAGTTCCAACCATTGAAATGGTTTATATTGGCAATGTTATCGTGATTATCAATATTCACGGTCTGGTGGACATTGCCTCCATCATTGCCCTGATTGTTGATGTCAATATTCTGTGAATGATGAAGGACAGTTACATTAGATCTGTACAGATGTTTTTTATGACATGCAATAAATAGTTTAACGAGCAGTTACATCATTACTGAATGATGACATTTTAAAGTGTATTCCAAAATTGGACAAAATTGGTCAAAAATAAAAATGTAAACATAGAAAACTAACGTTATGGAAAAAGAAAAAAGTTTCCTAAATCAGAACATGGATAAGAAGTACTTCTCTGTAAAGCATTGTGGGAATGTGGAATGACTGGCATACTGAAACAGAATTATCTCATTACGTTAATATGTAGTACTTTCAATCATAGTCATTGTCATCCATCAAAAGTCATCTTCAAATCAGTAACAGCTAATGCACAAAATATTTATATATGGTCATTATGTATATAATAAAAGGACACGTAACCTACATCAGTTGCAAAGACCACGCCAAGGAGGGCAGCAAGTAGGATCTGAAATGCAAATGAAAGAGTTGGTGAGTCAGCTGTGAAACTTGATCATTTTGATGGAGAGAGAGAGAGAGAGAAACATTGTTTCTATATAAACCATGCCCTGCAAAATATCTTCACTTACTATATATGGTAAGTATAATCTTCCTGGAGACAAGTCATAGAGTCATTCTCTATCATTGTGTTCACTTGTTATATCTATTATTTTTTTTCTTCTTTGCTTTAAAAAGTTGACAGCCATAAAAAGGCCACAAACAATTGAAGAAACCTTAAAAGTTGTTACCAACTTTACTGGTGGTCAAAGTGGGAAAAAAAAACAGGGTAACAACCCCTGTGGGAGATGTAATGGTTGTTAACCAGCATTCCTAGCAATGTATATGAAGAAGTGGCCAAATAGAATTTCTTTCTACTCAAACGTCTGAGAATACTTTCTAATATATCAATATTATACTTTACTGTAAGTAAGAATGCATAATTTGGATCACAAGAAATATATCTGTATTAGTTTTCAGAACTGTCCTCACCGAGTTTAGTAACTAAAAGGTATAATGATAATAAAATAAACTTTATAGAAGATAAATCAGCAGTCCACACTACTTATACCCAATTTTCCAATGATCACGTGTCTGGTTACAGAAGTAGAGCAGATGAACAAAGAGGCATGAAGGAAACGTCAGATACTTACTAAAGCCTTCATTCTGTGTGGTGGAGATGACTACAAGCAGGGGAGTAGTGGTAATGTATCCCCCATATATATGTGCAATAATGAGTCTTTGTTAAACAGGCAGAGCCTAAATTAGTAATCATTGGAGATAGTCCATATCTAAATGACGCATTAGCTTGATAATATTATCGTAATTTCCTAACAGGGCAAATATATTTAGTGGGATACAATTTAGTGAAATCATAAACAAATAGAAATATGTGATAACCACTGATTGGATGGGTGTAATATTTCCTAAAAAAAAAACTAAAAGGCCACAGAAAGACATGTTCAGCATTTCATGAGTACTGTCTTTGAGGAAACAACGAGCATAATAACACTTAAGTATTCTGTCATTATTTTGTTGTGGCCTTGCTAAGATCATAGGCTTAGAGCATTCTGTATTTGGATATATGGAGGGCAGGGGTGGACATAGCCCAGTGCCACCCTAAAAAAGCTTTGTACCGTGACCGTCTATTAGATTGCATGTAAGGGACTGAGCTAATAAATTACATAGCTCATAGTAATTAGTATATTATTAGATCAATATAAGCGGGTTCTTTATAGAGAGATATTGGATAGCAAAGGGCCCATATACTGTTCTTTTACATGGTCCCTCTGCTGTCTGTGTTCTTTCCTAATGGAGATCTAGAATCCTTACAATACATAAAGACC
Organism: Rhinoderma darwinii; assembly: GCF_050947455.1. Lineage (NCBI taxonomy): Eukaryota > Metazoa > Chordata > Amphibia > Anura > Rhinodermatidae > Rhinoderma > Rhinoderma darwinii. The sequence goes on from NC_134689.1 coordinate 352,572,358, forward strand.
TAATCCATCTAGTCTAACTACTCTCCTTATGAATGGCTCTTTCAGGTATGGATAGTATGAAGAATGATTCCAAGCATTTATTATTAGTTGTTATTATTAGTTTATAAGTTTGTGTGGAGTTCTTAGCTTATTATTTAAGTATCCTCTATTGATTGACAAGCAATATATTTCACAATACTGTACAGAGATTCTATTCATTTACACTTTACAAAAGTACCAAAAGATCTATTTGAAGAGTGTATGTTCATGGTTCCCATCTACTGTTATAGTCTATATACTACTATTACTGTTTTTGCATCTTTTACACCGCTACTCCAAGGGCGGACATATCATATGTGCAACCTGTGCAACTGCACAGGGGCCCAGTTAGTAAGGGGCCCCTTTCCCCGTTATAGGCAGCTATGTCTAATAGATTGCATGTAGTGGATTTCATGGCTCAGTATTACTGTTAGTTTGTTAGAGAGACTTAAAGGGGTATTCCAGTTGTGGAGCTCTTTTACCGGTTTTCACCTATCCACTGGATAGGTTATAACTGGTAGATTGGTGGGGGTCTGACCGCTAGGACTCCGACCAAATGGATCACCAGCGCTATAACAGTTATCACCTATCCTGTGGATAGGTGATAACTTACCACATCCGAAATAACCCTTTAGGGCGGCTGCACTATGTTGAGCTTTTCAAGAATAATGGGCCCATATACTGTTTTTGCATGGGGGCCCATTACTCTTTGTGTCTGCCTCTGCTCTACTCATACCATATAATTTGTCATATAGCGTGATAATTGTTGTGACCATCATAAAGCTATCCCCCACATCACAAAACATCCACTCACAAAATAGTTGCAAAATGTGGCTTATTTTGGGGCACCAAATACCTAGATTGTTGTATATGTTCTTCTAAATAGTCATGAATACCACTGTAGAGATCTGCATACTCTTCCAAATATACATAACCTCTACATGTTATAATCTGAAAGAATTGCTTAGCGTAAATATACGGAACTCACTACCAGATTGTAACTTATCAAACAACCTTATCTCTCTTAGTAATCTTCTAATCTCCTCCTTCTATCTATGTTCAGCCAAGACTACCCGCAGCAACCACTATAATTGTCCATTTGTCATATGGGACACATTATTTGGCATATAGGACCAATTTTCTACTAGATTCCTTCTAGATTATCTAGATTCCTTGCAGGCCTACATCACCTAGAGAAGCATTTCTCATTAATATGGATTCACAATTCACTACATAAATATGGTTACTATGAACTTCAATTAATGGAGAAAAAAGGCTCCAAATCAGGCTGACCCTATCTCTAACCCACTTCACAGACAATGCAGCATTAGAAAACAAGGGTATGAGTAACCGGACTGAAGGTCAGGTCGACCCTCTCTCCTACTAGAGATGCGATGAGGAGGGGTGAACAAGACCTGGGTTAACTTGTCCTGGAATGGACACATCTACTGGCACAAATAAATAACAGGAATGGTGGCCCCATATTTTATTTTTGCTTTATGGCTATCATTTGTAAATGCCTGTGACTTGGTGTCTTCTTTTCTTGTACTGTATGCCATAAGAAAATTCCCTTCTTGGCCAGCATCTAGGAAGACGCTTTCTGCTTCGCCATCTGCTTGAGTGTATTCCCATGTGCAGGGTAGTGCCAAAATAAGTCAATTACCATCATGGATTTACAGGTGGTTCCTTCACTAATGCAAATGATTAACAGTATCCTGTAAGATGATTCAACTTAAAACATGTCAGTAAAAAGTTTCCTCTATACCACCCTCATAATTTATTATTGTAAATATACAGTCTTACTGTACGACATGTCATTTTGATGCTTGATCCCAGGCCAGCAATGTCAAACTTCAACTCCTACTATGGACCTAGAGGACAATTTAACCTATTCATTTTACTTAAACATCTAATTTGATGAGTTTGTGGGCAAGGTGGGGATTATGCTCAGCTGTACGCTGTCTTTTCTTGTCTCATGTTCCATCTCATCACTCACACTTGCCTCACAGCTCAACATGAGGGCAAATGAAGTCTCAACGGACTGGGTGTGAGCAACTGGTAAAAATGACCCCATAAGAGGAAATCAATCATTATGGCGCACCCAAAAAACAGAGAATTAATGACTCAGGGAAACACTTTAGCAAGGGCTTTTTTTGTTTTTTTTTAGATTATTACTACACAGATGTTAGCCATTAATTTATCTGAGAAATAATCTGAGAATGTATTTATCTTTAGAAATATTAAGGATAAATGAAACTGTACAAGTTGTGTATATCTGAGAAGATTGTTTCTGTTTTTTCTATTAAGCCTTTGAATGTTTCTCACAAAAGATATGTTCGGCTTGGCTAAATTTACAGATACAATCAATCATGGAATTTGCTATTGTATTCTGATCTGTCTTGTGAAGTTGTGTTGTAGCGCAGAGCCGGATTTATCATCAGGAACATATAAGAGTTGGAAACTTTGAGATGAAGAAAAATTCGCCAGACCTTTTCTCCTGTAAATTCTCATTTACCTTCTTATACAGCAAACATTTTCCTGATGCTGGTGCTTTGACGTCAATTCTATGTTACCTGGTGTTGATTTCAATTATAATTTTGCAATGATAAGATGTTGATAGGCATCACATGTAGCACTTGAGTTTGGAGATTCATCATACTACCAGCTACTGAAGGATAAAAAAATGGACAACTGTTTTGAATTTGATTCTAGGTATTGAGATTGGCTGTCACTTCCCATCCACCACATAAAGCTCTCCTAGATTGGGTCAAAGAATTTCAGAACACATACTTTATTTATTTACCATTGCGTATATAGCACCAACATATTATTATCAGATATGAATTTGAATTATGCAAGGCAATAGTGCTAACCACTGAGCCACCATGACTTTTTGTACAACATTCCGTATTTAATAAATGCAGGGAGGAAAAGAAATACTGAGCAGCTACATACATATATATATATATATATATATATATATATATATATATATATACATACACGCATTATCCTGCTGAAAGAGACCACTGAAATTAAGGAATACCATTGCCATTAAGGGGTGTACTTAATCGGCAACAATGATAAGCTATGTACAGTGTGTTCTGACATCTTTCTACCATAGCCCTTTTTCAGCAATTTGTACTACAATAGGTCTCCTGTGGGATTCGACCAGACGGGCTATCCTTCACTCTATACGCGCCTCAATGAGCTTTGTCACCGGTTCACAAGTTGCTCTTCCTTAGGTCACTTTTGGTAGGTACAAACCACTGCATATCGGGAACACCCCACAAGACTTGCTGTTTTGGAGATGTTCTGACCCAGTCATCCAACAAATCAACTTCAAGAACTAACCGTTATATATATATATATATATATATATATATATATATACATATATATATATATATATATATATATATATATATATATATACATAACCAATAGAGGGGGAAAAAAGCAGCACCAGATTTAGTTGTATAGGGTGCAAATCCTCGTCAGGCACACGGCCAGTGTCCTAAGCATAGCAGCAACAAAATCCCCTCTTATCGTACAAATAGTAATATAATCTAAGTTGTTTTAGCAGCTCAGCGTCCGTATTGTAACTTGTGGCCATTTTTACTGAGGGCACAGTCCAATACGCCCTTTACCAGTGCGCGAGCGCACAATACTATTAGTCAGCCCCAGAGTCATAAGCCCGGTGCATGCTCAGTGCGCACAAATGGACCTTGTGGCTATTTTAATTGAGGGCACACTTGACTTACATCAGTGTCAAATTGGAGATCAGGCTATTTAGTTGTCTATAAAAAAAAATTTTGCTGCTTAATAACCATTTAAACACACAGTGAGAGGTGGATACGAACATGGTGTGTAACATACACGCCAGCACAAAAAGAAGAGGAAAGACAAATGCTACTAGAGTCGCACATCCAAAACATTTTAAGTAACTTTATTACAAAATACATGAAAAATTACAAACACTAAGCACAGCAGTACACAAGAGGGAAAAAACATCTAAAAACAATTAAAATGAAGGATGTAGAGCACATGTACCTGGCCTAAATAAATGCTAAAGGGACCACTGTTGCCCTATTAGAATTTAAACAGGAGAAATGTCACTTAAAAGAAAGTACACCCGGAAAAATCTGTATTTGAATGGCTAAAAATGCAATGTCAAATATAGAATGCAAAGACAATGCAAATGAATGATGAGACAGTGTGCAAGATAGGAAAAGATGCGACTACCACACCATGCTAGTGGAATTAGAGACCGGATCCTGTGAGTGCAAGAGTGGGGCTGAAACCGCACGTGTACTGCCGTTGGTACGGCTTCATCAGGGGTAACCGTAGTGGCATAACTACCACAGTAGCAGCCGTAGCAGCTGCTACGGGGGCCCGCGGCATGAGGGGGCCCGTGTCACCCTGCCAGGCACATTACATTATGTGCCAGGTCTGGTGGCACGGGCCCCCTCATGCCTAGTGGCATCACTAACACCAGGCATCCGGGGGGGGGGGGCCCGGATGCCCGGCGCTAGTCACTGCACTGCCACATTTGAACACGACGGCGATGCTGGGACCTGGATCAGGTGGTAGAAGCGCTCGGGCCGGAAGAGGATGGAGGGCGGAGCTAAAGGGAACGACGCAAGACAGTCCTACTTCGGGTGGAGTGTCAGGTCCGTATTTCACACCAAATAACCACCTCTGTAAATTGAAAGCTGAAGGCATGCCTGGAGAGAAGTACACCACACAGAGTAATGTTGGTAGACATTCCCTCCCTCAGCCAGGAGGAAGACTGAAAAACTTTTTATTCAGAACAAAGAAACACAGAAAAAGACACATGCCTCCAGAGAGATGTGGGAGTGCCCAAGCCCCCACCGGTTTCTCAGCTCTAACTTCTCAGACTCACTCTTCTTGCATTCCAGGGGGCGGTGTCTTCCATAGGTGTGTCCGACATGAACAAATAACTTATTATATATCAGTATATTACACAAAGAACTGAAATGTATATACATATGTGTGAGGATAATATTTTTCAAACAATATACATGGTAATGATCCCTGACAGTCCCCCCTAAAAATATTATTACTCTATCCCTGAGTCTTGCCTAGCAACCTACCACTGACCACTCGAACCAGGCGGGTAGGGGTTTTGGATTTCTTCACCAGCTTGAGACGAGCTACTCCTGATGAGTAACCCCCCTTTGTACCTGGACTTCCAAGGTGTCGGAGTAGTCCTAACTTTCCCTATTCTCCTCTGGATACAGGATGGTTGTCTTGATATAATCTACAAACCGCTGCTGGTTGTAATATATATATAATTAATCCAGTCTACATTTTATTAATGGTAACAATTGTCGCACTGTCACTTAATGTCCTAATGGGACTTTTACCCCTGCAGATATAACAGGTCATGGGCAGCACGGTGACCTTCACCTCACACCTCCACATAAAACTCCTCAGATTGTAATTTGCAGCACCGTGGCATATTTACACACATTATAATTATAAACCTCAGACATTATAAACAATAGGGCCTCAACTAATAACATAATGCTATCACCAATCTCATGCTATCACCCTCAGGTTTCGGGTCCCATCAGTTCATTGCCAGTCCTGTACACCATCGTCTTTTTCTTCTCCTGTCTTCTGCTCTTCACTGACTGTCACCCTCGGGGTAACCCACACAATTGTGGAGTCAGACTACGTTGGTGTCCAGTGGGGGAGTTATTATTACCCCCTCCTAGCCACTTACTTATCAAAACACTTGATCCTGCTGACGGATTCACTCAGGTCTTTGGTCTTTTTTTTGATCTTTGCTGATGTCATCAGGACTTGGTTTGGTCCTTCTCATCTGTCCGACACCGTCTCCTTTAGTTTACGTCACCGGGCTGTACATAGCACCTCATGCTGTGAGCCTGGGGTGAGATCCCACGTAGGCGGATTAGTGGAGTTGTATTGTGACTATCACAAACCCTCCGCATCTGTACTCTTCCTCTGGCAAGTTACTTGTCTGGGCGGTCGCTTAGAATTGTGACACTGCCGTCAGTTCATGATAAACGCGTTGTAGTGGCTCAGGCTGCGCCTGCCGTATCTCAGTGATGGAGTTCATCGTGTTAAAAGTCTTTTAGTTCATATTTACTGGCACTTGCTGGGGACCCCCAACTCTTGTCAATTGTTAAAATAAATACTAATCTGGTGATAACATCATCCGCATACATTATAAACGTTGTTCTAAGTACATACAATAATGTCAGGCCCTTAAATGACATCAAAAACCTTTATATATATATATATATATATATATATATATATATATATATATATATATATATATATATATATATATATATATATATATATATAAAAGGAAAAACTTCTCTGTTACAATGGACAGTGCACCTAGAATATGTGTGATTACTGGGTACATTTCATTTGCACTTGGTGATACTCTTTCAGCAGGATTTGTACCTTGATCTCAGCTGATTGCCTAGAACATCTCCACCTCACAGGAATATACACAGATTCCACATGTTTATCTGACAAGTGTCTTAAACCTATTTTTCTTACTCTAATCTGGTTCGTTCTACCTGGGAAGGCCTCTCAAGGTCGGTTCTCTTCGTGGGAGGCGGGTATGATAAGGTTGGCACCGGTCTGCCAGGACTGTTCTGTAGGCAAATCAAACAGCACTAACAGAATTTAGCAGCAACAGCTGTAAAGCCTGGGACATACCAATTAGATCTTAATCAGATAATTAACTTGAAGAAAAACATTAACAATGACAGATTTATGTTAAACGTTCACACTGGTCAGTAACTAAAACTGATACCTACAAACTGATTCCTCTTTTCTTTATATATATCTAAACATACACATATACACTGCACAGAATTCTCTGCTCTAAAATTCCCCTTTCACAACAAAAAAAATAAAAAAAAAATAAAAATGTTTTCGAATGGGAATATTCCGCTTCTGTACCTTTTATCTGACGCATGACTCTAATAGTGCAATGCTAAGGCTGGTCTAGAACTTTACATAAAACTTAACCTCAGTATTTAATATTCCCACAACACTTCTTAAATACAGTTATTAAACAAACTAACCTTGGGACAACGTCTAGAGAACTGCTGACATCTTATCATTGTACAAACACCAGGTCAATACTTGGGATAAGCACTGTTCCCCTGTCACTTACACACAACATCTGCAGTGGGGAAGATACTGGTCGGGCTTCAGGCCCCCCTGAGAACAGGTCTACACACACGAGCACATTGTCATACACTTCTACCTCGGGTAGTTGCATGTTCTGCCTTCGCTGGGACGGGTAATCTGGCCGGGCTGCACTTTTCACAGGTACCTTTGCTGTTTTACCTATGTCACAGCGTGCGTACATCATGCCGGCTGCTACAAACCTAGTGGTGGCATTATTGTATCCAGGGACAAGCCAATTTACTGACACCTGGCTGCACATATCCTTGTTGTCAGGTCTGTCGCCTCTCGCTCTCTCAATTGGCTTACCCGATGATCCAATAAAGTTCCTACTACCAATGGGCCCATAATTGTGGGCGATGCCAAAAGCGTACCTAGAGTCAGTGTAAATGTCGGCCGTCTTACCTTTCGCCAGGTTACAGCCTCAGCGAGCACCTCCAGCTCCGCTCCTTGAGATGAACAAGAAGGTGAGAGTGGTTTCTGGGTAATTTACCTGGTGCCTCGTATCCTGTCTTGTACATACTGTATAATAAAATCTCTTTATTACAAATTTACATTAGAAACCCATGTCACATATAGATAGAACATCTCAAAGGGGTGGCGTCTTCATCCTCTAAAATAAAACCAAATGTTATACACTTCTCCACACTCATCTGATAATCCAGAACACTTTGAGAATCTCACTTTTATCAGGTTCTGCAAATACTTGATTAATACAAAAACAAATAAAAAAAATAAAAAATTCCTAAAAACTTTACATCAAATTAACAATGTCCAAACAATTTTTGTTTTGCCTTCTCCCCCATCTAAATCCATAAAGACTCGTGTGGGTGATGTCGCCTCCTGTGTAAATTTGCTGGAGGGGGATGGTCTCTTACACAATACCTCATATTGGGTGGAGACTACAGCACAGCTTACCCAGTGCCATATTCACCGTTCTGGAAAGATCTGGAACCATCTACACAGAAAAACCTCAACATTTAGGTTACTCTCATACACATTTAAACTGGATTACTCATTGGGGTCTCATACACATTTTTAGATCTCCTGAAACCAAATTAATTAATTCAAAACAAACCAAAATTGTACCTGATCAGTCCCTTCACCATTCCCCCCTTTGTGGACTCTGCGAAAGTAATGTAGCAGAGTTCAAAACTACATCTCAACATAACAAAGTCGGGCACTAGTTTAACCCCCTGTAATGTACAACAGCCTGAAACAAAAATGACTTTTTCCTGACGAAAATTCATTTTATCTTTACAATGACATAACTCATGTGTGAAATCAAAAACATAACAATTGTAGCTAGTCATTCAATAAAACAGAAAATATTATATCTGATAACATTAATTACTGCAAACCAATAAACTATACATAAAAATAGGGAACGGTGGGGGCACATACATTTTCAAAACCCTGTGTCTCACAGTATCTATAGTTTAATACATCTGAATTAACATCAAAACACATTAAATCTGATCACATCATAACACATAAATATTGTAACTTTTATAAACAACAGCGCATGCGCAAAGAGAAGAAATTTATTTAGGTTTGTAGACATTACTGATATATATATATCTCTAAAAGCAGTGCATATTGAAATCCTTTGTCTCATCAGCCCTGCAGACTGCACCCAGTCAGCCCCCCTCCTCCTCCCAAACACAGCATACTACAGGGGGGAGGGAGGGGGGGGGGTCACACACTCATTTCTCACAGCTTCTAGTCTCACCATCTTAACACTTTCAATGCCGGCAAAACAACATACGTATCTGCAATCATTCATCACACCATTGTATAGGAATTATCTAAATTCAAATCATCAAGCACATAATCTGTAACAGTCCAATCTGTCGGCCACCATCCCTATATAATGATGACGTGTCCCGCACACTAGAATGAAACCTAAAATAAAAAAGACACTGCAGCATGAATTACAAATGACAAAATTAACAAGGCGATTATTTCATACTGATTTTGGTTGGGCCGGGCGTGGCCACATCAGGGGCAGGGGGGTTTCCTGCCCACAATGAGGACACACTCAACATGAGGTACGGACGCCATTTCCGGGCGTCAGCTGGTCCTGTGTTTTCTAATACATACAATACCTTTCTTATTCCTAACTTCCTCTTCTACAAATCCCACTAAAGCACTTTCTATCAACTTACTACCTTCCAACTTCCCTTTGTTCTCCAGAATACCTTTTGCCCAATCTGCGGCTTGGAGCCGCCCTCCTCTATGGATCCCACACACTTCCATCAATTTCTTCATTTTACGGACGATCCTGGAGATTTGAATATGGACCGTAAACCATCCATTCTAACAGTCTATATTATACACGTAATTTATATAACAATTTTCGATCTGCAACTCTTGGTCTGGCAGGAAATATTATAATTTCACAGTCTGCAAAGCTAAGTCTCGCCGAAATAGTATAATCTCTAGTCTGCAATGTATTTATTACATTTCGCTAGGATATAAAAATCTTTATTTAGACTCTCTGGCCTCGCTGTAAATATTAAAATTTGCAGTCTGCAGCTCTCCGGTCTGTTATATAATCTTTTATTTAGACTCTAATTACCCAGAGGATGGTTAGTCGGGCGCGACTAAGGTCTCACAGGTTTTCAACCTCACAGCGGAAAATATCACCTCTGTCGCCTGAGATAATCCAGGAAATCAATAAAAGAGTTCTACAGATCGCCACAAGACTGTCCACTAACACAGATAAGACGAAGATTTATAAAATCAATTCGCTTACCGTGTTATTGCGGAGGTGATCAAATTCCTTCAGTGGGCAACTTTGAGTCCTCTGTTTCACCCTGTGATTGTCGATTGTCCGGATTTTGATATTTCCTCGAGTGAGGCCCCACGTTCGGGCGCCAAATGTCAGGTCCGTATTTCACACCAAATAACCACCTCTGTAAATTGAAAGCTGAAGGCATGCCTGGAGAGAAGTACACCACACAGAGTAATGTTGGTAGACATTCCCTCCCTCAGCCAGGAGGAAGACTGAAAAACTTTTTATTTAGAACAAAGAAACACAGAAAAAGACACATGCCTCCAGAGAGATGTGGGAGTGCCCAAGCCCCCACCAGTTTCTCAGCTCTAACTTCTCAGACTCACTCTTCTTGCATTCCAGGGGGCGGTGTCTTCCATAGGTGTGTCCGACATGAACAAAGAACTTATTATATATCAGTATATTACACAAAGAACTGAAATGTATATACATATGTGTGAGGATAATATTTTTCAAACAATATACATGGTAATGATCCCTGACAGGAGGACCGTCAGCACGGAGGGAAAAAAGTTCAAGGGAGAAGTTTTTAGGTAGGAAAATGTGCCTCAAAATTCCTTCAGGAATTTTGAGGCAGATTTTGACCTGCCGGCAGAATACTTCTCGCGTTTTAAGCAGTGTTTTTCGGCCATTGGGCCGTGGGCAGAAAAACGCAGCGAAAAATGCATTTTCTGCCTGACATTGATGTCAATAGGAGGTCAGAGACAAAAACGCCCAAAGAAAGGGCATTATGCTTCTTTTTCCCGCAAGCGTTCTTCAACGCTCGCAGGAAAAAAACGCCTTTGCCTCTCATTGAAATCAGTGGGAGGCGCTTTCGGATGTTTTTGCCGCGGTTTCCTACATGGTTTCCGCGTCAAAAAATGTGCCAAAAAACTCAGTGTGAACTCCCCCTTACACCTATACTGAAGCCTTAAGGCCCTGTTCACACTAAGTTTCTTGAAGGCAGGAAAATCTGCCTCAAAATTCCGTCCTGCCTGCATGCCGTTTGCCGCGTTTTTTGACCGCGGCAATTGAGCGCAGTGGGCAAATTTCTCTGCCTCCTATTGTCAATGGGAGGTCAGAGACATAAACGCCCAAAGATAGGAGCAAGTCGCTTCTTCCCATGAGCGGGAGACGTTTTCGTAAATTTTTTGACCCGTTTTCCGACATGGTTTCTGCGTCAAATAACGTGCCAAAAAACTCAGTGTGAACTCCCCCTAACACATATACTGAAGCCTGCCTGGCCCTGCCCTCTGCCACGTTATATAAATTCAAACTTCACACACATTACATTAAAGGGGTCCTCTGGGCATTTTAAATTGATGGCCCATCCTTAGGATAGACAAACAATATCAGATCAGTAGGGGTCAGATAACAAGCACACCATACATACACGGGGCGACTGTGCTCGGGATTGCATTCAAGTGAACGGGACTGAGCTGCAATCCCAGGTACAGCTGCTACCAATGTGTACGGCATTGTGCCTGGTAAACACTGAAGAGGCCAAGGCCACGAATTCTTCTGCCCCTTTAAAAAAGCTGATCGGCGGGTGTGCTGGGAGTTGGACCCCCACTGATCTAATATTGATAACCTATCCTAAACATAGACCATCAATAGGAAATGTCCAGAGGACCCCTTTAACACCCTAACGACATGCCACGTACATGTACGTAGCAGCCATCATGGGGAAGTATGGAACGAACTGAGCGCCCCCCCATACTCAGCAGGTGTCGGCTGTATAATACAGCCCAGTGTCATAGCTATAGGGGTCTCAGTGGTCGCAACGCGCCATGTCTATTATAAATTACTATAGTAACCGGGGCCTATGTAATAAACTACACGGGCCCCTGTTAATATAGTAACAATATACTTACCCTCCTCATTCCTGAGCGCAGCTTAGGTCCTGACGTCTTTTTCGCATCTTGACGTCGTTGTGCCCTGTGCATCATGCAAAACGTTGCGACGCTGGATGGCGTCAGGACCTTTGCTGGGCCCACAGCTGAAGAGAAGGGTAAGTAAAACATTACTGTCTGTTGGGGGCCTGTATCTAAGCTTACCACATTCGAGGACTACTTAGATAACGACTTTTTATATTCTAAATAAAATGGTTAACGAGGGTTGCGTGTTTTTTTTTCAATAAAATATTTTTTCTATGTCTTTGTATTTTTTAAAACTTTATGTCTACCCCTTTAGTAATGGTCGTTGGCTGATTGACAGTGTTCATTACTAAGGAGGGGCTTAGTGTTAGCGGATGCAGAGGCTAAAACTAACCCCCATTATTACCAGGGTACCCACCGCTACCAGGGGTGCTGGGAAGAGCCGGGTATGATCCAGTATCTGACCATCTGTAGTGGTGGTCGGGCACTGGGGCGGCCGCTGGCTGGTATTATTATGCTGGGAAAGGCCAACAACAGTGGTCATTCCCACCCTGGTAATGCTAGGCTGCTGCTGCTGTGTAGTATCTGGCTGGGTATGAAAAATGGGGGGCCCCACGTCATTTATTTTTTTTAAATGGAAAAAAAAACAATGTGGTCCCCCCCCCCATTTTTCATAATTAGCCAGATAGAAGACAGCAGTAGGCTAGTATTACCAGGGTGGGAAGGGCTACTGTTGGCCTTTCCCAGCCTAATAATACCAGCCTGCTGGCGGCCCAGTGCCCGACCGCCGCTACAGGTGGTCTGGTACTGGTTCGCAAACCGCGCTTCCCGGCACCCCTGGTGCCAGACGGTACTGGGGTAATAATGGGGTAATAATGGGGGCTAGTGTTAGCCTCTGCACCAGCATAACATTATGCCCTGCCTTAGTAATGGATGCTGTCAATCAGCCAGCGGCCATTAGTAAGGTGGTAGTGATAAAGTTTAAAAAAATACAAGGACATAGAAAAAATATTTGATTGAAATAAAAAAAATAAAAAACATAACCCTTGTTAACCATTTTATTGAGAATAAAAAAACCTCTGTCATTGATGTAGTACTTGAATCCAAAGTAGTCCAGCAACCAAACCTGTAAAAATAAAAAGACAAAAAAAATTAGTAACACATAAAAAAGCAAAGCAATAATTATCTTATATTTCCTGTTCTAGCGGTGGAGACGCAATGTCAGTGAGCTGAGTCATATATTGAATTCTATTGTGTGTGATACTGTCTGCTGAGCCATTATATCTAATTCTATCCATAGCTATAGGGTCATAGTGCTATAGATATGCTGTCTACTACATATATACAGACACATACATGCACACACGCACACACACACACAGACATACACGCAGACACATTTTTGGGGGATGTGTATTGGGGCTATTGCCCCTGAAGTTTTAAGACCTTAGTGACAGTGGCTGCTAGTGCTGCATCGTTGGTTCACTTAGGAGACTAAGCGATGCAGCTGAAAGCTGCGGGTCGTCGATCATGAGAAGTTGGGGGGGCCCAAGAAGGACTCTTGTATTGGGGCCTATGAGCCTTTAGCTATGCCGTTGACAGGAAGGGGGCTGTATGACACTATCTACAGGGGGGCTGTATGGCGCTATCTACAGGGGGGGCTGTATGCCACTATCTACAGGGGGGCCTGTATGGTGCTTTATACAGGGAGGGGGCTGTATGGCGCTACCTACAGGGGGGCTGTATGGTGCTATCTACAGAGGGCGCTGTGTGGCGGAATCTACAGGGAGGCACTATCTACAAGGGGGGTTTGTGTGGCACCCAGGGGAGGGGGGACAGTCAAAAGTTTGCTATTTGGCCCAATCTTTCCTAGTTATGCCCCTGGGTAACCGTAATATACACACTAGGTGACATGGCCACGCTCTGACGGTGGTGATGTGTCTCCTTTGATGTGGAGACAATCGTCGTGTATGGACGATAAGGTCTTTGAGGGTAATGAGGTACTCTGACCTCTTGATGAAAGAGATTTGACAGATAGTGCACATTGGATTGTGCCCTCAGCTAAAATGGTCACAAGGTCCATATGGGCGCACTGAGCATGCGCAGGGCTTACGACTCCGGTGCTGACTATTAGCAATGTGCAATCGCGCACTGGTAAAGGGCGTATTGAAGTGTACCCTTAGTCAAAATGTCCACAAGGTCCACATTAGCGCACTGAGCATGTGCTGGACTTATGACTCAGGTGCTGACTAATAACAATGTGCGCTTGAGCACTTGTACAATGTGGACGCTGAGCTGCTAAGACAACTTGGATTATATTACTAGCCATAAGATGAGGGGGGCTGTTAAACGGTGAGTTTGTTTGTTAACCATTAGTTTTTAACTTTTTGGAAGCACCTAGTGAATTTTAGGGCCTCCTTGTTTTCAGAATATTTTTCAGGCACCATGTCAGGTTTGAAGGGATCATGTGGTGCCGAAACAGTGGAAACCCCCCAAAATTGACCCCATTTTGGAAACTACATCGATCAAGGAATTTATCTGGGGGTATAGTTAGCATTTTGACCCTACAGTTTTTTGCTACATTTATTTGAATTAGTCTGTAAAAATGAAAATCTAATTTTTTCTGAAAAAAAAGTAAAGGAGAAAAAGCACCAAAACATTTGTAAAGCAATTTCTCCTTATTACGGCAATACCCTATATGTGGTAATAAACTGCTGTTTTGACCCACTGTAGGGCTCAGAATGGAAGGAGCATCATTTGGATTTTGGAGCGCAGATTTTGCTGGAATCATTTTCGGTACCATGTCGCATTTCCAGCTCCCTGGAGGGACCAAATAAGTAGGGGTATAGTTAGCATTTTGACCATAAAGGTTTTTTGCTGAATTTATTGGAATTAGTCTGTGAAAATGAACATCTACATTTTTTCTGCAAACATTTCAATTTTCACAAGAAATAAAGGAGAAAAAGCACCCCAACATTTGTAAAGCAATATGCCATATGTGGTAATAAACTGCTGTTTGGACCAACGGCAGGGCTCAGAAGAGAAGGAGCGCTATTTGGAGCACAGATTTTACTGGAATGGTTTCTGGGTGCCATGTCGCTTTTGCAGAGCTACTGAGGTACCCCAAGATATGACCCAATTTTGGAAACTGCACTCCTCAAAGAATTTATCTAGGGGTGTGATCACTTTTATGACCCAATAGTTTTGTTTGCTGAATTTAGTGGAAATCTGGCATGAAAAATAAAATATTAAATTTTTCACAAATGCGTCATTTATTGGACAGATTTTTTAGACACAGAGCATGTAAGTGAAGGAAAGCACCGCCACATTTATTGGGCTATAAATTGGGTACATAAATATCCCCAAAGTGACCTAAATATGTTGTCTGGACACAGCAGTGCCTGGAAGTGAAGGAGCACCACAAGGATTTTGAGGCCTTATTTTTAAATGGATGATTTTTGACCACAAGCATAGGCCTAAAAAAAATTGTGCAGATCATACACATTTGTTATGGTATTAGGTATTCATCTAGAAGTATAATGAGAATTCTTATTTTTGTTATAAGTTTTGTAGAGCATCCACTTTAAAAAATGGGTAAATAACCAGAAGGGAGTGGTGGGGGTTTTAAAAGTATAAAAAAAATTTAATCTAGGGAGGTATGGTAGATTCAGAAGAGTCCCGGTTTGGGTGGACAAGTATCGCACTGGTATGTGGTATCCTTTCAAATACCCCTTTTTGTGCAGACACGGCAACTTTTTTGTGCCCTGCGTTTTTTTGCTGTGCTAGGCACTTCGCTTGGGAAGTGCTGCCCAGAAACAATTTGGCAAACATTACTTGAAGCGGCAGAATTTATGATATGCCTGAATGCACACAGGCTTTATTGTGGACGATGTGAATCCGTGTGTGGGGACAGAGGTGCAGCTGGCGTCATGCATAGATGTCAACATGCATACATCTTTTTTGTCCCTGTATATTAGACACAGGACCCCATCCTGCAGCAATGCCCTGCTTTCGCCAATTTGAAGGGATTGGCCGATGAGGGTCTTGGGAAGGTGCCGCTGTTTTTTTCGCACCGTCCCACACGCCACTGTTTTTTTTTTCTAGAAGACATTTGAACAGGTGTATACTTGTGTACCAGTTGTCCAAGTACAAGTTGTACCTCTGATCTAACAGTGGGTGCAGGAGGTCCCACACTATCTTCACAGTTGTGGTCAGGACGGGGGACTGTATTGTCCTGTCCTTCCCTTCATAGATCCATTAAGCGTGTGTGTATCCGGTCTCAGATTCGCACAGCTTGTAGACGTTGATCCCATAAACATTTTTGGGAAAAGATAACGAGGGGCCTAATTTTAAAAAGTCTATCAAAATTGGGGTCTTCCTGGGAGGGGGGGTATTGGGAGTTGTCACTAAAGTGCATACATTTATGAAGGGACTCAAAGCGGGTTCTGGTCATTGTATTTTGGTACAATGGACAATGATATATAATGTTAGTGGACCAGTAGGATCTCACGCCTAGATTTTTAATAACCCCCCAATATTTCTGCATTTCTGTACAATTGTTCGGTTGCCACCGATAGGTCTGGGCATGAATGGAGTTGGGGTGTTCGGCAATAAATTGGTCGGCATAAATGATGGTTTGGTCCACCAAAAGCTGAGTCTGTCATGTTGGGTGCGTGGACCGACTGGCCGTTCCGCCTTAACCAGTGGCGGATTATCATATGGGCGATTGGGCGGCCGCCCGGGGCCCGAGGCTCCCAGGGGGCCCATGGCAGCCCGAACCGCACATCATCTTCCAAACCTATTCAGCGCGCTAGCGTTGCTAACTTCCGAAGAAGAGGAGGGGAGGAGCAGGGAATTGGCCGGGAAAGGGGTAGGACACGCCTCCCTGACAAGTGCGCCATTGAGTAACAGAACAGCGACGGACGGATGTTCTGTTACTCCAAAGCTGCAAGAGAAGAGAAGAGCCGGGCGGTCACCGGGGCTGAGGTTAGTTGGCTTATCCTCCTGCCCAACTGGTTCCCGACCGCTGGCAGTATTTTTATGGCCAGCGGTCAGGGACGGGTCCTTAAAACCCGAGCCATAGACTTTCTACGGCTCGGGTTTTAACTTGCTGCCCGCGCGATCGGGCAGCTGAATGTCGGGTCTCTGGCTGTCAGTGACTGACGGGGACCCTGAGGAGAAGACAGAAGCAGCTTTCGCTGCTTCTGTCTTCTCCGATGTCTTCTTACACAGCGTTCAATGAACGCTGTGTATAGGAATAGAGACAGCAGCAGCGGCACTGTCTCTATTCCTCCCGGTGATCATGTGACTGGTCACATGATCGCCGGGTGCCGTTAGTGACAGACTGTTGCTGGGTCTAACTAGACCCAGCACAGCCCTATTAGTGACAATCGTCACTATGAGAGGGCTGATTTCCCCTGTAATTGGGGCTGCTGTGCAGCTCCAGTTACAGTGGAAAAACATGGTGTAAAAGAAAGAAAAAATATATATAAAGTTCCCCAAAGGTCTTTTGACCTTTGAGGAACAGAACATAATAATAAAAAAATAGTAAAGTAAAGTGCAAAAAAAAATGAAATAATAAATACACATAAAATACCCACCCCCAAAAAAAGCGTTCCCCCCCGCCAATCATTGTTGTAACGCTAGCGCTGACCCAATTACCCTAATATAGACATGTAATATATTAAAATTTACGGTAAACAATGACGATCACAAATAACAGGTCTATTTTAGGGTAAAACTATGTTATTACCAAAAAAAAATAGCTGAAACGTAAAAAAGCTTATTTTTTTACTATTATTTTCAAACTTTATGAATAAAAATTCTAAAATAGCAAAAAAGGTGTGCATAAAAACGATAAAAAACGAAACCTGCAATGTCTACGGAAAAAACATCGCAAAAATCACGTCGTTTTTATTTATTTTTTATAAAAATGTGTGTTTGGTGCAACTTTGTAATTCCGTTTTATTAAAAAATATTTTCACTTTTTGAGATACAGCTGCTTTGTATCCTGTATCCGTCAGGTCAGCAGGACTGACGGGATCAGTGAAACGGGCCCTGCGCTAAATTATAATCTTAGATGTGATAGATTTGAGGTGGATCCTGCGTGTCACTGATCCTGTCAGTCCTGCTGACCTGACGGATACAGGATACAAAGCAGCTGTATCTCAAAAAGTGAAAATATTTTTTAATGAAATCAATCAATCACACACATACTCTTTCCAAGAGCCGTAATTTTTTTATTTTTCCTTCAATGTAGTGATTTTCTTGGGCTTGTTTTCTGCGGGACAAGACGTAGTTTTGAATGGTACTGTTTTGGCGGACATGGGACTTATTGATTCATTTTTATTATGACTTTTTTGTGGGGCAATGGAAAAAAAATGCAATTTCGCCATGGTTTTTACGGTGTTCACTTTGCGGTTTAAATTACATATTAACTTTATTAATGGAGTCATTACGGTCGCGGCGATACCACATATGTGTACTTTTTTTTTTTTTTTACACTTTTACTAAATAAAACCACTTTTTATGGAAAAAAATGGTTTTATTTATTTTTTTACTGTACTTTTTATTAATCATCTTTATTTCACATTGATGACTTATTTTATTAGTCCCACTAGGGGACTTTACTGTGCGATATTCCGATCGCTGCTATAATGCTCTGGTATACTTCGTATACCAGAGCATTATTGCCTGTCAGTGTAAATCTGACAGGCAATCTGTTAGGACGTGCCTCCGGCGCGTCCTAACAGGAATATGTCCAGGGCAGACCTGGGGGCTTTTATCAAGCCCCCGGCTGCCATGACACCCCATCGGAGACCCGCGATTTCATTCGCGGGCCGCCGATGGGTGACAGAGGGAGCGCACTCCCTCTGTAAACAAAGTTAAATGCCGCGGTCGCTATTGACGGCGGCATTTAACGGGTTAAACGGCCGCGATCGAAGTAAACTTCGATCGCGGGCGTTGGAGCAGGAGCTCAGCTGTCATCAGACAGCAGAGCCCCGGCTCCAGCCTGCACGGGAGACCCGTGCAGGACTTAGACTAGGCGGACGTGAAAAGGCGTCAGCCTAGCCTAAAGCCCATTAGTGACCGACGTAAAAAGGCGTATTAGTGGTCACTAAGGGGTTAATATGGGCAAAAGCACACAGACATTGGACAGAGGAAAATTGGAAAAAAGAGTTATGGACAGACGAATCGAAGTTTGAGGTGTTTGGATCACACAGAAGAACATTTGTGAGACACAGAACAACTGAAAAGATGCTGGAAGAGTGCCTGACGCCATCTGTCAAGCATGGTGGAGGTAATGTGATGGTCTGGGGTTGCTTTGGTACTGGTAAAGTGGGAGATTTGTACAAGGTAAAAGGGATTTTGAATAAGGAACGCTATCACTCCATTTTGCAACGCCATGCCATACCCTGTGGACAGCGCTTGATTGGAGCCAATTTCATCCTAGAACAGGATAATGACCCAAAGCACACCTCCAAATTATGCAAGAACTATTTAGGAAAGAAGCAGGAAGCTGGTATTCTATCTGCAATGGAGTGGCCAGCGCAGTCACCAGATCTCAACCCCATAGAGCTGTTGTGGGAGCAGCTTGACCGTATGGTAAACAAGAAGTGCCCATCAAACCAATTCAAGTTATCGGAGGGGCTTCTGGAAGCATGGGGTGAAATTTATCTCGATTACCTCAGCAAATTAACAGCTAGAATGCCAAAGGTCTGCAATGCTGTAATTGCTGCAAATGGAGCATTCTTTGACGAAAGCAAAGTTTGAAGGAGAAAATTATTATTTCAAATAAAAATCATTATTTCTAACCTTGTCAATGTCTTGACTATATTTTCTAGTCATTTTGCAACTCATTTGATAAATATAAGTGTGAGTTTTCATGGAAAACACAAAATTGTCTGGGTGACCCCAAACTTTTAAATGGTAGTGTATATATATATATATATATATATATATATATATATATATATATATATACATATATATATATATATATATATATATACATATATATATATATAGTCCAAAGATAGATGAACACAGCACTCCAGTACGTCCAAGAAATCAGGCCATGTGCTCGTCACCAGGGAATGAATCAATTCCCCAATTCAGAATAGAGAAAAACACAGAACACAGTAACGGCACCAGGACTTCAGGGTAGATGAAAGCAGGGTGGATTTATTCACCTCAACACAGCAACGTTTCGGTTCAACAGGAACCTTTCTCAAGCCATCACAAAATGAACAAAGTGTCAAATATAAATAGGAGGAGCATACATTAATCAGCAATAAAGCAATCATATGTACAGTTCCAATAAAACATACACACATATACACTGGCGTAGCTATAGGGGTCACAGCGGTCGCAATTGCGACCGGGCCCTGAAGCCAGGGGGGCCCACGGCCCCCCGCACCACATCAATAAAAAGTTAATATAGTAACTCGGGCCGCGGGCCCCTGTTACTATAGTAACATACTTTACTTACCTTCCTGGTTCCGGATGTCAGCGGAGGTCCTGACGTCAGGCGCTGTGTGCAGCGCATGACGTCACAGCGCTATGCGTCGCGCACAGCATCGAGATGACAGAACTCGCGCCGCGGCCGAAGAGGAAGGTAAGGTTAGCCCTGACTGGCGGGGACCGACTCCCGGGACCCGCCAATCAGCTGTTTTGAAGGGGCCGCAGCACTCGTACGAGAGCTGCTCCCCTTCATTCCTGTCACTTCATTCCGGTCACACTGTGAATCTGTGTCGGCGATTCTCAGTGTGAGCGAGTAGTGAAATGAAGGGGAAGCAGCTCTCGTACGAGTGCTGCGGCCCCTTCAAAACAGCTGATTTGCGGGTCCCGGGCGACACATCAGCTATTGATGGCCTATCCTGTGGATAGGCCATCAATGTTTAGGGACTGCACAACCCCTAAGCCTACGATGTAGCAGGCTTAGGGGGCCCATGAGACAGGATCACAGATTGTGTGATCCTGTCTGCTGGGCCCTGTATCTAAGCCAATCACATGGTAGGCTTAGATACATGGCCCATGTGTGATCCTGTCTGCTGGGCCCTGTATCTAAGGCAATCACATGGTAGGCTTAGATACATGGCCCATGTGTGATCCTGTCTGCTGGGCCCTGTATCTAAGCCAATCACATGGTAGGCTTAGATACATGGCCCATGTGTGATCCTGTCTGGTGGGCCCTGTATATAAACCTACCACACTGTAGGCTTAGATACATGGCCCATGCGTGATCCTGTCTGCTGGGCCCTGTATCTAAGCCAATCACATGGTAGGCTTAGATACATGGCCCATGTGTGATCCTGTCTGCTGGGCCCTGTATCTAAGCCTACCACACTGTAGGTTTAGATACAGGGCCCCAGCACACAGTAATCTTATACTGTATAAGATTACTGTATGCTGGACCCTGTATCTAAGCCTACGTTGTGGTAGGCTTAGATACAGGGTCCCACAGACAGTATCACACATGGGCCCTGTATCTAAGCCTAACAAATGTGTTACTAATCATTTTTTGTGTGTTTTCTTACAGGTTCGGTCGTTGGACTACGTCGGATTCCAGGGCTACTTCGATGACAGCTTTTTTTTTATTATCAATAAAATGGTTAATGAGGGTTGTGTGGGTTTTTTTTTTATTTCAATAAAATATTTTTTCTATGTCTTTGTGGTTTTTTTTAAACTATATTACTACCGCCTTAGTAATGGCCACCGGCTGATTGACAGCATCCATTGCTAAGGCGGGGCTTAGTGTTAGCCGATGCAGAGGCTAACACTAACCCCCTTTATTACCCCGGTACCCACCGCCACCAGGGGTGCTGTGAAGAGCCGGGTACGATCCAGTACCTGACCATCTGTAGTGATGGTCGGCCACTGGGGTGGCCGCAGGCTGGTATTATCAGGAGAGGAAAGGCCAAAAACAGTGGCCCTTCCTACCCTGGTTATTCTAGGCTGCTGCTGCTTTTCCCCAAAAAATTGGAAAGAACGATGTGGGGTCCCCCCCAATTTTCATAACCAGCCAGATACAACACAGCAGCAGCAGGCAGCATTACCAGGGTGGGATGGGCCACTGTTTTTGGCCTTCCCCAGCCTAATACTACCAGCCTGCGGCCACCCCGGTGCCTGCCCGTCACTACAGATGGACGGGTACTGGTTCGTACCCGGCTCTTCCCAGTACCCCTGGTGGCGGTGGGTACCGGGGTAATAATGGGGGTTAGTGTAGCCTCTGCACCGGCTAACATTAAGCCCCGCCTTAGTAATGGAGGTTGTCAATCAGCCAGCGGCCATTACTAAGGCGGTGATAATAAAGTTTAAAAAGATACAAGCACATAGAAAAAATAATTTATTGAAATAAAAAAACACAACCCTCATTAACCATTTTATTGAGAATAAAAAAAAACAACGTCAAAGAAGTCCTCGTATCCGAAGTCCAACAACCGAACCTGTAAAAAAACACAAACACACAAAAATAATCAGTAACACATAAAGAAGCAAAATTATTATTCTTACCTGTCCTGGGTCCAGCGCTGGAGCCGCAATGTCAGCGAGCTAAGCCCTGTATCTAATCCAATCATGTGTGATACTGTCTGCTGAGCTTTGTATCTAATCCAATCATGTGTGATACTGTCTGCTGAGCTGTGTATCTAATCCAATCATGTGTGATACTGTCTGCTGGGCCCTGTATCTAATCGTATCTTGTGTGATACTGTCTGCTGAGCTTTGTATCTAATCCTATCATGTGTGATACTGTCTGCTGAGCCACTGTATCTAATCCTATCATGTGTGATACTGCCTTCTGAGCCACTGTATCTAATCCTATCATGTGTGGTACTGTCTGCTGAGCCACTGTATCTAATCCTATCATGTGTGATACTGTCTGCTGAGCTGTGTATCTAATCCTATCATGTGTGATACTGTCTGCTCAGCCACTGTATCTAATCCTATCATGTGTGATACTGTCTGCTGGGCCACTGTATCTAATCCTATCATGTGTGATACTGCCTTCTGAGCCACTGTATCTAATCCTATCATGTGTGATACTGTCTGCTGGGCCACTGTATCTAATCCTATCATGTGTGATACTGCCTTCTGAGCCACTGTATCTAATCCTATCATGTGTGATACTGTCTGCTGAGCCACTGTATCTAATCCGATCATGTGTGATACTGTCTGCTGAGCCAATGTATCTAATCCTATCCATAGTGTATAGGGTCGTAGTGCTATAGATATGCCATGCTGTCTCCTATACACACATTTTTTTTTGGGCGGACACATATGTATTGGGGCTATTTCCCTGACATTTTAAGCCCTGAGGGTATGTTCACACGGCAGCGTCTGTTACGGCTGAAATTGCGGTGCTGTTTTCAGGAGAAAACAGCACCGTAATTTCAGCCGTAATGGCATGTGCAGGCGTCTTTCGCTGCGTCCATTACGGACGTAATTGGAGCTGTTTTTCTATGGAGTCCATGGAAAACGGCTCCATTTACGTCTGAAGAAGTGACAGGCACTTCTTTGACGCGGGCGTCTTTTTTACGCGCCGCCTTTTGACAGCGGCGCGTAAAAAAAATGACCGTCGGCACAGAACATCGTAAGACCCATTCAAATGAATGGGCAGATGTTTGCCAACGCTTTAGAGCCGCATTTTCGGATGTAATTCAATGCTAAAACGCCCGAATTACGTCCGTAAATAGGGTGTGTGAACCCAGCCATAGTGACGCCCCCGGCTGCTAGTGCTGCATTGTTAGGTCACTTAGGAGACCCAGCGATGCAGCTGAAAGCTGCGGACCGTCGGCCATGAGAAGTTTGCGGGGGGGGGGGCCCCAGTAAGAATTCTTGCATCGGGGCCCATGAGCCTTTAGCTACGCCCCTGCACATATACATCCCAATGTTTAAAGAAATTGATCATAGAGTGCACATATTTTTTTCATATAAATTCCACATTACTATTCACTATGTCATTTTCTACAGTTGCTATTGAGTTTCTAGACACTCGGATTTCAATTTCTGATAACAAGCTTATCTCTGATCTGTTTACTAAAAAACGGACAGAAACAACCTTTTACACTATACTAGTGAACATCCGAGAACGATGTTGAAATCATTGCCATATAGCCAGTTGATTAGAGTCAAGAGGGTGGTGAGTCAAGAAGACAAACTATCCTCTAGACTCGATCAAATTTGCAAAAAATTCTCTGATCGGGGCTATCCGAGTCATGTTTTGGATTTTAATAGACGGAAGGTTGAAGTGTTGGATAGACAGGACCTCCTTAGTGGGCAGTTAGTTAAGAACAAGAATGTCTGGTTACCATTTATCTCCACCTTTTCCTCATTAAAGGGGTTGTCCCAAATTGACTCAATTTATTTTTTTTTAGACATTCTAAGCAGGAAATGAATTTTAAAACATTTGCTGTTAAAAAAATTTAAAAATTCATTTCCTAAGTGCCTTTTTTTTACACTTGATAACTCAGCAAGTGCTGGTTATCTTTTCTAAAAAGGGGCGTGAGCGGCTCGATGTCAATCAAGCCGCTCTGCAGTCTGCGCGCTTCCGATGTTGCTAGATACTGTAGTTCTAGCAGCATCGGGAGAATGTTCGTCTCAAGCGGGCATGGTAAGCCAGATTGAGACGAACTTACCGTGAATGGCATCAACCCTACACTACACTACACTACACTACATTCACCCCGTTTCGGCAAACAACTTCTCTCTCCCCCCCCTGTCACTACATGTAATTTGGGTATCCGCCGCACCGGTGCTGCATCAGCACCCGGCGAACAACTAAAAATATATAAAAAAAATAAACTCACCTAAGACGTTCTAACGGCGCTCTGAACGGTCCCGTCACTTGCCATCTTCCTTCTTCTTGGCGCCGCTCGCATTCATAGTAACAGTGCGTTGTGGCGCAGATGACGTAATCATATCATGCCCACGTGATTACGTCATCTGCGCCCACCGCTATGTTATTGTGAATGGGAGCAGTAAGAAGAAAAGTGACGGGACCATTCAGCTCTTCGTGGGAACGTCTTAGGTGAGTTTATTTTTGTATGTATGTTGTCATGTATGTATGTATGTATGTATGTATGTTATGTATGTATATATGTATGTGTATATGTGCATGTAGGTATGTTGTGATATATGTATGTTGTCATGTATGTATGTGTATATGTGCATGTATGTATGTATGTTTTCTTGTATGTATGTTGTCATGTATGTATGTATGTATGTATGTATGTTGTCATGTTTGTATGTGTATATGTGCATGTATGTATGTTTGCATGTATGTATGTTTGCATGTATGTATGCATGTATGTTTGCATGTATGTTTTCATGTATGTATATTTGCATGCATGTATGTTTTCTTGTATGTCTGTTGGCATGTTTGTATGTGTATATGTGCATGTATGTTTGCATGTATGTATGTTTGCATGTATGTATGTTTGTATGTATGTTGTCATGTATGTATGTTGTCATGTTTGTATGTGTATATGTGCATGTGTGTGTATATGTGCATGTATGTTTGAATGTATGTATGTTTGAATGTATGTATGTTTGAATGTATCTATGTTTGCATGTATGTATGTTTGCATGTATGTATATATGTGCATGTTTGTATGTATGGTTGCATGCAAGTATGTATGTTTGCATGTATGTATGTATGTATGTATGTTTGCATGTATGTATGTTTGCATGTATGTATGTTTGCATGTATGTATGTATGTTTGCTTGTATGTATGTTTGCTTGTATGTATGTTTTCATGTATGTGTGTTGTCATGTTTGTTTGTGTATATGTGCATGTATGTTTGCATGTATGTATGTTTTCAAGTATGTATGTTTTCATTTATGTATGTATGTATGTATGTATGTTTGCATGTATGTTGTCATATATGTATGTTGTCATGTTTGTATGTGTATATGTGCATGTATGTGTATATGTGCATGTATGTTTGATTGTATGTATGTATGTTTGCATGTATGTATGTTTTCATGTATGTATATATGTGCATGTTTGTATGTATGGTTGCATGCAAGTATGTATGTTTGCATGTATGTATGTATGTATGTTTGCATGTATGTATGTTTGCATGTATGTATGTTTGCATGTATGTATGTTTGCTTGTATGTACGTTTGCTTGTATGTATGTTTTCATGTATGTATGTTGTCATGTTTGTATGTGTATGTGTATATGTGCATGTATGTTTGCATGTATGTATGTTTTCAAGTATGTATGTTTTCATGTATGTATGTTTGCATGTATGTTTGCATGTATGTTGTCATGTATGTATGTTGTCATGTTTGTATGTGTATATGTGCATGTATGTGTATATGTAAAAACAGTGGACCTTCCTACCCTTGTAATGCTAGGCTGCTGCTGCTGTGTTGTATCTGGCTGGTTATAAAAATGGGGGGGACCCCACGTAATTTTTTTAAATTATTTATTTATTATTTTTATTAAAAAGGCATGGGGTTCCACCCAATTTATCATAACCAGCCACAAACAACACAGTGTTATTAGCCTGGGAATGTACTAAACCAGTGGCCCATCCCACCCGTGTAATGCCAGGCTGCTGCGGCCTTGTATATGGCTGGTTATTAAAAATGTGGGGGACCCAACGTCTATTGTTAAATTTAAAAAAAAAACGACGTGGGGGTCCCCCCCTTTTTTATAACCAGCCCGATACAACACAGCAGCGGCAGCCTAGCATTACAAGGGTGGCAAGGTCCACTGTTTTTGGCCCTTCCCAGCCTCATAATACCAGCCTACGGCCGCCCCAGTACCCGACCATCACAACAGATGGTTGGGTACTGGATCGTACCACGCTCTTCCCGGCACCCCTGGTGGTGGTGGGTACCGGGGTAATAATGGGTGGTTAGTGCTAGCCTCTGCACCGGCTAACACTAAATAATGGACGCTGTCAATCAGCCAACTGCCATTATCTAGGCACTAATAAAGTTTAAAAAAAAACACAAAGACAATTTTTCTTTATTGAAATAAGAAATCCCCAACAAAACCCTCGTTAACCATTTTATTAAAATTTGCAAAAAACGTAGATCTACGCAGTAGTCCAACGAATCGAAGATGTAGTCCAATCGGTACATCAAAATCTGCAACAACATAAAAAAAAAGTTATCAATGTGAACAATACTTATACTCCCCTATACACACACAAACAACCACACACAAACATATACACAAACACATATAAACACACACCCATATATTACACAAACACACACATAAACACACATATACACACAAACATATACACAAACACACCCATATATACACAAACATATACTCATA